>NC_051181.1:152320635-152650635 GCF_013339695.2 Rhipicephalus sanguineus | reverse complement strand
GTGTGTGTGTGTGCGTGTGTGTGTGTGTGTGTGTTTCCATAAGGAAATTGGTATATCAGTGCGGTCATTTCTCTGTCTTTATAATTTACGTGAAGCCTATTCATCTTCCTCCATCTGTGATACCTGCTAACCGGCATCTGCTAAGGTGAAGTTTTCTGCTGTTTTTTTCTTGGCACTTCGCGAGCACTATTTGCGTGGCACTTGTGGTTCATTCTATATAGTTAGTGTGTGAATGTAGTAGACTATACACCACTAAGCAAAAGAAGACGTAGCACAGACAGGATTTATCTTTGAATACCAAACTGAACTCGCGCCGCACTGAACATCAACTATGAGTTATGGTGCGCGACTGCTGACCCGCAGGTCGCGGGATCGAATCCCGGCCGCGGCTGCCGCGTTTTCGGTGGAGGCGAAAAATCATTGAGGCCCGTGTGCTTAGATTTAGGTGCACGTTAAAGAACCACATGTGGTCGAAATTCCCGGAGCCCTCCACTACGGCGTCTCTCATAATCACATCGTGGCTTTTGGGACGTTAAACCCCAACAATTATTATTATATTATTAACATCAACTGTGAGAGAACCTTTAACCTCGTTATACCCAACGTTATGCCGATTGTACTCTGGCAGAT
This sequence comes from Rhipicephalus sanguineus, assembly GCF_013339695.2. NCBI lineage: Eukaryota > Metazoa > Arthropoda > Arachnida > Ixodida > Ixodidae > Rhipicephalus > Rhipicephalus sanguineus. The sequence goes on along the minus strand of NC_051181.1, from coordinate 152,650,005 downwards.
TTGTCATTACGACGCCAGAGAAGCGCGATGCCCTGCTCGTGACTTTCGGCAGAGCCGGTGAGCAGAAGCGATCCGATCACAGGGCGCAGAATGAAGACAACTCGGACAAAATGTGGAATAAGAAAAACAAAAGCGGCGTCATTATACCACGGTTTAAGGAAAGTATTCTTACACCGTGCATTATACATAGCAAGGGGCCTCACCAGGCCAGAGATCAAGAACGGCGCAAGCACAACTGCTGACGTTTTATGCCTCCACGCAGAGAAAAAGCCAAAAGGTAAACTGCGCCGTTTTCATATAGCTCTTGCCACGGCCGCCATAACGACCGTTTCGATAAAAAAAAGTTGAAAGCTAACCGCCAGGCGCGCTTGCATTGGAGAAGTCCCGAGAAGTGTGGTAAAAACATATGGTTTTTGCCGTAATGAGCAGTTCCAGATGCGTCTTAAACGGGAAAACAAAATGAAAACAAACAAACAAACGTAAGGGCTGCGCATGCCCCAAGTTTAGCCATGCATCTGCAGATACGCGGTTTTCTAAACCGTTCACGGAGAAAAATAAATGACGAAATAAAGCCGTTAGGCAGAATGGGAATGGTCGGAGAATAATATCGCTCAATCTCAGGGTGAACAAAGCGCACGCGCTGGGCTAAACAAGCAGCGAGATTTCGATTCGCTTTTACAACTGAGACTCAAAGAGCTTAGTGGTTAATTGACCAGGGTTTACGAGCCCGACGAAGAGAGATTGCGCAAAAAGATGCGTATGCTTTCGCGCGTGCATCTGATGAATAATATCGCCGTCTCGAAGCGGCTTTCACTTTGAAGGCCGCCGCACGTGCACGTTGCACGAAATATGCGATGGATATAAAAACGAGTTATACTAGCTTTGTTCAGCGAATAAGAAAATGAAACGCACAACGCGAGGATGGGATTTTATATAACGAGAAAGCTTTTGTTTTCATGTTGAGTGGCTCAACGTCCTTGTCTCTTGTGTTCCTTATATGCTTTATTTTTTTTAATATGTCGAGCGTATGTGGTCGTTACCGCTCGCTACATGAGCTTTTATGGCATCGCTTTTCGTATTGCTATAAGATTGTTCATTACAGTAAATTTTGATTGACGTGAGATAAAAGTAGTCGTAAGGCGCTGAGATTCCGATCTCTCTTGCACACAAACATCCAAGTCATCGGTGAAGCGATATGACAGCGATCTGAACACTGGTGATAACCGAACTTAATTGGCATTGTTTGCAAATGTCGAATTTTCCCTGTGCGATATGAGAGACAAGCGTACGATAGATGTATATATACTCTCGCACTAATGAAAGTAATGTTCACATTCCTGCGATATTTTTACGCACAACTTCTCGGTAGTTGCTTGTGAACTTATGAATAAATGCCTTAGAATAACAGAGAGCTGAGCTAGTTGGTAAGTATTCATTCTAAAAAGACAGGGCGTGCAAACACACACACAAGTACCTTTACTAAAATTGAAACGATACAGAGAAGATTAGCATGGCCCCTGCGCAAGGATGACACGCAAAATCGTGAAGCGTTCCACACTTTTCGGCGTTTGTGGTGTCCTGACTTCTTTCTTGTGTCCGTGTTTGCACGCCCTGTCTTTTTAGAATGAATAAATGCAATCGCAATTATCGCTAGAAATATACATAAGTAACAAATATAACAGGACAAACGAAATAGCACAGATCGCCGCATAAAAAGACTGCAAGAACAGAGGACGCTCCGGTAGCTATACACTACAAACTTGTTTCTATATACTGTAAATACCATAAATTTGGGCATGTTGCTTTTTTTATTTCAGCCGTTTAAAGCAGGACGCAACACAAGAACAGCGTCCTCGTCGTACCTATATCAAGCTGTCCTTTTGCTGTGTTTTGTGCGAAAAGGCTGAAAGTGTTTATGATGGTTACAGGGAAAGACTACAGTAAATACAAGCCTGAGAACATAGCACGGTTTCATGCGCGTAAATATTGAAACTTCCAATTTGAATAAATTGTGTTACGTTATATTTTTCGCATAATTGCTTTGAGAATTCCTTTGTAATGACATGATGTCATTCGGACTTATATGGGATAAAGTAAATTGCTGTGCCTTGTTCATACCGTGCACCCATCCAAGAGTCAAGGAGAATTAGTAGGCGCTGTATTTTTACGCCAGCTACTTTTATCATGCCAATATACTCATCCAAATACATTTGGGTTTCTCTAAAAAAAAGTGTGGGGTTGCACGTGTCCGCATCCGATTTTCAGGCGAAAGACAGTAGCAAAAGCAAAACGTATAATCCAGTGTACATGACCTTTATATGTATTGCTATAGGATATCGAGAATGTGCAGTAAGCGATGAGAAATAAATATATTCCTGAAGCGCAGAGAGAAAAGGAAAAGTGGACATATACATGGAGGTCACGTTCGAAGATGTTTCTCACGGGATAGCGGTGGTGTGCAAACCTAAAAGCCACTGCGAGTTGAATGTTTCCGTTTCTTTCTCTTCAGAGACGCTCTCGCACACTTGGTGCAATGAGGGCCGCAGGGCTTCTTCGTGTGACCATAAATTGCGAACACAAACTTTCTGGCGAGGCAGCAGCGTCTACAGAAAAACGCCGGCACTATATACATTTGCTGCCGCAGTTACGAAACGGCTCGTCCACTTTCGAGCATTCGATGAAGATAACGAGATGGCTAGCCGACCCCTCTTCCGAGACGCTGAGACTAGCCGCAAATATGGGCCAGGGACTGCTCGACGTTCACCTACACCCGAATACGCGCTCGTGAGGCAAGCCACCATTTTGCCATCGGCCGAGGGCGATCGCATCGCGTGTCGCAGCATCGTTACATGCTGTCCAAACACGGTCTATATACACCCTCTGGACAGATAAGCCTCACGCAGTTTGCAGCAGCTATACATCGCTGCAGCGAACACCACTCCGGTGGTGGGCATGTATACACCGCACATACGTGCACATGCCAGGGGGCGCCACTGATTTCGCCGCGCGTGTATATCAGCGCCGCCACTCGGTGGAGACCGGCGCCATTAACGGGCCGCTATCACGGACGTCGTTGGAGGCCCTCCGTGTTCGGCTCTCTGTAAAAGTGACAAACTACGCGCCTCGGTCCCCTCCGTGACTTGACGTCGGAATGTCGCGACACGACATCCCAAGCACGAACGCGCGTGTATGAAGCCCGTATGACCACCGGTATGTACAGCCAAGTTCCGAGCCAGTTCCGAGCCAGTTCCGAGCCAGTAGAAGTGCAGGGAATACATGATGTAAGCGTGGCTTCCTCGCTCACGTGGTGGCCTTTGAAGCGTTCCCTTCACAGCGCGGAACTTCAGCTCAGACGGCCGACGCAAACAGCAACGTGCCGGACCAGTGGCCTATCAGAGCCATGTACTATACGAGATCGAGGCGGCACCGACTGACGCGAGAGGTCTTCGGCGGTCTTGGCGTCCTTGACACCTCGAAGATTGCAGCACGGCTTCATTGCCTTACCTATATATATTGTGACCGCTGCACCAGAAACGGATGAAAAGCGACAGTGTTCAGCGTCTGCGGAATCGCCACGTGGTGCTCCTAAAGTTACGAATATGATTGGGCGGCATGTCTAATGACATGTAAATGTGTTCACGTGGGTGTGAGTTGGATAGCTCATCTATGCATATAGAGGTAGCGATCGTGAGTTCTTTGGCTCTTCGGCCCGGACAAAACGAAATGTAGCTGAATTCATGTCATGGTGTCACAAATTAATATAGTCACTACTGCGCGACTAATGACACAATCCGAACCTCGGAACAGTACGACTGATTCTCCTGTGGGGCATCCATCCCCAGACGTTGATTCCAATACTTAACAGTGGTTAACCATCAGTCATCAGAGATGAGAACAAGCTGACGACGACCTCACAGGCAGGAGACTAACGACGCCATCAGAAACCAGCACTTAGACAAGTAAGCTGTTATATATATTTTTTAATCTGTCGACAGCAACATGTAGTGTAGAGTTTACGTGATGCTGTTCTCACGAGATAACACCTGCAATACATCTTAAAAACACAGCGCTAATTTAAACATGGACAGAAGAAACAGCAAACGAGAACGGGCGCTCGATCCGTACCAACGAGCTCGCGTCCAAACTCTTCTAGATCACCTGCAATACAGCCCACATCGATAGCGCTTCCGAATTTGACAGCCTGCTAACCACGCACGTTCCTACGATTGTTAAACTATTATACAGTAAGCACCAAACGTTGCATCTGCTCAAATCACCACGCACTTCGCCCTAACGGCGATTAGATTTGTATCGACAACACTCTCCTCCTTTCGCTACAATGCTAACTAGCCTCGCCCGGCCTTAAGCTACCGTTGCGTACACAGTGTTCCGACACAATTATAGCAAAGAGCATCTGATATAATACGATAACCTGATTCATACTGAGCTATTTACGCGGAGTGCACTTGCCTCCAACGTACTTTTCCCATAGTGGTATGCTCGATCCCTCACAGGGGCAGTAATAATACACCTTCTCTTGCAACATCGGGCAACGCACAGCGGCACACACATCGCGAGAAACGGGACGGTACGCGGAACCGCACCAGCGTTCATGGACCCGAGTGAAGTTCGCGCGGCATTACGCCTCCGATCAGTCAGACCGTGGGTCGAGGCAGCAGGAACGTCGTCCCAGAAGATCTAAGGTTACACGGGCAAGTGACCGTAGCCGACGGGGCCTGCATCATTTATTACTCGGCCAGGGAGGCACGAAAAAGCGACCGGTTTTCTCATGGCTACAGCCTCCGAGCACGGGTGCCGTAGTCGCCTCTGCCAGTAGAAAAGGGGGGTGGCAGGGGGTTGCGTTCGGCAGGCTCTTTCCATCGCCAGTGCCTCTGGACTGATGACAGCGGGACAAGGAAACGACACAGGGGCCGTCTCCTAGCACAGCCCGCCGCTTGTTGGTTTCAATTTCGAGGAGGTCTCGGCGGGCTCATTTGGGGGCCGACCGGCGACAAAGGGAGCCCGTTTTTTCGCCCAGCAGCGGCGGCCGCGCCACGCGTCTCTTCTTCCTTCCTTCCGGGGCTTTTCTCCTTCGCAAGGCGCACACGAAACGAGAGTCTGTTTCTATCTTCTAGGCAGCGCGAGATCGCTTCGCTTTTATACCCCCCCCCCCTTCCGCCTTGCTCTCCTCTATCTCGCTAAAAGTCAATTTGGAAAGGAACCCGCCCAAGAGGACTGGACTGCTCGTCTGTCGTCCTACGCAACTGTTGTCTGCGTGAGTGTGTTAGTGTGCGCATGTGTGTGTTTTCTGCTGGTCGGTGGCCTGTGAAACGAAGCGCTTGGGCCCACGAAGTGGCTGTTGCTTCTGTACAATCGGAAAAAACAACAAAGAAACAAACGAAGGGGAAGTATTGCTTGTTTTGGGAGTTGGAAGAGTTTCGCGAGCGATCTTCACGCCACATCAAAAACCCTAACCTGCAGTACATGCATGTCACGTTCCTTGGGTCTTCTTTTCCTATCCACTAATTCGTGGTTAAAGACTGCAACAAAATAATCACACGCCCAGTCGATTCGTGAAGAAAGTCCCCAGAATTTCCTGTTAAAGGAACAGTGAATGCGAGCCCGTGAGTAACCTCTTGCGATTCACAAGTGCGCATATGCGTCAGTCTTAAAAATTATGCCACTACGAATTTGGCCTCTGAAGGTGATATGGGCTGTGATGCACGAGGCAATATTACGCTGATGTGCCACGAACTGAATGCGGTGGAAACGAAAGTATTTGCATCGTTCAGCCCTAAACTGACACGTTTCATTCTTTGCGCACTGTACCCGACTAAAGTTCTATGACCGGTCTCGACAAAAGGAAAACAATATAAGCAAAAAACTCGCAAGAGTACATTATGCATTAGCCTAAGACGACCCGAACGCGAAAGCCATCGTTTTCTTCACAGTCGACTGAACCTCCCCGCATCCCTGCGAAAGCTTTCTGCGCCTAACGTGGTCTTGCATTGCCTCCAGGATCGGAGGCATTGCAAGCTTTCCGCACCTCATCTGGTTTTGCACTCCGTGATCGGCCCACCTTTGAGCAAGCGACGATGCCATGTGATGACGTCATCGTGTTGACGTCGCGGTATGTCACGCCATGTTGGCGTCACTAATTTTGGCGACTTGAGACGTCATGATGGCGTCATATTGTGACGTCATCGGTTGGTGAATTTTCGCATCACTCGCGTTGACGCCGACGGTCAATTTTCGCGTTTGATGAGGCATGTAAGGCTTGCACCTTAATAAAGATGACTAAATTAATATTTCGTACGAGAGCAATGGCTTCTGTCCGAGCGGCTCGCACCACGGGTACACTGTATACCTAGCGAGGTGGATGCAGCGGACAGCACGCGCTTCGCTTGAGTATAAGATCCGGTTCTTCGCAGGCACCGTTCAAGCCACGCGCGTCAGCGTATGCGTGCCCGCCGCACCATCATCACGCCGCGTATACGCAAACACATGCGCTCGCTGCCGACGGCGCCGCCTGGTGTGATGCGCGAGCACTGTTGGCGTGCGCCCGCGCCGCGCGCGCGCGCCTGTGTGTGCATGCAGCCAGGACCGACGCACGGTTGTGTACGAACGCACGGCGCGGTCATCTCTCTCTCGCGTGGCAAATCACGCCCGTTTCAATTTTCTTGAGCAGCCGGAGAACCGCGCCTAGCTTGTACTGCTTCTTTCGCGCGTGGCCATAAACGGCCACGCATGAATTCAAGGGGTGCGCGCGCGCACGCACTCACAACGCAGGCCTGAGTCCATGTGTATGTGTGTGTACCTGTGCGCCGGCATCGGTGGTGCGTGCGTGGACGGCTTCGCACTTGTCAGTGCTGGCCATCACGCCACGCGTCCGCTCCTTTCTGATGCGTGAATGTTTATACCACGGGGGTGCGGTCGACGCTGGCGCTACGCCCGACGGCAAGGGTACGTGCAACATACACATAAGAAAGAGTAGCTGTTACTCTTTACGGAGAGTCCTGCCTTGTTACATATATAACGCTCTTTAAAGCTACACGTTAACTCTTTTGAAGAGTCGCGCCTTCCATGACACCCCGAAGAGAATATAATGATCTCCAAAAAGAGTTAACGTGTAACTTTAAAGGGAGTTAGTTATATACGTGACCAGTTATATAGCTCAGGACTCCCGAAAAGAACAGCAGGACCCTTCCTTTTTTTTTGTTAGACTAAAGTCCTTTGGTGATTAAAACTCGCTACATGGCGCGAGATAACATGAGGTATTTTTTTGCTTTTTTTACGCGTTCTTATTTTTCTTCTTAATCAATTGTGGGGCAGAGGGACTCATATGTCCCACTTTTTTCTTCGCCATGTTCTAATTTTTTAGATCAAAACCACTGAATCGATTGCTTTCAGACTTTTAGCTCGACCGCGTGGTTGTTCTAGAAAGCGGTTTTGGTAGTTGTTTTTATGGTATTCGCAAAGTGCCAGCACATAGCCGTGTTCCAAACGAACCATTCCAATTGCACGCGCTGTATCCTTTTTTCATCAGATTTTGGAGCGCTCTCCACCCGATTCAGCATGAGCGGTATGCTTGAGAAGTTTAATTGATACTCACGAGTTCGTAGGTGTGCTGTTATAATGGTTTTATTCGTTTCTACCCACAGTTTCATAAAAAAATTGTGCAATGCAAGGTTGGCAACCTTTCGGTGATATATTTTCGAAAGCGCAGCCAGTCTAACATTGTGTGCAATGTTAGACTGGCTGCGAAATTTTCATTCTGCTTAACGCAGGGAAGTCTCTTCCAGTGGAGGAAGCAGTTGAGCTTCCTCCACGGTCAAAAATTAGACTGTTGCAAGCAGGCCCATGCAGTATCCACAGCTGCTGCTAGAGTGCCGTTAGCAAGTGGATGTACCATGGATATTTAGCCGAGTCTCCTTTTTTTTGTGTGTGTGTGATAGAGAGTAGCTGTTTGTAGGCTCTGTCCTTTGTGGTTTGTAAGGCAGCAGCAATTTCGCATACAAAATAAAACTACTCTTTTCTTTTTTTGTGAAACGACTGTCTTTCAGTGTTCAGGGGAACACATATGTCCCCTTTTTTTTCTCGAAAACCCTTAACAATAGAGAGCTCAAATTTTGTACATATAAGAAACCGATAGAAATGACAATGCCACCCTCAATAGGTGGCATGCGTTGTTCATAACATTAGGTCCCATAAAGGGTTAAATTAGTAGATCACACTCGAAGTGTACAGCGTCAAATTGAGAAATATTTTGCGCCCGTTTACGACGCACGCTTCGACGTGACCCACAACGTCTTCAATGTGGCGTGGCGCTTGTGCGAAAGGTTTCTTTCATGGTCATGGTAGCATTGGATGCGTGCTTGCTGCCGTTTGAAAATGAACGTGAATGAAACAGCTGCGCTGCAGCTATAGATGTAGTCGGCAATAGTGCGTTATTTCGCCGGATCGTTTTCGCCTTGGGCAAAAGTTTGTTTGCTTTGCTCTGTAGCGTATATTGCTCTTGATGCAAGCAGTGGACACTTTCCAACATTTTTTTTTATTTTCGAAAGTCTGCCCTTAGGCATAATAATTATTGATTCAAAAATACACATATAAATCAACTTCACCTAAATAACTGCGCTTTCGCCAGCCCTGATGGCAGAAACACTCTGATGGCAGAAACAGTTTGGAGATCCAGCCAAGGCAATGGCTCACAAGAAGATAAACTCAATTTCATTGACTGTTCCTTTTATGATTCACCTTAAAATCAAGGCGTTACATAAGGAGGGGGATTGCGGGGGCATATATTTGTTATTGCTGTGACAGTGACAGTGGCATGTGACATCATGTGAATGCACGCCACACTTAATGGAGATACGGATATTGGGAAGAAGCAAAAACAAGGTAGCACGGGAAATTTCGGAGGCGTTTTCCATAAAAAAGATGGGTAGTGATTGTACATATCAGCGAAACTTCAATAAACCTGTGTGAATTAGAAGTGCGGTATCTAGAAAGTGTTCGACAGCGTGATTAAGTAGACGAAGGAACAAGCACGTTGCGCATGCGTTGGCGAAAAGTGAATTTTTTATTAGCCTGTATTCGCCAAGGAATAAACCGTTGTAAGTGAACGCCCATCCTGTCTGTGTTCCTTCGTCTTTCAAGGTGGTCGTGATTTTGGCGCGAAGTTGACTATCGATTACAGACATTCACCAACTAGCGCAACAGCGACTACTACTACTGTAAACAAGTAAGCAAGTGAAGCTTCACCCCACCCCCCTCCCTTTTAATATTTTGATCATGGCATCAATTCTGCATGCATGAAGACTGCGATAACTATATAGTCATGCCATGCGAGAGTAAGATACGTGTATGTACAAGTCAGTCTTTCAACAGAGAGATCAGTCTAGTCGTTGCAAATGAGCGATTAATTCACCACCTCTAATCTGCCATTTCGCAAGAATTGCCTTACGCAGTCGGGCAGATAATACTTTAGCGTACCGTGGCTATGCGAAACAAATTGTAGCGAGTGAGTCTTGCATGGTCCTGGTTTTCCAAACTGACCGTGTCGACTTAACGTTAATACCGGTGTCACACGGTCACCTCTGAATCGCAATCAGACCTGAATTTTTTAATCGTGATTGGACCCTTTACGAAAGCTGCAGAAAGGAGTCAGTCGCTGTTGAGAAATTCGATCCCGATCGGGCTCAATCGCGACCAGCAATGCACCGTGTGACACCGGCGTAAAACCTGATTCGGCCGATGATTTAGAGCTGTACAAATCACACGTCTTTGCAGTCCCATATAGATATTGACATTATGTTGAAGCAACCTATGAATACACTTCCATATAAACACATACACAGCAAACAAAGCGGAATATTTCCGGCGAGGTGTGTGTGTCCTCGTTCCATTTGTTGGCACGCGGATGTATATATATAAACAAACGAGAGGAAAAGTGGAAAACGGGAACAAGCCCACTGCGCCAACAACACGTAAACAAGAAGCGATGCCGACCTGAATGACAGATCAAAATAAGGCAGCGAAACTAATTAGGTCACGTCGTGGGCATGACGATCAACTACCGTTGCATGTGCGCGTGGCCTGCCTGCCTGTCCATGCCAGTGCTGCATAAATAGCTGTCGGACTGTCGCGCAACGCGCAGCAGCTGCCACCGGTGGATGATACGTCGCGTGATCAAACGTTGATGAGCGCGAGGGATGTCTCTCTTTATCACTTTCTTTTCTCTCTCTCTCTGACGCAAGCTGTAGATGCCGTTTCGGGACGAGGACACTGGCATGCGCTCACTGATGCCAGCAGGCGCGCAATATCATTTTACACGCCAGCCGCCGAATGCAAGTGGCTTGCTTCCTGCGTACGAATGTATGTGCGTTCTTACACCCTATACGTGCGCGCACACGCACGCACACACGCACTCCTGTTTGCGGCTGGGTCTTTCCTAATTAAGCGAGGAACCTTGAGCCACACAGACACGTGCGTGAAGAGGAGGGAAGAGATGGACAGCTGAGAGTAATTCGCGCCGGAACAAACACCATGTATCGGACTCTGTACTCCAGTTTTAGTGAAACTGACACGTGCTGTACAGCCGTATAATGTGTACCGGAAGGCTTATACGGAAAAACTTGGTGACTATAGGCACGAGACAGTGTAACACAAAGGAAGCCTAGCTGCTATGTACAGAAGCGTGGTAAGCTGGGCTCGTTGGTAATGTTTCATTGCAGAACAGCGCAAAAAGGACAAAACAACAAACATCTTTCTCATCTCATTCTCGTTTTTGGTGTTCTGTCCATTTTTTCCGCTGTTCCTCAATGTGCTATGTGCAGCAGGTCTTCTAACGGGGTTCTTTATTAGGGGAGACCTGCTATTTACCAGGTCACCTCTGTGTTAAAGGGACACTAAAGAGAAACAATGAATTGGTTTAGATTGATAAAGTGTGCTCGGAGAACTCTTGTGTAGTTTATTTCACCACCATAGATCTATTATTAGAGGAGAAAACCAAGTTCAAAGTTTCATTTTTAAATTTCCCGCCGAACTTTGTAATTCGTGACGTAAAAGACTTCAAAGAGCATTTAACGTATTTTGGCGCCACTGGCTCGACGAAATTTCCACAAACTCGTTATGTCAAGTCTCTGGCCCCCTCAGAGGACAATGTACTTCGATTTAACCGGTTAGGAACTACGTAGGCCCAAGCAGGCGCCGTCAAAAATATGTGACGTCACGGCAAATGGTGCGGGAATTCCAAGGTGGCGTCGCCACCTGTATTTTCTTTTTGCGTGTTTTCTCGCTTATTAAGCGTCTTCTCGCAGCAAGCGTGGTGTTTTTGGTATCGTGGAAGACTACTTTACTAATGCGATAAAAATCGTTTTGCTCTTTAGTGTCCCTTTAACATGTCTCCTCTGGGCTCCTGCATGGCGGAGACCTGCTATGTATCAGGTCTCCCATATGTCACCAAGCCTCCTATAGGTAGGTCTTCTCCAAAGGGGACCTGACCTGCCATGAGGCAGCTCCCCATTGTGCGAGCAGGTCTTCTATGCATGGACTCCTATATAGCAGAGACCTCTTTTCTAACAGGTCTCCTCTGTGTTAGCAGCTCTCCTCTGGACCCCTCTATTTAGTGGAGACCTGCTATGCAGCATATCTCAACAGCTTTCCTGTCGTCAATAAATGCATTCCTGCAGATATGCATCGCCTATGGGAACCGTGACTTTTATGTTTTTCTTGCGCGGGAAAAACACAACAACAAAAGAGAGACTAATTGTAGGAAAGGTGCCGACCATCAGCCACATATGAAGACATATATATGCAGTTCGAAATTCGCAGCGAAATTCGCACCACACGACTGGGCATTAAAATGGAGCTGTACGTTATTAATTTTCCCTAGCTAATTTGAACTCGCAGATTCATTTCAGTGCTTGATTTTGTGGAACTCGTCGAGTGTATCCAAAAGCGCGAGAACCCTGGCAAGGAACATAAATTTCACACGATTTAGGAATTTTCAACGGTGAACACAACGTTGTTCCTCTCTTCACATTTTTTTACGTATTGATGACAATACATCTACGCACACTACGTAATGCAGGGGTGCAAATATTTCCAACACCGCGTAACAAAAATTGCTTTAGCGTGTGAGAATTCACTGCTGTAGTCACGTGCCAAAACTACGAGGTACACCGTAGTGGAGGGCTCAGTAAATTTCGACCATCTGAGATTCTTTACCGTGCACTGACATCGCACAGTACACGAGCCTTTAGCATTTCACCTCCATCCAAATGCGACCGCCGCGGCTGGGATCGAACCAGCGACCTTCGGGTCAGCATCTGAGCGCCGTTACCACCGAGCTGGATGAAAACGCACTTGTATCCGGCGGTCGTGTCATTACCATCATTGAAATTATGTGCGTACGACGTCATATTCTTGTATTCCTTTATGACAGCTTTCCTACTTTCAAAATTCTTTCAAAATTCACTCTTCAAAGCGCTCTGTTGGTTACGCTTCGTCATGGCGTGCGAAAAAAACGAAGCAGCGCGCGACAACCATATATGTAATGCCCGTTTTCGCACACCCCCGCAACAAATCCGCTCTGCCGCGAAGCTTCAATATAAAAATAAAATTTAATTTAGTCACACCCTGTCTGCGCGCCCCATAGTCGTAATCTAGTTTACTATAACACTGGAGTAGAAGAGAGGGAGAAACATGAAACGGAGAGGTGACAAAGCAAAAATATCGATAAACTACGATAGAAGATTAGATAAATGAGTCGCGCAAAAGTTTGCCCTGCATGCAAAGCGCCGCGCTGTTCTTTGACCCAGAGGTGGCAGAACACCTGTGCCGCACACTAAGCGCTATATGGTACACGGCAGCTTTCCTGAAATTTACCGTCGGCACAGAACAGCCGATTTGTTATAGAGATAAGCACATTATTTGTGTATGTTTTATTCCGAAGGCTCTGTTCTTTTCCACAGTCCTCGTCGCTCCATTTTTTTTTTCTTTCTTACTGCCGCGCTGTGTCGGTGTACATTCTGCGAGACATTTATAAACCTTCGAATTCTAATTACATTGACCCGTTGTAATGGATGCTAATAATGAATGCTAATATATCGAGACGTATGCATGCGCATATACACGTTAACTTATACACGAGCTTAAGGCAGCTGCTTCGTGGTCCCCACGTAAACTATATATAAACGCGCCTGCTGAAGTGGATCTGAGGAATCACAATGTCTGTTTCGCTTGTGAGTTATGACGCGCGTTCGTTGTATGGTGTGAGCCGAATACTTGTATATACATTTTTTTTCCAGCGTGGGGACGGGGTGGTTATTTACACAGAGCGAGGGGTATGTCGATAAACCTGCAATGCAACATTGTCAGGTATGAAAGACTGAATCAAGCAATGTGAATTGCCCTATCAGACACGGCTGATCGCCGAGAAGCCCAAGAGCGAAAAAGCATCAATTATTGGAAAAGCGGTGCATGCAAACACGCATGTGAGCGGCGCACTTTCGAAGGCCTCATTTCTTTAAACTCGACGGGGCCGCGTTTTTCGCGTACAACGCCGCCGCCAAAATCTGTAACTCATAACAAGTTCCGCTTGAAATTTCTCTTCCTTGTTACCGTGCACGGCTCCTTCGGGGAACAATACACCCTATACCTTCGCTATTCAAGACTGGACGATTCGCTTCCCCGCTTTGCGTCTGATGATGCGACGATACTCGTGACAACGGACATTCCATCTCGCTAGTTTTGCACGGAAATAAAAGCGCCGTTCCACAGCCACGCGAAAGAGAGGCTATGCCCTCGAACTGGCCGTAATTTGTGTCTACGTATACATACATTCCCGTTCGGCTGATGCTCAATCGGAGGCTGGAAGAACGAACAGCATACATTTATATGGGTTTAGAAAAACGACGACACGCGTGTCCTCTGAAAACCATTTCCAAAAGGTCACGGTATTTATTGCACCCGCCATAAAGCGTCGTAAATTAGCGTCCCTGCAATTTCCGTCTTCATCTCCGCCGTTTGAACGTCAAATCACGCCATGAGCGGCAGTCTCCGCGTTTTCGGGAGGAAATAGAAGACGCTGCCATCGCGATTGAGATCTTGGCCACACTCCGGACAAGCGAAATGGTTCGAGGCAACGGAAGTGAAGATATCAGAGCGAAAACAAAGCTACATAAGTGTGAGCTTATATGTGCCTTCTGTAGGCGCGTATAGGCCGACGAACGCCGAACACTCGTCTACTTATGTTTGTATGTTCGGCGTGTTTCAACCCAAGAGATGCATGTGTCGACGCCAGCACCTGCCGATAACATCTATCGCTAAACCGAACGCTCAGCTCTCGAGGCGAAAGGCAACCAATTCTTATGGTGCCCATTTTCTTTAGCGCAACGGAAAGCTTACCGGTGAGAGTGTGTAATCACGGAACGATAACGTGGAAAATGCCGTGAACCATTTGTAATCAGAATTTTTCAATCTGCGGGGAATATGAAGTCGTAAACACAAGTGAAAACACATGCTGCAAACAGTGAGCGCGAGAGCGGTTCGCGTTAGAGCGCGGCGGTTTGCTGCGCATGCGTGCACTCCGCGCGCACGCGCCGCGGCTCGACATGTTCCGCTGGTTACGCGAAGACAGCGCCGCTTCTCACCGTGCAACTGCTTTTACCTCGTAAGCAGCACAGAGTAGAGCGGGGATAGATAATAATATACATACTCCAATTTTCAGGACTAATTATGGTGCGCATGACAGCATTATACTACGTGACTACGTGCAGCAAAAAGTGATCGACCTTATAATCTAACTTCAAGGCTCTTCCGCTAGGCTGCGCGACATACCAGTTTTTGTTACTTTTTAACACGATTAAAAAAAAAAAAAACAAATCCTACTCACAACGCGAAAAGGATGCTGGAATCTGTCGCTATATATCACTGTCTTTCAATTTTTACCAGGATCTAATTTAAAGCTAAGCAAGTGAAATACCAATGTCCCGTATTGTTCACGTGTATATACTAATAACTTGATCAAATCGCTACTTTAGCAGGATGCATGGCGCCCGCTGCGGTCACTGGGCTCAGGACCGTACCCAGGAATTTTTTTCGGAGGGTATTTGTGTGTAGAACGGCTAACTTTGGCAACTGGTGGTCGCTGTGAAGGCGTGGAAATATATCGTATTTGTGGAACCAGCCAAGGACGATATTCTTCAACAGTACCCCCCCCCCCCCCCCCCACACACACACACAAAAAGAAGGAACACGCCTCGTGTCGCGTCTCGTGAAACGGCATGCCTGCACGCTTCACCGCGGACGTTTTCGCTCATCGTGTCCGAGAGCCGTTGACCGGAATATCAAAGTGCATTCAGGACCCGCAGGTGGCGTGTATACCGCCAGACAGTGACGCAACGTGCTGTTAACCTTCTCGTTGTGCAACGCTCCAATAAAATTTCCGAACAGCGTCGTTTTGCGCCGCGCTACATACATGACGTGTTCGTCATTCCCTGCAATTGAACGCCGGTCAAAGGCACTCGCGCTTGTATAGCTGGCTTCATATATTATTATACGACACTATACCACCAGTTGCTGTCGTTCTGATGGAAGCGACGGTATATTCTTTATTTCACCGATCTCTGTACTACACTATACTGCTATACTACTACCAGCGCACAGCAGTTGCAACGCCTGATAAACTCATCAAAGGACGGGACCTGAACGGCAAAAGAAAAGTGATTTCCGTCGCTTCCTCTGCATCGCGCTGGGCTGTTCGTTTTTGCACACACGGGACGTACAGCTTCCATCGCAGCTTACGCATCGGCTGCTGGAACATCTGTGCCCCTGCATGGCTGTGTTGCGCGAGCGCATTGAGTTTTATGCAGCCGCCGTTTAATGGGCAAGCGACACACCGATGCTTGTCGTTTTAATGACGGTGCAGGGCACACATAGAAAAAAATTACTACTCCCGCCAGGTTCAAACGGATGCCAAGGCTGTAAAGAATCTGTTGTTGCCGCTCCGCAAAAAAACGGGGCGCCGCTCGCAAAAGACGTCAAACCGAGGAAACGCGTTTCCTAATAACTGCACAACTATAGCAGTAAATACCTACACTTCACTAACACTATACAACACTAGCACTTGCGCTAGCTCGCTTTAAGGACAGAGCAAACAGATTTCGAATGTTGGACGCATAAGTCATCGCAACTGAAGGCAAAGAGATGCAGCTTTTGCCAGTTTTTAAGGAAAACACACCTGCATATTCGGATGTAACTTGAAGTGATGTTTCTTCGTGATAGCGATGCGCTACTGCACAGTGACACTCGGCAGCCGTATAGTGATCGACTGTGATGGCGTGTGCGAACTACCCGTCTCTCTATCTCTCTCATCTTTGAACCTCTCCCGTAAACCCTGTTCCCCAGTGCAGGTATCTAGTATAGCGAACTAGAGAAAATTGTTAACCTTCCAGCCTCCACCATCTCCGATATATGTCTATCTGCCCATTTTTTGCCTATACGTGTACAGGCAAAACATTCGCGAAGAAATATGTTTCCCCTAGAATTTCTCGCTTTCTCTATCTTTATTTCTCTCCCTTTCTCTCTCTCTATCTGCTCGTTGTCTCACATCAGTTATTACATCCCTCGCCGGAGAAATCGGAGCACGTATTTTGGGAGCAAATCAGAAGATGAAGAAGAGGACGAAGAGCACGCGTGCCGGTTCATGATGATGATTGTTTTCTGTTCGCAGGTCACGGACCAACGACGAGCTTAAACAGCGCCGCTCTTAAAAACTGTCACAATGCTCATACGCGAGGAGACAGAAGGCGAAGAATGCACGGAATTAGCGCACCCAAAGACGAAAGAAAAGGACATCAAACAAAACCATTTGAGGTCGCACCGCAGACAGCGAATCGTACACGAAGCGCGCAGCTTATCGAAGTATATACAAGCACGAAGCATATTACGAGCGTGCCACCTGTGCAACTTCGCGCAATCGTCCTTTCGGCCTACATACCTGGTCGCATCACGGGGGCTGACACAGTCAAGCTGCGCGCCACAGTCGGTAGCGTACACACAAACGCGCACGTACGCACATAAATGTGTCCCTCATAGCTTTCCCGTCCTTCTAAAGGAACAGAACTGTGAGAAACCGAAACAGCGACAAAAAAGCGTCGAATTAAAAGAAGTATACACGCACAGAGTCAAGCGGAAAACATCGAAAAGAGCCGATTTGGAGCCTAAAACGCGGGGGAAACAAAAGGGAGCCGGGTGCAGGTGCGCGCTTAATAGGTTCCCTCCCTCCCTTCCCCCCGCCGCAACTCCTGATAACTGCCGCCATAGGCGCGCGCGAGAGCCCGTGCACAGATGCGGTCGACCGCGGCTCCCAGCTATAGAGGTTCTTTCTGTGCGAGCCGCCGGTCGCGTGTGCGTTTGTGCGTGCGCGTTGTGCGGCATCAGTAGCAGCAAGAGCAGCGCAGTGAAGCCGCGCGCCGTCTCGCACGGCTCATGAGAGAGAAGAAGACGCGGCTGGCTGCTGCATCATGGTCTCGCTACCGTGGAAGCTCGCACGCCGACGCCGACACCTGCAGCAGGGCGGAGCCCTGGTCGCAAGGCGCCGCGCTTCGGACAGCCAAGATCGCGACGATGCCGGCAAGTGTTATACTATACAGTTCTGACCCTTCCACGCGTTGCCGTTGACCGAATGTTATGCATACTCTTTTGAATTTACAGACGGGCGCACTCTACACTTGATTCGTTGTTCCAGAACCGTGGATGCACATCCGTAACAAACAAGCAATGGGAATAGTATATAGATATTGAAAGGGCGATAGCAGGGGCGTGGTGGACAATTGATGAAAAAGTGAGACTTTTTTTTTCGAGGGGGGGGGGGGGGGGGGGGCGGGGGAGTCCGACCCTCCCCATTTGTGGATGTTTGCGCGTGTTAGTATGTGTGCGCGTATATATACACATACAAAACGCAAAGAAACTCGGAGGGGGGTGGGGGAGAGAGTTAATGGTCCAGCTGATCTTGCGCCTGAGTTGCGCTCTATATATATTATGGTCATCTATAGATAGCTGTTTGGTTTTGCATGGCTGGGTGGTATGCTTGTCATGCTCGTTATACCTCGAAGTTGTCTGACGAGATAGTTTTACCAATTTTTCCGCACGCATACACATCTGCATGCTTGCACATTGCAATTTTTGATTGGCGTACGTAACGTTTAAGTAGGGTTATAATTCCCTTTGAGGAACATGCTTAGTCTGCCTTTGACGATAAATGTTGCCAACCACCCTCAACAAGCAGTCATTTTAATTAACACGCAAGAGAACAGAAAGAGTTAGTTGGCTGTACTTTCTTAGTTGATATAACGATATTCCACATGAAAATTATCCTTCGTGGTCAATTAGTGCGGTTGAGTTTCTGTTCTAAATAAAGCGTCCGAACCATACTGAAGATCGGCAAACACTTTTAAAATATTGATTGTTCATCATGCGCCCTCTCGTACTCATAAAAACGTAATCGTCTCCTCACAGTCTGCAAAGGGCCACATCGCCACTTACACAGTGATAGAATCGAATCATTCGACGGTCACAAGAATGGCGCTTATTGAAACGGTTATAACCGCATTTTTGTTTCTCGAGCTTCGCCATTTTCTTTCGTGTTTTCGTAACGTATGCGATCCGTCAACTCACGCTGCGCTTCCACTGCGGCACAGTTTACGAACACGAAAAATGCCACCGTACAAGCACAGCGGGGGAACAGCGCGCCGCCTCTGCAGTTGTCCTCGCCGATGTCGGCGCGCTGACTTATTGGCGACAGCGAAATTGCATAAGCTTCCTTTATGCCCCTCACCATTTCAACGCCCCCCCCCCCCACCTTTCCACCTTGCGCAATTTCCGTTCGCTGCGAAACAAACAAGCAAACAAAAGAAAACCGGCGGGTCGGAGAGGTCGCGAGAGGCCAGATATATACCGTCTAATATAAGGCGAGCAAAAGAACTCACCTATATCTGCGCCGCTCATCAATTGTCCCACCGCGCGCGCGCGATCGCTCTGAAGGTTAAGAAAAAAAAGAGAAGCACACAAAACGAAGACGAATAGGGCACAACTACGATGTTGTGATCTCGCCACTTCCCGCAGCGCGGGGGCAGAAACGGCGGTGCACGCGGATGCATTCACCGGAATCCCGGCGCACCCCGAAACTAATTTCCACGAAAAGCCCCCAAATAGGTCCAACAGCCTCGCGAATCGAAACCCGAAATTCGCCCTCCACCCTCTCCTCCTTTACGCTACGGGAGTTCGTCGTCGTCGTCACTAGGGGGTCGCCTTCGCCCTCCTCTCGTTGTTTCTTGTTCTTTGAGAGCATATCTCTCACGCACGGTCGGGTCAACGTCGGCGGCGAGAAGCTATACGAGAAACACCACGCGCCGCAGCGCTGTCGGTCTTGCAGCCGGCTGGCCAAGCGAAAATGCGTCCTTCTCCGTTCCGACAGGGCGCGCGCCCGCGCCACAGGGACGGGACGCCGCGGGATCGAGGTCAGAGGTGAAGCCGCCGCGCGTCGCGTTCCTGTTATAGATTTATGGGGGCTTGGCGATGCGTTGCTACCGCTTCTGCTTGCTGCTGCCGCCATGTCTCCACGGCGACCCCAGCAGAGCAAGGAGGCGACGCCTCAACCTCAGCAATATAGAATTATGTTGCTCTCTTTTTCTTTATTTTTTAATGTCCACGTGAAATCATATCACGTAGCCCCCCTCTCAGGCACCTACTGCAGTACACTATCCCTTCCACTCTTTGCCATTCAGTTCCATGTCGACAAGCTGTACAGCAGTTTTTTTTGTTTGTTTTCTTTTTCCGGACATGCGAGCACCCCCTCCCGTGAACGATGTGCGAGGCCGGGCTTGTAGCACGTCTATCTTTCAACATTCTTCCACCGCCGAGGCAAGCCAAGCCAAGCGCGCTGTCGGTTTGTCCATTCGGCCTGCCCCGCTGCGCGTATCCGCGCAGCCAGCTTTCACCTCCACACAGCAGCCATCTCTCTCCACACCACGACTCGCACTTTCTTCTGTATCGTATAGCTATTACTATACCCCCGCAGGCATCGAAAGACGACGCACCGCATGTCTTGCGTCGATCGAAAAGCTGGGAAATTTTCGTCACTCACGCTCTCTCTCGCTCGCTGGAGACGAAGAAAAATTCTGTAGAAAGGGCAGGGATGTAGGTGGTGGGGGAGGGGGAGGGGGGGCGTAGTAGACGCAGACGACCAGGTTTGGACAGCCACGCAAAACTACTTTCGTATGTGTGTAGTAGTAGCTCCTGTTGCGCGCATGTTCGTTTTCCGAAATCCTGCAGTGAGAACGACAGCTCTAGGACTCCCCGCTGGTCCGGTGGACAAGACGATGGATACTGGGTGCCGCGCCGCCAACGAACGGATGCCACGCGAGCACGCTTCCACGGCGGCAACACTTGTTTTCTTCTATTTTCATTGCCTCCACGAACTGCGCGTACGCTGTTCATATACAGCACTTGCACGCATTCGCCTAGCAGCACTGCTTTCTTCAGCGCGCGTGTACGGACGAAAGGCCAGAAGGAGACAAGCGGCGCGCGGCTGGGGGTTTTGCAGGCGGCCGACGCGAGAGAAGACCGTCCATTCATTTCACGGGCCGCGAGACACGACGTCTGAACTCAAAGACCAGAGGGGAGGGAAGAGATGGAATCCGCATTGGAGAAACCAACCGGGAAAGGCTGAGCCGGACAGACAGGGAGGGAGGAAGCCTCTTACGTACAGAAAGCAGCTCGGTTGTTCGGGCTCGGTGCAAGGCACGTTGTCGTCGTCGTGGCTACCGTGTGTCATCTGGTCTACGCGGCGGTCTCCTCTGCCGGAGCGAGTGAGAGATACGCGCGCGGTGAACACGGCCGTTCACAGACGTGTCCGCGACGTGTGTGCGCGAACACACGTGTCGCGTGCTTTCGAACGGGCAATGAGGCACGGACCCCGCGAGAGTGTATGTCAGCAAGACAAAGAGCCGCTGGGCACGCGATGCCCGTCGATCTTGTTGCTGGGGGCGACCTCTTCAGGAATGCAGGAGGCACCACTGCAGGGATCTCTCGGGGTGATAGCGACGCGGCGGTGGGCCTTTGCCGGCCCTACAGGCAGGAAAGACGTGCGGAAAAGGGGGTGGGGGTGGTGGGGATTATGTTCGTTTATTTTGACGTCCGTAGAAGAATGCACGGGCTCCAAAAATTTGATCGTTTACACGTTAATTATGGTCCGTTTGGAAACTATGGAAGGAAGCGATCCCGCAGCTGGCGCATGCAGGGTGCTATCGTTAATCAGAGCTGAATGTCGACGACAACGACCGGAAGGAAACAACGGTCGGTTGTCCGTGCCTTTCCGGACCACTGTGCGCACAGCTATAAGCGAACAGGAAACCACAATGAACCCGTCTAGTATATTTGACGACACCGCGTGAAACCTGTCAAAATAGTATGAGTGACTGCAGCGCTGAGTCAACTGAGGTTTTGCTGTGGTCTAGAGTTCCACTACCACTACGTAATGTTTTGTATTGCCCCGCAATGGGGCCGGTGACCATACAGTATAACTGTCACCCATGACATAAAGAGAAACACTCGATGTCATCAGTCCAGGTCGTCAATTGCTGCGTGCCTCGGAGCTACATGCCATGGAGTAAAGTCCGCAAGGACTCGTTGGCCAAGGTTATACATCATGGACATGAGATGCCGCTATGGTTTGATTCACCGTCCAAATATTTACTATCTATGAGATGCATTCACGCACAACTTATATATTAACATGATTGCGTTAAAGAGCTCGTTTCGCAGAAACTCCGCTGTCGTCATCGGTGTCGGCGCCCGTGTAGGCGTCGTTGGTGGTTAGCGAAAAATCAGCGCCGTCCGTGACCGAAAAATCGAGAAAGGTCCAAATAAAATAAATAATAAAAATCTTTAGTTCGAGTGAGAATCGAACCCAGGTCTTCTGCGTGGCAAGCAGGTGTTCTACCACAGAGCCACACCATTGCTTAAAACTGCTTCAAAAAAAAAAAAAAACACTATATGAATGTCATGCAGTGGGAGGAGCCTCCTTAAAAAGACCTTAATGCATGCAATATTGCTTGACAGAAGCGTAGAATCGCGCCAGGCGCCAAAACATGCGAATTGCGCAACGAGTGGGTGTTTTAAAGGCCCACTTGTTACAAAGCGCTCAGACATATTTAATCATCATTAGCAGCAAAACCATCAACAAGTGAGCAGCTGCGTATGTTCGCGTGTTGCCTTATACGGCCGCGTAGTGGGCTCTTCGCTGATTCGCAAAACGAATCATTATCGCGTAGTGGGTACTGCGCAACTGCTTAAGCCTGATCGCGGTTGCAAACTTTCTTGAAATGTGGCAGGGGCTACACTCCTCTGCTTTCTAGTTTTTCTCTTTCCAGGTAGCAATTACCAACAGTAACAGACGCGCCACCGCTGGACATGACGTCATCACTAACCCCTTAAAACTAACAGGCCAGGGATGACAAGGCGCCTTTGACAAAGATAGGTCCCCCTATCGTAACGTCAGCCAGCCTGTCTGAGGCACTTTCTCCTGTTTGAAACCTATCCCACTCCGTGTATCCATCTGTCGGCTGCCTTCTTGTTCTTGCAGTAGGCATTCTAAGATCTCTTGAAACAACCAATGTTACGCGCATAGACGTTCATTTCCTTGCAGCACGGTTGAGGCATGCAACGATAACCGAAGTCAGCGCTAACAATTGAGAAGGCGATGCGCATGGGACCCGATTACGCTATCGCGTTATACTCATGTAGGTGAAGCTCAAGCGTCCTCCAAGTTTTTCTTCAATTTACTCACAATCCAAACCTGACAGCTGTAGCCGGGAACCTGCACCTTGTTCATAGCAGCACAGGAAGGTCGCTGTTACATGGCGATGGAACATCGCGTGTATAGCCATCAAGCTTGTTGACGGCTCCGAATTGGCAGACAGAGCATCTGCATATTTGTGTCGTTTCAAGTCATCGACACAAGTGACATCCGCTCCGGTCGTTTTAAACCGCGGAACATGCATGTTGACGTGCCCGTACAGTATCAGTAAGCTCCCCTTATTATCGCAACTGCCGCCAGCTAATCCATCACTATAGAACAGGCTGTGACCGATCGTACCTGCTATCATCAGCGCTGTGAAGTGAGGACAGGCAGTTCGCAACCTGCGCCGGAAGGAAAAGCAACTTCGTAATAAGCCTGTAAACAGGGAAAACTGTCACTGCGCTTGCGGTGCGCTTCGGATACTGTTCATCATCGACAGCAGTTATGCTTTACGACCTGACAGCTCCATTCGTAAATTGTCGAAAAAAAAAAAGGTGTTCTGGCGGATGAGCAGGAAGGTAATGGCCTCTGTGCGTGCTAAGAAAATGAAAAGTCAGAAAGTCGGACCCCTGACGACAAGACTCTCGTGTGCGAAAGCGTAAACATGACACTGGGGCTGCCCACGCCTAATGCGCATTCATTGTATACATTTGGTATGACTCGAATACGAGACAGGAGACAGCTTTGCGGAGTATGCTGCCACAGGGTCAAAAATTGGAACAGCATCGCGAAAGCAGTCGCGTATTATAAAGGCTGGGATAGCATCATCGCCTGCTTACAAAGCCTGGCTTTACTAAGTTTAATATGAAGACATACACGAAACATTTCCACTGGAGACAGCCTTTGATTTTATAGTCTTGAAGAAAAGCTGCAGCTGTTTAATATAGGCGGTGTTGGGGACCCACAATATGGCCCCCTTTCCACCCGACCGTAATGGACATCTCTGCACAGGCCTACGGATCTATACGTACGTAATGAGCCTATCACATCACATCACCACGCACCTCTAAAAGTGACCCGCATGCATCCATCTATACGACACAGTGTTCGTCAGGCATTCATCGATATTTCTGTACGTATGTGAGCGTGCTACAGTGATGCGCCCTGGATATAACACCTTATTTAATTACCAGTACGCATATTTACGCGTTGTTGTTTTAACTAACAGAACTACTTAGGAAGGCAACACGTGGACATTACGCATGACGTGTGAACATTCCTTTTAAAAGGACATTGCCGTGAGTGAGTGTACTTTTATTTATAAGCTCGTGACGCTAATTAATAAGTAAGGGAGGAGGAGTAGCCGGAGCCATGTATAGGCACCAACATCTCCTTAAATACATTTAATTAAAAAAAAGTCACCATCTTGAGTTCACTTTGAGGGAACGCCGACATCTGTAACAACCACCCTCGCCAGTATACGAGAACGCAATCGAATAACTCGAAGGAGATGGATATAATAAGACTCCTCGAATGGTGAAGTGGCGTGGTATGCACAGTTTCTTTTCTTTTTCTTCTTTTTTTAAACGATGTCAAATATAAAAGTTAGCTCCAGCCTGGCGAGAGCTCAGAAACCACAGAAGCTGCTTTGTAAGGTAGCCAAGAACTTGAGTTAAAAGGCCGGGGAGAAAAAAATAATAATAATATTAACGTGCGTAAGGCAATGACGAAAAAAGAAAGAAAGGAGGAATACGGTGCAACCAGGGGTTCTCTTGAGAAACGCCTCGTTTCGCCAGCAGTCAAGTCAACCTGTCTTTTCTAAGGGCAGCAACCGCTGGGATACAGAAGCAGCAGTTTGTTACGGAAGACGCGTTGAGAAAGAAAGAAAGAAAGAAAGAAAGAAAGAAAGAAAGAAAGAAAGAAAGAAACAAAGAAACAAAGAAACAAAGAAAGAAAGAAAGAAAGAAAGAAAGAAGAAAGAAAGAAAGAAAGAAAGAAAGAAAGAAAGAAAGAAAGGGCAGTAGCTTGACTCCGGAGAGTTAGTGGAGTCCGCATCTTCCCGTCTCGAGTGTCCGGCGCGGGGTACCCCCCGTCTCGTCTCTTTAATTTGGTCAATTCCCGAAGAGCAACGCGCATGCGCCCCACCTGTCTTGCGGTCTCCGCGATATCGTCGCCCAGGATGGCTTTCATTTTTCTTGCGCTGCGTAATGAACGGGCCAGCGGGAAACGACGTTAACGACGTATATGCAACTGGGTAAAATATTATCCCTCGGAGCGCGCGCGCCGCGTTCATATATATAGTATATGTGCGCATGCAAATAGACGTTCTCTCTCTATATATATACCGTGCTTCGCTATATATGCAAGCAACTCGCGCGGCGTCAGATTCAATTACGTCGTGCCTCGTATGCCATTTCGTTTCTTGCTGTTGCTGAAAGACATCAAACACGTATCGCCAAGGTCAGGCAGGTTCACAGTCAAGCTCTTGCAGGCTCTCGCAACAACACATTTCGTCACTGGTTAGCCTCAACAGAGCGAAACGAAATTCCCCATCACTGGCTCTGCTGGCGATCGAACTCTGGACCTCTACATACCCAGCCCGTTGAAACGCGTATGCTGACTATAAACCACGAACTCATTCGTATATTAACCGTGTGTTTAGGAGGGTGGGTAGGGGGAGTGCGCGGATTATTTATGGATTTGAAAAAAGTGAGTGATGAAGAAGTTGCGGCAGGGCCCGAGAACGGTGCAGTGCTATACCGGTGCTCGAAAATACACGGAGATAAGATATATCGAAAGACGCAGAAAATTATGCACAGGAAGACGAAGTGCCAACCAGGGCAGTTAATCCGGCATAAGGCAGTGCTCAGGGTATACTGATCACGCTGACCAAAGAATATAATGCCCGACGCCGCGCCAGACTCGGCAGCACAATGACCATATCTATACTGGCCAACAAATGTATTATACTTACGTGATGTGACGCGACATGTATGTGTATCACTGGAGTAGCCAGAGATTGGGGGGGGGGGGGGATTCAACCCTCCTCCCCTCGATTGTTTTAAAAATGTGCATGTGTATTATATATACAGGCACACATACAAACGCACGCACAAACATATGAAGTGTGGTTGAACACGTCCGCGAAAAAATTTGTGGCTACGCTACTGATGTGCATGTTACGAGGTTGTTCTTAATTGTTCAAGAAGAGTGTCTTAACGTGCAACCTGCATGGCCTAACCAGAATAGCCCTGTATTCGTTTTATGGTACTACTTCAATTCTGTGTTTCTGTCGAAGAGTTTAAAACAAAGGAGTAATTATCATAGAGATGGTTTAGGGTTATGAAATCGGCAATGATCACCAGCCGCCCCGCTGGAGAGAGAAGAAATAGTAGAGAAGGAAAGCCAGGGTGGGGGGTAGCCAGTTTAGGACAACCAGTTTGCTACCCTACACATGGGAACAGTGTGGGGAAGAGTGAAAGATGGAGATGAAAGAGAGAGAAAGATAGCTCATAACCCCGAACAAACACACAGTCGGTCACAGTCCGTCACACTTGCGTGGTACCGGAGACCACTGTTTAGCTGGGCGGCTTCAACTACCTTGCGTTGAGTTGAATAAAGAAGTCATGACTGAACATTAAGCCATGCGGTCTTTTTCAGGTTATTATATTATGAGAAAAAAGAAACAATGCACGTGTACCTTGCACGTGTACGTGAATGCCACATTTTTTTTTAAAGGGCCGTCACTGATTCTACTTTCGCGTCCAAGATGACCACTTCGTGCAAATCCACTGAGTCTCACTAGAAACGTGTGGCAATATTGTCATCAACGAGGTTTCCACACACTTTAACCACGTTGGAAATTGCGTGTGTTGCGTCCGTCCGTGTATGCTTTGATGCGTGCAACTTTTGAGGCGTCAGAAAAACGCAGCGACGGATAGCAAATGAACTTATCTGGTGTATTTTGTTGATAAAGGTCAAGTTATTTTTCCTGAGTGCCACAACGGCTACCGCACTCGTCGATCGTCAAAATAATGACGGCAGGGTCAACGTCATATGAATGGGCACACTATATCCTTGCTTTCTCTCATGGCCACGGAATAATACTAATGCACTTGCGTATAGATTAATGTGCACGTCTGTACAGCAAACACCCTCGTTACGTATTCGCTGCACGGAGCCCCCGGGTAAAAGTGTTCAATACTTGGCCATCAGGAAAGATGTATTGCGCACTCGCGGTGCGCATCAATTTGCGCTTACCGCACCCAACAACACGTGCCGTTTTTTTTTTTTTTTTTTCCTGCAGGATTCATGTGTTAGCACGTATACGGATGCTTTGATGCGTAGTAAGGAGCTTGTCTTATTCTAAGCACAGTGATGACCGATTATTGTGTGTGACGTTTGCAAAAGTGACGTGCATGCAGAAACGCAGTTATTTTTCATTATTATTTTTCTAGCAGCCTGTACTCTGGAATACATATATGTACTTTTAAGTATAAGCGTTGAAGGAAAGTCGCAGTAATGATTGGTATTAATTGTTGCCTATTAGCCAACGCATACAACTACCCGTTGGACTCCGTAGCCAGACAGCTGTTAGAATCCGTTCACAGAAAGCCGTCGTTTCGGGGTATCCATATGAGGTTATGGATAGTTTCTGGAACAGTATATACTTCCAACAGTTAACGCTGTTTTCCCGTATTGGACCACATTCAATGTGACGTAAGGTGTAAGCGCGGCGCAAGCCTGTTGTCTACGAAGAGAGACTTCCCTCCCCAGAGAGAGAAGAAAGTATAACACAGGAAGCCAACAGGGAAGCGGTCTTTTGGATAGGATATAGAGAGGTTCTCATGGGAGAGAATCACGTGGGAAAACACAGTTACAGCCGGTAGCGCCTTCCCTGCACGATGACGTATACAGAGCAGTATTCTACGCAAGGTCAATCGAACGTGAAAACGAGATGACAACCGAGCGTAACCAGCCGCATCGAATACGTCTCAAGAGAGTGGGTGATGCATTTTATCACTGCACCGCGGGTGTTTCTGGAGAAAAACGCTTCATTCCTGTAAGGAGTGATTTCAACTAATGTTTGCATTTCATCAAGTCAACGATCAAGTTAACACTGGCTACATGCTGGAGACAGTTATGTTGCCGGTATCCTTAATTCGGTCGCAACCACACACGCACACACACACACACACACACACACACACACACACACACACACACACACACACACACACACACACACACACACACACACACGCACACACACACACACACACACACACACACACACACACACACACACACGCACACGCACACACACACACACACACACACACACACACACACACACACCAGTCTGCTAAGTTTCATCGCTAGCTGCAACGACAATCACATCCGATAAACACGGTTGCGTACACGATGCCTTGCCACGCTTGGGTGACTTCAGATTGAAGGATTTCGACCACCTGTGTTACGCGCAAACCAAGGGCACAATTAAGTCATTATCAACCGCTCAGCTACCATCAGAAAGTGGCTACAACAGCTGTCAGTCGAACCAACGACCTTGAACACAGCGTAAGAACGTCATGGTAATCCAGAAAGTCATGGCGGGTTACCAACGATCACGAAACAAGCATGCGACACCACGTGGTTTAGCCGTGAAAGACGACACGACTTTTTGTACGGAAGTTCACGAGGGTGGCTTGGTGGGCTAGTTGATATTGCAAAGGTTACATCACACACAGACGCGGACAAAGTGAAGAAACAAGACACAGCGCTGAAGTATAGGATCAAGCGCACAAGAGCGTGCAGTAGGGCCGGACAGGTATACACGAAAAAACACGGGTGGATTCGTTTCCGAAGCTGGCGTTATATACACGGCCCGGATGGCCGCAACAGGTACTTGGTTGCGCACTACGATAGCTGTGCATGCGTGTATGTTTCTCTATGTGTGCACCTAGATGAGCATCGAAACCGCACCCTGCCGGTAGGAGGCGGCGTGCGGTGAAGCGTCGCTAAAGGTAGATAGGGGGGAGGGGGGCTAGGCCTTTCGGGCCTAATTAATTTGGCCCGCTGCTGCTCCCGCTGTTGCTGAACGAAAAAAAAAAAAAAGCTAAGCAGCTCGATCGGCTGCATTTGTCTGCCTGCCCCTCTTACACGCTTGCTGCGAGCGTACGTACGAGCCGTACACACAGCCGCGCCTGCTGCGGGATGAGTGGCTTGCGGTACCGAGAAAAGAAACTATATGAGGCGATACATATACGCGCCCCTGTTTCTTCGTGGCGCGCGCCCACGTAACGGCTCTCGGTCCTTTTGTTTATACACGAGCTACGTAGAGATCTAGCGTATACTGAAAACGGCCTTTCTGATAACGAAGTATGGTACAGCGTGTTACGTCCGTACAAGGTATAACCCAAAGGCCTGCCGGCTGTCGTTGTAAAGAAACAACAATACGTTAAAGGCCAACTCCGGCGATTTTTTGGCCATGTCAAAGTAATGGTGCTTTTATATTCCTGAGACGCTCCTGTCACGGGTCCGATAGCAGAAACACTCGGCAAATTGGAGAATAATTTTAAATAAGCAAGAAAGCGCAACACCGAAACCGAAACCCAACCGAGCATACTGTCTTCGCGTGACGTATAAGTGGTTACAAAACCGGAAATCATGCAAGGCATGCCGGTCCCGCCAGCGCGTAGTATGAAAGCTGCGAAAGCGGCGAAGAGCAGACGCTCATTTGAAAGGTGACTCCGTCGGAAATCTTGTGTGTGACTGACCGTGTCACGTGCACAAGCTGAGCTGTCGGAATTGACAGCTGCGATTCCGACGCATTTGGGGGCCAACTGTAATGGCCATTCCTCTTTGATGAAGTGGAACACACCTGTTTAGCTCTTTGCTTGCCTGGTTGCACATTCCACCGCCAGATGGCACCACCTGTCCAGGGAGCTCAAGTTTGTGGGGCCGTGATCGGGTAAAATGCTATCGCTGAGAAGTTCGCGTACTAACTAAAGCTTCTTAATATTGCTATGGGAAGAGTGCATAAGTTTGGCAATAGCGGCGTTCAACTTCGCGTTGGTACGGCCGAAGGAACTTAACATAAGCCAAGTATGAGCCACCTTTCGCACCATTAGGTTACGTTGTTTCGCACGATGCAATCACGGTGCACCCTGTATATGCTACGGGAAGTGTTTCCGTGGTGTTCACGCATGTGCATTCTTTAGCCGGTACGGTATTACCGTACTTTCCGTGCGGTAAACCGGCATTGCTAGCTAAAACACTCTAATATAGAGACGCAGGGTAATCGTTAGGTACGAGTGTTTCGTGACTGCCAACGGGGAATTGTGTGCAGCCCACAACGCGACACCACTTGCCACCCATCGCACGCATTACCACAAGGAACTGAAATTCACACGCCCAGCCAACGAAGCGCTCGCCAAACACTCGCGATTGTTGCCTTGCGGATAGCAGACGCTCTAGGGGCCCCTCGGTTCCGTCACTTCCGCTTAACAAAAAAGACGTCACGCACCCAATGTTGCCAATAATTTTGGGAAGCGAGGTGGGGAGAGTCGGGGCAATCAATAAAATTCATTTGCAATGAATCTGCGTATGTCTCCAGCTTGTAATTTGGCATATATAACGGGAACGTGAAAAGGAACGTACCCAGCGAATTTTATTGAGATCCATGTACCTCGAAAAATCGCCGGAGTTGGCCTTTAACGATAGTTTGGTGCTCCTGTATCCTTCTGTCATCATTTATTGAACTAATTCGCTGAGGTGTTGTGCGAGCATACGAAGCTATCCAGTCTTGCCATACGCGGTTCGGTTATTGAAAGCGTTGCATATAATATTTGCATATATACTGAGAAATTACCTATAATTTTCAGAC
Source organism: Rhipicephalus sanguineus (assembly GCF_013339695.2). Taxonomy (NCBI): domain Eukaryota; kingdom Metazoa; phylum Arthropoda; class Arachnida; order Ixodida; family Ixodidae; genus Rhipicephalus; species Rhipicephalus sanguineus. The sequence continues at coordinate 152,619,313 of NC_051181.1, read as the reverse complement.
ACACTGGAATGGCTAGCAGCCTTCGAATGTGATAACTGTAGCGCTGTGCGGAGACGAGTGGGCGTTTGTTTGCCTCAGCACCAGACAATATGCGCGCTGAGAAAGCTTCTTGCCTCTCTTCCTCTTCTCTTCCTTGGGACACTACAAAATACGAAGCGTCAGCTATTAAGATGATCTAGTAGCCGATCCATACGATAGCCAGTGACTTCTACGATGTACGATGTATAGCTCACTTCAATAAATCGATCAATCAGTCAATCAATCAGTCAATTAATTAATCAATCAACCAATCAATCAACCAACCAACCATCAACCAATCAATCAACCAAGCCACCTTATTCATTGCAAAGTACAGTCTGGAATTAGATTTGAAGTTGCTACATTTTGGGAATAGATTGAAGTTTGCAGCGTTATAAGCCGACTTTGTCAGCCTGGCAACGACAGAACACCTAATTTTCCTCTTTTTTTGCGCCATTGCAACACCCTTCGCTCAGCTATTCTCCCTGTACACATACCGCGAAAATCGCGACGTCGAACAGCGCTCGGAAACTTCCTGAAGCCAGCTTCCTGTGTTCTGCACACTTGCGCGCCAATTAAGCCGCATCTTTTCCCCTCGTTTTTCACCCAGATACCGCGGCTCGTTACGCTATGTTGCAAAAGGCAGACACCTGCAACATTCTTTGCATCGGCTGGCTACAGGTGCTGGTGCTTGCATCCACTGCCTTATCCAAAGTATGGTGGCACGCACTTGTACACCGGGAAGGCAGGCAGCGAAGTTAACAGCGCGGGTATAGCTTCGAGTTTCGACACGGTTAGGGAAAAGAAGCCAGACGTGGTTTGTGCGTGAACACAGCACCAGACACCCACTTGTGCCGTCGCTATACATGCGAAGGCTCCTCCGCATACCACGGACGCTGTGCGGGAAGTTACGCAAAATGAGCCCACAGCTGGGTTGCACAAGCGACACGTTCAAACTCTTGCTTGCAATTCCGCTTTGTTGGCGTTAAAGCAGAGCCCAATGAAGGCGTGAGCGGTTATAACCGCCTGACACCTAAATACGTCAAACGTCGGTTCGTGTCACCAACTATATAGTATTATACGGAACTTCAGGGGAAGATGGAAGCTTGGAGGAATCAATAATCCTTAAAGGGACACTAAAGAGAAACAACGAATTAGTTTAGATTGATAAAGTGTGCTCGGAGAACTCTTGTGTAGTTTATTTCACCACCATGGGTTCATTATTAGAAGAGAAAACCAAGTTCAAAGTTTCATTTTTAAATTTCGCGCCGAACTTTGTAATTCGTGACGTAAAAGGTTTCAAAGAGCATTTAACGTATTTTGGCGCCACTGGCTCGACGAAATTTCCACAAACTCGTTATGTCAAGTCTCTGGGCCCCTCAGAGGACAATGTACTTCGATTTAACCGATTAGGAACTACGTAGGCCCAAGCAGGCGCCGTCAAAAATATGTGACGCCACGGCAAATGGTGCGGGAATTCCAAGGTGGCGTCGCCACCTGTATTTTCTTTTTTGCGCGTTTTCTCGCTTATTAAGCGTCTTCGCGCAGAAAGCGTGGTTTTTGGTATCATGGAAGACTACTTTATCTAATGCGACAAAAATCGTTTTGCTCTTTAGTGTCCCTTTAAACAGAGGGTGTCGCTGGAGCCAAAGACAATGTCTGCTTGTCGAAACGTCGGATCCATCCATATCCATTGTTTAAGGATTCTTTAAATCTTTTCCAACTAGTATAACAGGAACGCGACAAGCACATTTTTCTTGAGTACCGCTGCAGCTCCTCCGTGTGTACGTTCTCTCGACTCGACGCGGAAGAACTTTGACAGACAACTGTAGAGAGAGAGAGAGAGAAGGGTTAAGTGAAAGGCAGGGAGGTTAACAAGAAGTTTTTCGGTTTGCTACCCTGCACTGGGGAAGGGGTAAGGGGGATAGAAAGGTAAGGAAGGGAAAAAAAGAGTAACAAGAAAAAAGAAAAAAAAGCACACACACTCAAGCACGGGGTCATCATAGTCGTTTAGCGAGGTCGGTTGAACGCAGAAACTTCAGCAGCGCCTTCGTCGCTTTCGCCAGACAACTGTAGCTTGGCGTTGCTTTTACAGAATCATTTGTTTTCCGCAGGTGGCATGGAAGAGAGTGCTTGTTATGATCATTAACTGTGGCACTGGGAAAAGTATCGGTCATGTTTTTTTTTTTTTTTCCCCTCGCCGTAGCGACTGTCAGGCGCGCACGGACAGCCGCTTCGCGATCGAGTTGGCCCGCCTTGATGACTGGCTACTACTTTCGGAGCCGGCAAATCTTGGAGTTTCAGTCTAATCACTCGTCGCGTAAAGTGTAAACGGACAAAGAGAGAGGAAGAGACGAGCACAAAGAAGGTAACCGCCTACACTGAACAGCGGCAGCAGGCAGTGCACACAAATGCATGCTGCAAGTTAGCGGTAACGTTTAAACTACGTAGGCGTCTTGCCTAAATAAAGTGGACGCAGGAATACACGCTTCAGTCCTGCAGCTCATATCAGTTGGTTGGCTAAATCTTCTGCGAATGAAGGAAGCGATGTGCCAGCTGGCTGCTGCGCACGTGTGTTCACCCTCACGCATTGTTTGTTCCGTATATCTCCGAGCCACTTCGTAAGAGTAACTCGTCCATGAACAGTGGTTTCCGTAAGACGCGATGTAATAGTGGCGTCTCCCAGACATCAAGTGCGGACGTGCTCCAGTGTTAATACGAACAGCTGGTGCGCGTTGTGAGAGGTGATGGGCACGTGTCCTGCTTGCTGCATGCAGGATTGCGCACGTATACAAACGGGGCGTTTGCCACGTGGCAGAACTCTTATAAGCGCGTATACTATGCAGTGAGTGCTGTCCTGAGAACAACACTTTTCTATGGCTTCTTGAGCTGTAATGTGACGTCTATAAGCGGAGCTCTCAAACTGCCAGCCGCTGCGTAGTTTACACGAATGTGAACGCAGTCAGACTAGAAAGCACCGAGACGAGAGAGCGTTGCCCTTCTTGAAAGTTGCGGCTTACAAAACCGAGGGCTTTGCACGCTTCGGTACACCGGGTCGCCCCTTCGCTTCAAGAGCAGTTGTCGAAAAGAAAGGAAACACTGCGTGGTATGCCGAAAGAAATTACCGAAACAAACAGGCGAAGTACGCGCGCGTGCATGCTGTCACGTGGACAGCTTTAATAACTAAGGAAAACAAAGTTGCACTGGGCGAGAAGGAAGGCGAGTGGGGAGAGAGGAGCATAGTTTGGTTACTGACCTGCTGTGAGGAAGAGGCGAAGTGTAAGCTTCCTTGCTTTGAAAGCTGTATCACGGATTCGGGCGCCTCGATCTTGGAAACGAACAAAATTAGTTGCTTTGCATTCGCGGGTGTTTAACGACTGTTCCGAGCATGAAAGGTCTCTACCGATACAGAAGTACGTACTACATGTCCGCTACCATATATTTCACGATGTTATCAGTGCCAGTCAACATCGATATCTTCGTTTATCAGTAGTAATCTTTGGACGTTATATCCGTTGTATGCTCAACGAGAAAGCCAACCATTTTCAAGTCCGCCGCTTAGCAGTGGCGCCGCTTACGTGCTCTGTATCGGCATATTGCGCAATGTGATAAAACAATGAACAGACATTCACATTTATTTTCTCTACGTTTGAGGCCGCGCAGATCAGACCGCAGCGGCATCAGACCCCCCCCCCCCCCACCCCACTCACCACTATGTAACTTATAAAACGCCCTAGACTCTATACGTATATGGGCTATTACGCACAGACCGCGTACGCAGGTCTCTCTATACTCCTCTCTGATCTCCCAGCTCTACACATCCTCCCCCCACCCCCCGCATCGCCTCTACGACGACCTCGAGGCAATGACAGTGATCGTAACGACCCATTAATCGCGCTTCCACGTACACATGGGCGGCGTTATACGGGCGAGCGCGTACTCCCTAATTAGCAGCGAAGGACCAAGCGCCGCGCGGTCTCATCCCGACGACACAGAGGGCGAAGGTAACGGCAGAGGGCGGGAGAGGGTGTGGTGGAGGAGAGGAAGAGAAGATGTAGAGCAGCAAGGCCGCTGACGCCACGAGCGAGCGTACGCATGGCTTCAAAGAGAAGGCGACCCCCTCGGGATGACAACAACAAAAAAAGAGCGAAGAGGAGACGACGACTGCACCACGCTGCCGCTTGTCGCGTGCTGCTGCCGTTGAAAAGGACCGCCCAACGAGCGTCGGAATCCGACTGCGGCGCACGGCTGTTAGGAATGAGGAGGAGAAATGAAAGAGAGAAAGAGACAGTGGAGTGCGCCACAGCGGCCATCCATCACGGGCGGACGCATGCCGCTCTATTAAAGTCGTTTCTCGTTAAAAGGAGCAGAGCAACGGCGGTTGGGGCGCGACGTCTGTGGTGGCCTCCGCCGCCACCACCACTAAGCGTATATACTACGCTATACTTATACAGCAGGCCGCGCATTGTTTGTGCGCAATGAGTCTCGCAACCGAAGGCGACGCGCGAGCTGCCGCTTTTGCCTCGCGCTCCTCGACGAAGCTGACGCGTTCCTGTGGCGTGCTCGGACGGCTGCCGAGACAGAAAAAGGTGTTCCTAGAGGCGTCTGGGCCGGACAAAGGGTTAAAGGCGAAGGAACGAAGGTAACGAAAGAGATAATTGACGTCATTCGTACGGGAGAGTCGTCGCAGCGCGGACTCCGGCATGGTATGTCATGACCGAGCATCATAATTGGGTTGCGTGCATCGTGACGAGAAAACGTAGTTAGTATTTGCACACACTGTGGGCGTTGGTTGATTGACTGAATGCTCAACACTATGGCACATGTCCACTCTTTAGGATTGGCCAAGACTGCGTATCATAAAATTTCGATGACTACTTGAACAATGCTTATTAATAAAAAAGTAAAAAAAAAATGTAAGAATTAGAAGGAAAAGGAAAGAACAGCTAATATATCAACGAAGTTCTGCAATTATTGTGAAATAGCGCGACAACACCAGACAGCTGTATTAATGTTGGCAGAAACATTTTGAATGGGTATGTTAGATTTTTGTGCACTTCTTCCTCATCTGTATACTATCATAACCATCATCATTCGCTTGTCTATTGATCTAAAGTGCCGATAAATTTTTCAGGGAAAAGTGAAACATCTAGGGACTTTGTATCGATCGTCACGTCGCTGTATCTGAACATCATCGCGTCCGCTGCGCTTGTTCGCTCCCGAGTTCGCAACTAAAGAAACGTCGTTCCAACCGAGACGTCGTAATATTTACAAAATATAGGCACTCACGAGTATGCGAGATGGTGCCGAAGTAGTAGTGGTGGTGGTTTGAGGATAAGTAAGACGCATATATTTATGCGACCCATAAGGGAGCACGGCTGAGCGTCGTTAGGGGACGGGGAAAGGGTATGTGAAAGAAGATGGAGATGCCACCTTCTAGAGAAATGAGTGCCCACAACATTGAGTGCAAGGCAGGGATACCCCCCCCCCCCGTTTCATTAGAAAAACCGGTATGTGTCCTGCAGCACTAGGAATCGAACCCAATACTTTCCGAATCGGACGCGGTCGACCACCGCTGCAGTATGACGCAGAAGTGCGTACGCGATTCGTTTGTCACTTTATCTTCGCCTGGGGAAGTATAACTTCCATGTATTCGTCTTCATCCGCGTGAAGCATTTTACCGTTGCACCGATTGCAAAAACCCAGAATTTATGTTACTGTTGCACCTAATGGAAGAACCATAAAGTGTAATGCTTAATGCATATATCGCAGTCTGAAAAGGTTCATTGGCTCCTTACGCCATCCCCTGGCGTTTACCTGTGCGGGGTTTAATCGACTGAGCGTTTCTTATAGCTAACCTCGACATGTTGATTTAGAGTCCTGTAGAGCATACTGTTCATCTCGTCCTTTTCCTCAGACGGAAATAAAAAAAATCACAGCATATCCACGGGGTGAATGATGATGAGTGGGGCGAAGCTACGGAGGGAATCATCTGTACACCGTGAAACTCTTCCGTGAAATGCGCCCAGTACATAATATAAAGAGTGTGAAACATCGTGTATATATTAAACATCAAACTTTTATTGTACTGTTGGTTTACGTGGTCCCTTCATTATCACTTGTGATCGGTGAAATGCAAGGAAGAAGTCCGCTCCCGAGCGAAAGAGCGCCAAGAGCGACCGCATTCCCCGCTCGCCCTGTGCGAATTAAAGGCAAGGCTAGAGGGAAGACAGGACGCGCGTTCCACGACGCGAGGTCGGTAGCATGCCCAACGAAAGCCAACGGAACGCGATCGTGCAAGTGCTCCGGCTTCGCATCGCCTCATGGTTCCATTTAGCGTCCCAAAACCAAATATATTGCTCAAGGTGTGCCTTGCGTTTTTCGTAGAAATAATTTCTTTATCATGTACATTAAGACGAAAAGTTGAAAGCTCACTAGAGTGTATCGCCCGCAAAGTATGTCTTTTAGTGTGATTTAACTCTCGTACGGCAGGGTCCTCGCGCCGTTGCCGGTCCACCTCGCCCGTTGACGATCGGGCGAGGTGGCTACATACAACTACTACTACTACACTTTAAGAAAAACATCTGGCGTTCTTTCGTTCTGCTTTTACAAAACATCTGGCGTCTTTCGTTGGTTTATTTCATCAATCAACGGCGTTTTGAACAAAATTTTTATTGTTTAATCACGCACAGGAGAAATCTCACCAGGCACTACCTTGGAGGTAAACAATGGCTGCTAATGGGAATGAGAGACAGAAGAAGTCGGCTTTTAGCTAACACTTACACTTCTACTTCTACTAACGTTTCCTACTGGAACATGCCAATGGCTGCTAATGGGGAATGAGAGACAGAAGAATTCGGCTTTTAGTTAACGCGCACGCTGCGAATTTTTTATTGTTCAACAACGCACAGGAGAAATCTCCCACCGGCACCACCTTGGAGGTCAAAGCGTAAGACTTGTTACGGACTACTACGATGACGACGACTACGAGGGACGAACGGGTGCCGCCTTAAGGAGCTTCGCCCCTAAAAAAAAAGGGGGCACAAGTTTGGAGGAAGATACAAGCTTGATTAGATGAAACATTTTTCATCCCCCCGGACGGAAGCAATACAAACGGAGGCTATGACACTTTAGAAGGGTGTGGCGTTCGTTATCCTCGAATACTCGTGAAATGACAATGACCAACAATACTAAATGACTTCTTCCCCGCGCTACAGAGGATACAAAAACATGAACAAATGTTATAGCACAATGCGTGCTTCTAACTGAACCTCTCGACAAACTGGGATAGCGAACACGGCGATAACGAATGGCACCCGTGAAGTAAACAATCTATAAATGAACAAAGCTCCACGTCCTCTGACCGTTCTAGGCGAAGGCTGTTGTGTCAATTTGAGCTTGCATACATCGTGGCATTGAAAGAAACGTTATAGAGATTAATGCGGATCTTTTTTCCGAACGAACGCGCGCTACGTTTGATAAAGGAGTTCTTAACGAGCAGGTCGGAAAGGAAATGTAAAAGAAGGCTTAGCAAAGTAAAAAAAAAAAAAACGGCAGATACGTTTCTTTAACGGGCAATGAGAATTACGACGACGGTGAAGTGTTTATACAGTATGTGAGGACCGCGACCATCAATACGAACCGGCAGCAGCGTGGCGGTCCTGTCAGCATAATTACAAGCTCGTGGCGAGAAACTCGCGCCGACACATTTATAGTCGCACCCCTACCTTCCCCTCCGCGGCCCCACTCCTGTCGCTGACAAACTTTTATAAATGACCGACTGCCGACAAGGGGGCGTCATTGCGCGGTTTATATTATAAGCTCAGTGTGATATAGGGGACCGGGCGCCGTTCAACTTCCGAAACATCGCGAACCGCCGCCGCTGCTGCTTTAATTGCCAACGATCGCTGGCTGCCTTTGCTGAGCACACCCCGCGCTTAGAGCTGAGCGTGCTACTCCGCTTAATAATGAAAAAGAAAAATTACGAACAAGTCGACCATGACCACGCCTTTGTAAGCACGCTGCAGGCGTCGTTCTGTGTAGTTGATTCAATTTGAGCCACAAACTGCCCCCTTTCGTTGTATCTCGTTTTCTTTTTTTTTTTCTACTGCTGATCTTTTTTTTTTCCTTTTATCCTATTACAATTGTTCTTCTAATAACTTTCGTCACGGCCTTTTGTAGGCTGTTGGAGAGACCGTTTTATTGTGAAAAGTGAAGAGACTGCTTCATTGCGAAAGTGGATGCTTTGTTGCAGGAGCGGAGATGTGTTATGTCCATCTGCTTGCGCGCGATAGTTATATATGGCATGGTCCGGCAGGGAAATAATAACTAACATACATCACGACGCGGCATTACATCATGGGCGAGCTTTCGGACGAGGGTCTGAAGCGTCGAAAAACAAAACGGAGGAAGAAAAAGAAACGTGCAAGCCCCTACAGAATATATGGTGGTGAGTATACGACTTGTTTGTTTTTCAAAGCGTCCCGAGAGCTCACGTCTTCACAATGACCGCGTGCGAGGCTATAAAATTAAACGAAAACCCGAGGCGTTCTCTTGCCGGCTTACACAACGTGGACGTTTATCCGTGAACAAAGAGATATAGGCCTTGAACAGTAAAAGGGAAAGCGCTTCAGTTCGTGGTCCTGACTTTAAATGTAACTCGCATCTTCGAGGAAGCTGCAGATGTTTGCCCTCAGCTTGTATATAGTGACGTGCGCAGAAGCATGTAACAATGGCCATAAACGAAAGTCTGTCGCGACGTGACAAGCAATTGCTTTCTTCAACCATTTCATGAAAAGTTCTCGCTTCTCAGTTTCGACAATCTTATGAATTTATTGAAGCGATCTCGCTGATGGCTCGCAAACCACTCAAATACGGGATAGTTAGACGAATTCCCATTGGGCGTTTCTCTGCTGTTTACATCGGCGACACGCGTGTCTTGTTAGCGAAATTATGCTTGCACAGAGGGCGTGTAGATATATATGGGCTGTTGCACACTAACTTATCAATGAAACGTTCATTTCGCCACACCGCTCGTTGACTGCATGCCCAGTAGCGAAACTTGTATTTGATGCTAAGGGCACCAAACTTTTAAAGATGAAAAGGTACACTATTCCTCAATATGCCCACAGTTTCACAGCGCCAAACGTTACTGCAGGAGTCATAACCACCTGCCACCTGGAAACCTTTGGTCCAGAACTTACACATATACTGAGTGCGATATGGTTTGTCTATAGCCTGTTGATATTTATAATACTCAAACAGCCTGTATGCCTAGGCAATACGTCTAATCCTATATACCCGCCAAGATAGGCCAGCTAGCCTATCCAAGCCTGTCATCAGAATGCGGAGATTCACGCGATTGCCTCATTTCCTCGTTTGTGTCCTCTCAAGCCACGGCAACATCAGCCGAGGCATAAAGTATATAGACCTTCGGTTACGCAAGATAGTTATAACGAAGTGTCGTTTTATGCCCGACGTCAAGAACGTATACAGAGAACGACGCCTTCTCGATACGCATTCGCACCCGAAGAGAAGCTTCCTTCATTATATACCTTACCGTTCAGCGTGCCCACCGCATGCAGCCCTCAATGGCGCTCCGCTGCTGCCCGCCGATCGAAAGGCCGTAAATCAAACAACTCAGCGCCACACGGCTTCGGGGCGTATGCGTGCGAGCTCCTTAGCGAGCACGCACGCACACCAAATAGAAATGAGGTGGCTGCAGCAGCCTTGACCGATACAAAGCGGAATGCGCCCTTACTTTGCGGGTCAGGTAAGGCACGAGAGACCAAAAAGAAAGAGAAGACCTCGCTAAGAGACCACCACGTGGAGTGAAGACTTTGAGCGCCGTTGTTACACATGGTGAAGGCTGCCCTTCCGGCAAACACAGTCTGGCGCCGACCCTGCAACGAAGTACACACAGGCAGAGTCTGCTGGCGCGCGTGTTCAGCGTGTAGAGTGTACGGCTTCGGCGCCCAGAAAAGTGTGGCAGGCCTAGACTGCCGGGCTCTCTACACGGCGCCAAGGCGCCTGCCAACCATTGACGCGCTGAATAAGTTGGGAGTGGCCCGTGACGCGAGCGGAACTCCTCGGCGCCCGAACAACCGAACCAGTCGCCCCACTCGCTCCCTGATGCTGCGTCCGCTTTGTACTATACAGTTGGACAGGACCGACACATCATGGACGAACCGCAGGCGCTTCGAAATCTGGGCGCAATATAAGGCGTGAAAACAACCAAGCGAGCAAGCAAGCAGATGCGTAGGAATAAGGCCGTCTTGCCTGTGACGCTGACGTTATGCCCACTGGCAGCTTCGAATGGGTCTGTGTACAAGTTCCATTTTCAGAGCAAAGTATAATCTCGGACCACGGCCCTATACGCGTCACAGGTTTGCAAACTGCGACGCTGCCACTGCTACCGTTTCTGAAAGTCACCGGGATTAGTGATCGATTTCAAAGGTGTAGTGAGCAGTATAGCACCGGTTCCAATATGAGAGCACCTTCCTCCCGCTTATTTCTGTTATCTTAATCCCTTAATCGTGCACCCCACGATCAATACCTAGTAAGCCTAAGTAAGGCTGCTTTGCACATGCGCGAATATGTATGTATGTATGTATGTATGTATGTATGTATGTATGTATGTATGTATGTATGTATGTATGTATGTATGTATGTATGTATGTATGTATGTATGTATGTATGTATGTGTGTATGTATGTATGTATGTATGTATGTATGTATGTATGTATGTATGTATGTATGTATGTATGTGCGTGTGTGCGTGTGTGCGTGTGCATCAAGGCGCAACTAACCTGCCAGCGGTACATGTATAGTCCGCTGTCGCATTAAAACAACCACTACAGACTATCGCTACGTCATACGTATATGCAGAAGCGAGGGAGAGCATAAAGGGAATCGGCTATTCCTGCATTCAAAGCTAGTAATATTTTTTTCTTTCGTTAGCAGTGAATGAAGCTGCTCTGAAACTAAATGAAAACGTCTGCCGTCCGTACACGAAACAACAAGAACAAATGAATACCACAGGTGGCTGTGCACCGTGTACGTGGAAAAACGACAAGCCAACAGAATAGCTGCGTGTATTCTGCCACCACTTGCGACTACTGCATGCGGCACCCACGCTGCCATGCATCGGTGCGTTGGCGGCGCAAAGCTGCGCGCGCGGTCGCCATGTAATGTTGCGCGCACGCATTCTTCATCTGGCGCATGATTCATTCACGTTTACACATATACGGCGCAGTCTTTCTTTACGTCTGCAGAAGTTATAACTGTCGGTCGGTGCAACGCGCGAACCGTGTCGGGCTTTTTCCATGCACACGGATAATTCGCTCGACGGCATGCTTCAATAATAATAATAATATGTGGGGTTTTACGTCCCAAAACCACGATATGATTATGAGAGACGCCGTAGTGGAGGGCTCCGGAAATTTCGACCATCTGGCGTTCTTTAACGTGCACCTAAATCTAAGTACACGGGCCACTGACGGCATGCTTCGTTGTGGGCACTTTATACATGATACCTGAACACACTGACTCGAGGAATAATAACTGTCCGAGTGATAACCTCGGAAGTTATTGAGAACAGCGTTTCGCGTCTATCACCGCGTCTGTTTAAACTCATTTGAACTTGTCTTGGCGTAACTATCTTAGAGCTTACCCTACCTTCGCAATAATATATTCCCTGTCCGCTTGAGACGATGTGACGGCATTTTGTGTGAAGTTTAGTGTTGTTGCGTGACTGCGCTTCGTGCTTATCTCTCTCTCTTTCTAAAGGAAGAAAGAAAGTGAGTGAGTGAGTGAGTGAGTGAGTGAGTGAGTGAGTGAGTGAGTGAGTGAGTGAGTGAGTGAGTGAGTGAGTGAGTGTGTGTGTGTGTGTGTGTGTGTGTGTGTGTGTGTGTGTGTGTGTGTGTGTGTGTGTGTGTGTGTGTGTGTGTGTGTGTGCGCATGTGTGTGAGAGCGTACGCGATTAATGAGCGATTACTTATGTACGATATTATGTAACTGTTTTTTTAGGGGCGAAGCTCCTTAAGGCGGCACCCGTTCGTCCCTCGTAGTTGTCGTAGTCGTAGTGCGTAACCAGTCGTAACGCTAGTACCAGATCTTGACCTCCAAGGTGGTGCCGGTGGGAGATTTTTCCTGTGCGTTGTTGAACAATAAAAAAATTCGCAGCGTGCTCGCTAACTAAAAGCCGAATTCTTCTGTCTCTCATTCCCCATTAGCAGCCATTGGCATGTTCCAGTAGGAAACGTTAGTAAAAGTAGAAGTGTAAGTGTTAGCTAAAAGCCGACTTCTTCTAGCTGTCTCTCATTCCCATTAGCAGCCATTGTTTACCTCCAAGGTAGTGCCTGGTGAGATTTCCCCTGTGCGTGATTAAACAATAAAAAATTTGTTCAAAACGCCGTTGATTGATGAAATAAACCAACGAAAGACGGCAGATGTTTTGTAAAAGCAAAACGAAAGAACGCCAGATGTTTCTAAAGCAAAACGAAAAGACGCCAGCTGCTTAACGAAAGACGCCAGATGTTTTCTAAAGCAATGGTTTTCTAAACAATGAAAATTCACAGCGTACATGTAAAATTATAGTGAGCTGCAAGTCGTCATAACTCATCGAACCTTTAGTATAAACGCGCCCGATCTCACGTCGGTGATGATGTACTGGGCAGAATTCACGGAAGATTCACGGTTTACCGATGAACCTCCGCAGCTTCGCCCACTCATCATCATTCACTCCGTGGATATGCTGTGATTTTTTCATGTGTGTGGCCATTCGTGTGCAATGTAGTGCAGACACAATGTAGTGTGACAGAAAAGACACACTACACTGTGTCTCTTTCAACAGGAGTCAGATATTGCAGAGTATATGTCACCTGCGACACGAAGACAGAATAGCCGTGCACAATCGCATTCTCTATCATCTTCTTTTAGATCATCGACACCGTCTTAGACACTTATCTGCCTCATCAACAACGACAGAAACGACGAATAAAGCAACAAACTGTTCACGACAGATTTCACAACGAAATTTCGCATCTTGAACGCAACACAGGAAATGCTTTTTACTCTGAGTTTGCTTGAGACTGTGTTTTTGCGCAGTTTATGTGAGTCACTGCTGGAAATAATGGCATCCATTACAACATCCAGCATGAGTTGATCATACGTATTCCTTAGCTGAGTTACCATTGCTGGGGGATGGCGTCCTTGAAAAAGTGTGTACAAGTATAGTCGATTAAAAGAAGTATAAGAAAGAAAAGAAAAACAAACTACACGATTTACCTGCACACAACCTTCGGTCTATTCGCAGAGTTTAAACGAAATGCATTGTGCGCTCAAGGGCACGCCGGCATATGCACCGGATGGCTAAACACCCTAAAGAAATCACAGGTTGCTAACGCAAGTGCTATATAAGCGGTCTATACGGATACACAGAAGTAGGACGAGACGTGACGCCCTCGCATTGTATGGCGTCGACCAGAAAGCACGTCTTCGGAAGCGTGATCAGCCGTAACGCCGTAACGATGGATGCGTATAATGGAGGTTCTTGGAACAGCGCGGTTTGGAGAAATTTACAACGCCCAACGAAAGCAACGAATGGACACGAAATGGCGACATCGATGTGGAAATGGAAACAAAATTACGTACGAAGAGTTAGCCCATTTCGTGGCTTGTTTTTCACGTGGCGACAATGCAACACCTCTGAATAAGGGGTGACGCACATCGCTGATGCAATTTGGCCTGTCTGATCCACCCCTGCTGTTATCTCATCGAACTGTATGCATGAATGAATGAATGAATGAATGAATGAATGAATGAATGAATGAATGAATGAATGAATGAATGAATGAACTCGTAAGTGCACAAGTGAGAAAAAAAGTATGGCTATAAGATATGCAACCAATGAAATAAACAAACGTGAATAAAGAAAACGAAAAAGCCCATAAGGTGTGCTCCGCTGTTGACCCGAAAGTCGCGGGTTCGATCCCGGCTCCGGTGGTCGCATTCCGATGGAGGCGAAGTGCTAGAGGCCCGTCTACTGTGCCATGCCAGTGCACGTTAAAGAACACCATATTGTCTCAATTTCGGGAGCCCTAACTCGTGCCTCATAATCATATCGGAGTTATGGCACGTAAAAGGCCACAACGCATTATTATTATTATTATTATTATTATTATTATTATTATTATTATTATTATTATTATTATTATTATTATTATTATTATTATCATCATTATCATTATTATTATTATTATTATTATTATTATTATTATTATTATTATTATTAGACCCATAAAATAAAAGGTGAAGAGAGATACATAATGGGGAGAGAAAAAAAGGAACGCTTAGCTTATCTAGGAATTAGTCAAAGCTTTGTCCTGAAGGTAATTTTTTTCAAATATTAAAAACTGATGGCAAGCTAAAAAAATCATCTTAACTGGATGGGAACAGAAGGAAGTTAAAATTTTGAAACATAACTGTAAATTCCTTAGTTAAATTTTCGCTTCAGGTAATTGAAAAGAAACTGCAGCAAAGACAATTGAGTAGTAAAATACTCGAATATGTTATCAGTATATATATATATATATATATATATATATATATATATATATATATATATATATATATATATTTTTTTTTTTTTTTTTTTTGCCATGTCGTGCGCTTCTGGGAACCAACATACAACCTTGCGCGCCGACTGTCATTTACGGCCGTTCGTTGCGACACCAAAACGCGCTTGCCGCGCCGACTGCTGCTGCATCCCGACAGCCGACAATAAATTTTATCTTGTTTGTTTCGACCACCAGCTGTTAATAACAATAGAAGGGCGAGGCATCATGACGTGCTCAGTATGTGGTACAAGTAACAGAACATTATACAGTGGCTATATTCCCCATGGGAAAGTGTCACTTACTGGAATGGATGTATGGATGGAATAAACTTTATTATTACTTACTGGAATGAGATTGTATACGTACACATGCATTACTTCATTACATTGCTACAACGGCAGAGATCCAACGGCAGCCAACGTAGGTCGTAGTCTATATTTCATATATACTGGACCTTTATTTAAAGGGGTACTGACACAATATTTCGCGGCCGAGATAGCCTGCGGGATCGATTCCGGTGAACATGCGTATATCATCTGCAAAATACCAACAGCGAATATAGCTTGGAAGTTATTTTAAATGAATTTTTAAGTTTGCGTGAGCGATCCACATCCTCGCGCTAATGACACCCTCAAAGGGGACCTTTGGGGACCCCACTACTTCCCTCACTTGACCACACTGCAACAAGTTATAATGACGTCATAGCCGCCAGGTTTTTGCCCCGCATTTGCTCCAGCAGCCTACTTCTCGGCGGCTGCTCGCGAACCGTGCGGAAGTGCGTCACAGTTCTGTGTGCTGACGTGATCGAGTGGTGCACATGCTAGGTGGTGATAGTTGCACCCGGAGACTTGCCGTTTTTGAAACCGAAACTGACACTGGTCGGTAATGAGGAGCCTGTAATTAATTATCTGTCGCACGCTGCAGCAAACGGTGTGCCGTGTTATGACTAACAGGCCCCCAGCAACACATTAAAGCAAAAAAACGCGAGGCCAAAATTTTTGTGTCAGTACCCCTTTAACAGTTGGTATGTAAAATTTGCGTCACTGCAGATATTTTCGAAATTATCGCCCGCGAATCTTTTTATGCTGCCATGAACACATAGAAACTGACCAAAATTTGGTAGAGAACTTAATCATTGAACGCAATGTTCCTGGTATAAAAGCGAATAACAAGCATTAGCCAACAAATGGCCAATATTTCCCATCATTTTGCCATAACTTAGCCAACATTAGTTATCCTTAGCCTGTAGACAAACCAATGTTAGTCAGCGAGCACTTCCGATTCCTTAGCCATCCTTTGGAAAATTAGCCAGCGCTATCCATTATTTATCCAATAGTAGTCAACAACAGCCGACAGTGGCCAGTGCCGATTAGCACTTGTAGTACGCGTGTAAATACGACAGTTGAGTTCGCTAATAAACATTCAATGTAGCAGAAGTGTTGAAAGGCGGGCAAGTTGGTATAGGTTCATACTGAAAATTGGCAGCGCAAACAAACGGGACACAGAAGACACAGAAGGACACAGAAGGACACGCTGCCAATTTTCAGTATGATTCAATGTAGCCCTTTGCAGAATGTAGCTGGAGAAATAGTAGGAAGATATCTTCGAAAACTCTTCTTAAAACGTGTTTCATTTCTAAATGTCTTGCATTAAAATAAAAAAGCGCAGGGAAC
Organism: Rhipicephalus sanguineus; assembly: GCF_013339695.2. Lineage (NCBI taxonomy): Eukaryota > Metazoa > Arthropoda > Arachnida > Ixodida > Ixodidae > Rhipicephalus > Rhipicephalus sanguineus. Next base: position 152,603,004 of record NC_051181.1, on the reverse strand, counting down.
AGACCATCTAGCTGCTCGGGACGAGCATGCGCAGTTTGCGAAAGAAGACGCGAGGCAAAATACAATCGTCAATTACAGTCGTGCGCCGAGGAGTCATCGTAAGCCATTGAGGAAGCCAATAAAAAACGCATCGTCCGTACGATCCGTGGTGAGATACACACATATGCCTGAAGGAAAATGCGTTGGTTGGTTGCGGCGATATAGGAGTGGCGCATTTGGGTGAGTGCCAGGAAACGATCAGGGGAGCGAATCCAGCTACCGCTGTTCGCCCGCCCACGCGCATCGCCAGCCCATTACGATACATAAGAGAGCCGTCTCAGAACTGCGTGCTATAGCTGACTATTTTTCCGCATAGATAAATCGCCAAGGTAACCTGGAAACAATCGTTCAGCTAATGACTGTGCATACGTCGATCGATAAATTCAGAGACCATATAATACGCGCTTCTGAAATCCAAAACAACTTACAGTCCATCCGTGTGGCTAGAGGCGTGATATTTACCAGCCCGAAAAAGCTAGAACGATCAAACGGCTCGCTTGTATTGGTGGCGTCGCCACGTCAAAATCCACTCACGCATGCACGTTCACGTGACGAAACGAATTCTGAAAGCGTCCGCTCAAGGCTGGTTATTTTCTTTGTCGAGGAATGAAGACTACATATGTGGCATTAAAATGTAAGCAGAAAGGAAAAAAAAATCCTGCCATCTCCCCGCAAAGGGAACCCTGAGTAGTATGCGAAGTAGCCATGTGTCGATTTAGATTTCTGTAAATGTTTTGCTTTCTTCATCACTGTTCATGGTCCTTCTATTCGAGGTTCCCCTGATGTTGTTACTCGTCATATATGACTTTAAGCTCAGGGGAACGGTTCCCCTTGAGTTTAACGGCCTTGTGGTCCGTAAAGTATAAAGTTAATGGCTCTAATGGCTTTAATGGTTAAAGGTTGCAGTTTGAAGTTTGAGAATGCGATGTCAACGAGCCCGTTTCGCTTCGGCTTCGCGAGCCCGCCGCTCCGGATAGGCTGGGGCACTGGCTACGTCGACGCGACGCCGGGGAGACAGGCCTCGTTCATAAGCTGTTTCGCATCTAAGGGTACCTTGCATGATTTATGGCGTAGTGGGTACCATGCATGAATACCGATGATTTATGGCGTAGTGGGTACCTTGCATGATTTAAGGCGTAGTGGTTACCTTGCATGAATGACGATGATTTATGGCGAAATGGGTACCTTGCATGATTTTTGACGTAGTGGGTACCTTGCATGATTTATGGCGTAGTGGGTACCTTGCATGATTTATACTAGAGCACGCGCCGCAGTGTAGAGAGCGCTCTATCGCACGTCCATTTGTCAGGCAAACATTCCTTTCTGCACACCATGCGCGAGCTCTCCGCTCGTGCGAAAACTTCGTTCTCTTCTTTCTTTCATATATCTAGTGGCACCGTTTTCTCGGGCAAACATTCCTTTCTGCACACCATGCGCGAGCTCTCCTCTCGTGTGCCAGCACTTCGTTCTCTTCTTTCTTCCATACGTCTAGTGGCACGCGGGCACTGGTCACGCCGGGGGGGACAGGCCTCGTTCATATGCTTCGCATCTAAAAACAAAAACAAAAAACATCAAGCCCTAAAATATACAACGATAAGAGATCCAAACATTCCAAACACAGTAAAATTTTTGAGCTTAACATCACACAAGCGCGGCGCTTGTGTGACGGAAGAGCATGGGAAACATATAGTGGTACATGTCGGGGCTCGAACCCTCGACCTTTTGAGCATGTACGGTGTTGATACCTTAACCTCCGAAGTACACAGGAACTCGAACCCTGAACCTACCAAGTGGGCATAGTATGAAACTTTCCACCTAAGCAACGAGCCCTCGAGGTGCGTCGTGTATCGAACCCTCGACCTCCAAAGTATACAGGGACTCGGACCCCGGTCATTCCAAGCACGTATAGGGTATCAAAGAAGGCGGTGATGAACAAGTGGAAGAATTCTTACGTATACTTAGACAATTCCCGCAGTGATGTGTCTGCAGCACTTTCTTCCTCTTAACTTTTAGGGCACAGTGTGAAGTGCAACTAAGCGCGCTTTTGAAGCCACAATGCTAGTTCTCTAAAGCTCGGCTCGGCAATGAAAGAGAGACAGAACAAAGGAAAGGCAGATATGTCAACCAAGTTAACAGACCGGCTCTATGGCTCGATAGTGAATTGAAACATCTAGCAGTGCGCGTTGTTGTTCAGCTGCGTATATATATATGTATATATATATATATATATATATATATATATATATATATATATATATATATACGACATTGGTCTGTACAGGCGCCGAACACGACAGCTGAAACTATACCACGATCGGAAATGGAGTTGTCGTCCTTGGTTGAGTCGGTGTGGTGACAGCCAATCGCGCGCTCTATACACAAATGGAGTGTGCTACGTAAAAGCGAGATAAGTGTATATACTGCTGCATAAAATTGACTTCGACGCATAGAATGGTGACACGATCGACGAGTATCTGTCTATATAAGAGGACAGTTTCTCGTGAGGCGATCGAGGTCTTCTATAAAAGTCGTGTATGCGTGCAGAGACTATATAACGGAACGCTTTCTGGGCTCTGAGATAAGATCATCTAAGGTAGTGTACGGATGCAACGAGTCGTCTGATTACGTGTTCACGACTATACGTACCAAGCTCGCATATAGTTTTTCTTCGATGCCTTTTTGCAGGCTGTGCTCGTATTTGCTCAGAGGAGATTTGGGAAGGTTATTACTAAACTTATGCATCTTCGAAGTGATATGCTGCGAAGACAGCCGTGCTCGACACGTCCTTGACACTATACTTGCTCTGTGCCCTGCAAAGGCCCCGAAAAAAAAGAAAGGTCGCTGTTTTTCTAGGCTTATTTCACAGGAATTTGTATAAAGATGAATATTCCAATAAGCTTAACATCACGAATATTGATGTCACGTGATTCAAATTACGGATAATGTGCTATAAAAAATACCTTGACGTTTACCTTTGTGAAGCTGTGCAGTGGTTTGTTAAGGATGCCTCAATGGAGGGCTGCCGATTATATCTGAACCTTTGGAGTATACATCAAAGTGCGCACGATATTACAGTACACGTGTGCGCTTTGCGTTTCACCTTCGTCGGCATTAGGCGCTGTCGTAGCAAGGAATCTAACCCGCGACCTCTAGGTTGGAGAAGAATGCCTCAGCACTTGAGGAACAGCGAAATATGTGTACAACAGCGAAAACGTTTGATGATACCACGAAGTAGTTTCACACACCTGGGAGTCTCGTTTTACAATAGTGATTAGCTTTTTTCTTGCTTTCTCCCCCTTTTTTAAGCCCTTATTCCCCTCCACATGTGTAGGGTTGCAAACAAAACATAGTTAACTTCCATGCCATTCCTGCATTCATTCCCCTTCTCCTCTTCTCTCTCTCTCGGACGAGTCTTCGTAACCATTCAAAACCATTCAGAACCAATAAAACAAAAAATAACGCGTACTCTGTAACTGTACGTGCATATTGATGTCTCTCCGAAATTCTTTGCCACAATGTAGCGCCAAAACAAAACACGCGTACATCTGTGCTCACATATTCGCATCAGAGAGCATCGCAAACGTGGGTAGTTTGTGGTATTTTTACCTGCTTCGAAGTTCTATAGATGGTTTTGATCGCTGTCGCGCTTAGAGTGCGTGAGTAATTATCACCGCCCATATTTTGGGGTATTCAACAAACATGGTTCTGCATGTGTTCTTTGCAGCTTACCACTTGAAGCACAGTGGAACCGCTTTCGTGCGTCCGGCCTTGAGCCCATTACGGCAGGGACACCCACAGCGCGCTCGTTGTTTACGCTTTTCACAGGAAGCAATTATTTATCGTGACGTAGAGGTTCCCCGTGAAATTGGCTATACACCGGCACTACGATCTTGCCGCTACCATAACAACGATGAATGCAGGATGTGGATTTGTTTAAGTTTCACGCTTGTGGATTCAGACGTTCTTCGAAAACATATCCAGCGTTAGCAGACAAGGACGTAAGAGAGACGACACCACAATGGTTTCGAATTCAGTTTGCCAACACGTCCAAAAAATGGCAATGCTAAAATTTATTTCAGGCGTTCTTGGTTGTGCTACTCCGAACGTGCCTCCTAAACTTTCAAGCAATCGCACTTTTAAGAACACAGGTTTATACATGCAGACGCGTAAATACCTGCTTACCCGCATAACCAACACCAATTGTTGCCTTTGTAGCGAAGCGTACATAACCTCGAAAATGACCGATTTTCAAACTCGTAAAGCTGTTTGAAGCCATGAGAACGAAGTTTACTCAAATCTCTGCTTACTTTCTACGTTCCATCATCTCCATGCTGGTTTAATCACTTCCGTAGACGCTAGCGCTAGGGTTCCTTCAGGCGTTTGTTTGTAAGGAAATTATTCGTACATCGTCAAGCACGAAGACTGTAACACTGAAAAAAGGGAAGGTTCATGTGGCTTCAGGATCGCTGATGACACGTCACCCAATATCGAATGCATACACATCAAAGATCGAGATAACAATGTAATCACGCTATCAACATCCCATTACTTTGTGAGATGATATCTGTCAACTAATGTGCCCACTCATTCTTGCCTCCCGAGGAAAGTGGTTCTGCTGCGATCGACAAAATTCATCAGGCTGTTCCGACACCGAAGTACACCTGTGTGTTCCCTCGTCCGTGTCTAAAGTAGCGCTGTCTTTTAGATGGATCCTTACCAACGAGCTCACTTCCAAACACTTTTAGGTCACGGAAGTACACACTCCTGCGATACCCGCGTACGTTTTAGATTTAATACATGCACGTACATACATACATACATACTCCATAACCAAAATGAATGCACCAGGCAACGAGGGAAGCCGCGAGTATACATTAGCCATGCAGTCGTCACAAATGGACGAGAAGTTGCCCATCGCCTGCATAAAGCGCTGACGTACATGCGAAACACCTGCCATCTTCGAACGCGCGTGCGCGTACTCAACAAAAGGAAGATGATCGAGGCAGCAACAACGACGGCAGGAGCAGTAACAAAAAATAACAAAATGAGAAGTCCGGCCTCCCGGTAGGGCTCTTTGTTCTTTCCAACAGAAAAGCAAACTAACATTCGCATCGAGGCCGTCCGTTGCGATGCTCGCGCGCGGACGGAATGAAGGATGAGGTTCCGCGCACGGCACCTGCTTGCGGCGTGCTCTATGGTTCCGGCCATATACGAAAGCGCCGGCCACAGGAGTGCAGTGTGGAGCCGCCTTTGTAAGCTACTAGGCACAGCTATAAAATATGGGACATTACTGCAGCGCTCACGAGGGACCCAGCCTTGAACCAAGCCACTGGTGCAACTTCCCTATTCTTCTACCCGCCCGTGTTAGCTCGCTAGCCCAAGCTCACGGAACTGATACCTATGTCAATTTGAAAAACAAGGGAAAAAAAATGTCAGACGGGTCCTTATACAATTGCCTAAGACGACTGGAACGCGAAAGCCATATTTTCTTTAAGTCGATTCTATTGACCCCCCCCCCCCGTCCTTTCCGCACCCAATGTGGTTTTGCACTGCCTCCGGGATTGGAGGCATTGCAAGCTTTCTTCACCTGACGTGATATTGCAGTGCCTCCGGGATCGGGCCACCTTTGACCAAGCGACTATGCCATGTGATGACGTCGTCATGTAACGGCACGTTATGTGACGCCACTGTAATATCATCATGACATCATAATGGCACATATTTGGGCGACCTGTGACATCATGGTGACGCTGTCACGTGATGATGATTTTTTGCACCACTCGTGTCAAACCCGACGTTCACTTTACACTGAGGAGTCAACATCTTCCCGTCATCTACGTGACTGCGCATTCGATTCAGCACATGTCGCAAAATCGAAGTGGTTGGACTTGGTTTACTGACTGATTGCATTTGGCCATTATTCTCGTATTTAGATTGATCCCGACCATGATAATGCTGTTGGCTGCGAACTCAAGAAACAATTGAAAATTCTTAGACTATTCAATCATCGTATTGAAATAAAGCTGACAGCAGCGTTCTTGTTATAACGGTGCATCACCAACGTTAGCCAAGAGTGTGTCAATATAACCCGATGCCCATAGTGTGCGAGTGAATGCGGTATGCTAGCGAAGGAAGGCGTCTGCTCGTCAAAAGCTGAATTCGGTCAGAATCTATCCTCTCCATTCTCATACTCCATAAGAGCAAATGGGTGATGGAAGCTCAGGGAGATATTACCTTGAAGATATAGTTGTCCACTATACGCGAAAAAATTTTCATGTCACGAAAGTCGGCTTCTTCTCACAAAGTGTCTTATAGTAAAGAAGCCAACTTTAACGTACAAAATCTTGGTTAGTCACGCACGCACGCATGGACGGCTATTGAAAGCGCGTTAGAGATTCTGTGTCAGTTTCCCGCACCATAGACAGATGCAACTCGTGCAAATATGCACAGGGACACTCTCCCCCATTACAGGATAGCAAACCGGACTCTCGTCTCTGTGCGACCTCGCTGTTTTTCCCTCCTTGCTCTCTCTTGTTTGGGAATTAAACTTAGTGCACATAGTATAGCGTTGTAGAGCTGAACAAAAAAAGTTACACGGTCGCTTATGCATTTGCCTAAGACGTCTGGAAAGCGAAAGCCATCTGGGTGGCGAAATCCACCCAACATGGTTTCGCACTGCCTCCGGGATCGGAGACATTCGAAGCGTTCTGCACCTCACTTGGTTTTGCAGTGCCTCCGGGATCGGCTTACCTTTGTCCAAGCGACGATGTCATGTGATGACGTCATCATGTGACGTCACGTTATGCGACACCATAGCGACGTTACAAATTTTGGCGACCTGTGACGTAATTATGACGACATCACATGATGATTGTATGCATCGCTTGTGTTGACACTGGCGATAACCTTTCGCATTAATAAGGCATCTAAGGCTTTCACCTTAAAAACGGTGTGCATAGACTATTTTACAGATGGGTTTCGGTGCCGCCATATAGGGCTGTTAACCTTGCCGTTTTGTATCTTTAAGAACTAAACAAACAGTGCTACGGTAGACGCATATGCGTGAAAACGGTGTGGGTTGGTGCATTCGATGTTTCATTACCTTATTAATTCATTCTTGTATAACAGAAGCGCGAAGAGGAAGCGCTCGTGTTGTGCACTTTCTTGTCCTTGTCCTTTTTTGCGCTTCTGTTATACAATTCTTCTTCTCTTTCATTCTTTTACATCGCCTTTCCCCTTCCCACGTGCAGGGTAGCAAACCGGAGACTGCTTCTGGTTAACCTCCCTGTCTTTCCTTTCTCCCTCTTCTCTCTCTCTCTCTCTCTGTTATACAAGAATGAATCAGTACCAACTAGCCCGCCTTTCTTTTTTGCTTATTATAATAAATTCATGTCGCGACATACAAGAATAAAAAGAACATTCGTTCAAGAGCCCAAGGTGGCGGCGCCAATGTGTCTTAAATAGTCCATAGCTATTTAAAAGGCACCGTCTGAGCTTATATAGCCCCTGGTGGGGACGCTGTAGCGCCACGCGAGGCATTTCGAATGTCAAACAGTTCGCGCACCGCAGCATGCAGTGATAGAAAGTCACACCGTAGTGGGAGACTGCTGATTGATTTCGCACAAACCGAGTTTCTTCAACACGCACCTATGGGTCTCGGGAGAAAATCGGTTCTGCATTTAGCCCTCGTCGATATGTGGCCACCGCAACCGATATCGAACCCCGCACGTTCCGCTCGGCAGCAATGTTAAATTAGGAACATGCACAGGTTAGGATTGCCGTCCACCTGCGTTATAACTTTACGGCTACCTGGGATACCCGGCATTTATATTATTTTTCTTGGAATCGAGACCTTCATACTCTCAATTCAGCTGCACCTGTGCAGTGTGCATATGACATCGCATGGTAACAGGAGCGTTTCTATGAAGGCGACGAGTGTTTTCGCAGTATGCCGATGTACCTGCTGATAAGCAGCGTGCTTTAGCGAATATCCATTTCAAAGATATCTCAGAAATGTAAAGAAATAAAAAAAAACATCATGATTGTAGAATTCGTTGCAGTGAACACAAATATATTCGCACGCTGTATGTAGGCTGGCACGCATCTCTGATGAGCAAAAATGAAAATCCACGCCCACGCCACACATGGTCGCTTATCTCTACGCAGATGCAGACACTGCTCTTGTGTTGGGATGTTCGCTAGTTTCACTCTGAAAACGCAGCATTGGTCGAAAAGAAGGGAATGAAGCGCCGTACTATGCTCTATACGCGAATTCAGTGAAGTATAATGCTCTTCTGCGAATCAAAGAATCAGTGCTACAATGAAGAGGTGCCGCGTTTTCATTCGTTAAAAAAAAAAATACGCTGGGATTTTTACGTCCCATATCAAGATTTGATCATGAGGCATTCCGTAATGGTGGACTCCGGGTTAATTTTGACCACCTGGGCTTCTTTAACGTGCACTTAAAAGAGAAGTACATGGACCTTCTACATTTCGCAGTGCGTGGACTAGGTCGATTTTAACAGACAATAAAACGCGACGTCATCACTTGGTCGTGCGGCTTTTGGTACCATTAGGTGTTAACGACGAGTGGACACCGGATTATTCGCTTCATAGAGCATATGTATGCTTTCGCATTAAAAACATAAAACGACCCTATTGCAAGATTCATGGAGTCTGGGAGTGGCAGTCACACCGATTCTTGGGTAAAATTGGGTAAGGATGTGACGTCAACACGCCAGATTTTCGCGGACCTTTAGTGTACTGAGCCCCATCCAATTGGTTTCCGAGATGTAGCCCTAACAACTCGCACCGGCGCTAGACAGGGTGGTCTGTAAGATATCAAAGAATTTCACTTGGTATTCGTGCCGCTAAAAACCCGTGGTATCTTGTATTCCGTGTCTATATACCATAATTTCAAAAATTATTCGAGCGCGAACACACGGCACATTCACACACGCATTTTTCTCAGACGAAGATTCTTGGCAAAAGCGCAAGAAAGACAGCACGTGAGGTTTCAGAAGCTTTTTTTTTTTCTTTTTTTGGAAGGGATGGGCACCGTTGTATAAGCGCAATTTGTTTCCCGATGACATTCATTTTATCAATTCTAGGCTGTCAGAAAAAAAAAAAAGAGTATGTTCTTGATAATGTGTGCAGTTGACTTCATTCGTGTTAATGCGTGCATGTGCCACAATACGTATACATTCAAGCATTCGTGACATGAATAAATAGTTGGAAGTGACCACTGTACGTGTTTGGTGCATAGGTGTGTGCGTGTGTGAACGTGCCCTGCGTTCCCGCTCAAATAATTTTTAGAATGGTTTACCAGCTAGCCCCAGCAACAAGTTCTTTTATATAACGTAAGATCTTCTGACACATTTTCTGAAAAGCCTTGTAACATGCGCCGGTGTATAGGTGGGCGAAACGATACACCACGTTCCTGTGGGTAGCGAGCTACTACCATATCGACAAACAACAACAACAAAAAAACTCCATATAAGGAAGCGAAGGAAACACAAAAGCAGTGAGTGAAGGAGAGGAAAGAAGCTCGCAGCGCGCCTGTAGCAGATAAGTGAACCGGAGCACTTAATTTATCGTGTCGGCGGTTTACGAGGTATTTGTGTGCTCCGGTCCACTCGGATGCCTTTCCCGTCACCCTCCTTCACTGGCCGTAGATGTTTTCTTGTTTCTTTAACGCTTATGTATACTTATTCGAGACCCCCGCTCTTTGAGCGTTACTCGCATTGCCTCTGAGATTCGTGATGTGCACGTGACCTGGCATCGCGCGTGCCTTTTGGACTTCTGACGGATAGAGCTGAAATGAAGAGGAAACACTCGCCTCATCAACCAACGGCTGAAAACACGAAGACAGAGAGACGTCAACGTCTAGCTTTTTCTTAATAATAGTGAGAAAAAAAAAACGGGTTGTTTTGCCACAAATATGGCCAGCTGTATCAAAATCATATATACACGAAATAAACACAACAACAACGATAGTAATATGCAGTCACCATCATAATAACGTTCAAGATTGTGCTCTAAGATGATGTTCCCGTTGTATCTTGAGATTGCGCCGTGTCTGTAATTTGGTTATTATTGCTTTATTACAGTCCACAAGTCTTGCATGTGAGTATGCAAGCGTGCTAAGTTTCTCATATTGACTTCGTGTGCTGTCATCACCGAAACCCACAATACACTGTAGGGTCATCTGTAGGGCGGGTCGCACTCGTATTAAGAACAGGGGCACCTATATATATGCCACGCACGTCTGTATACCGCTGCGTGGGGCTGTCAGCAGAAACACATTCACTGTGCAGGCGTTTATTTTCCTGTTGTGTTTCAACATACTCGTGGTACCCCAAGTAGCTCGCCAACAAACAAAAGTACAGTATATAAACAGAAGTTGGCGTCGGAGTGCCTCCCGCATACCGCATCGCCACCTTTCCCGATGGCTCCCGACTACCGCGATACAGGCAACCAATCGGAGAATCCTTACCAAGCCCTGCACCTATTCGCTCTTCTTTCTGGCTTGCGCCGAGAGCCAGTTTTACGACCCAACAAAGGCGATATAACGCCGGGCCGAGACTGTCATCACTGTCTCGGCGGCACGCGAGATCATCGCCGCTCGTCGGCGATTGTCGATGTCTGCACGCTTGGCGCCGACCACACAGGCTCCGTCGCAACCTGTCCCCTCCTCCTCCTCCCTTCCCCATTGCTCTATCCACCGCCTCCTCTTATGCATACAGCATCCACGATGAAGAAAGAACCTAAGGAGGCGACACTGGCAGAGGTCGGTACATCCATTCTATTGCCGTTTAAAAGACAGCAAGAGCGAAAGAGGAGGAGGTGGGTGAAGTGTGTAACGTTACGAATTGAAAGAGGCAGACCTGGTGCTCGAGGGGTGGCCGTAATTGAGGGGTCGCTATAAAAGGAAGCGTTTCGATTCGGTGCCAACACGCACGCACGCACGCACGCACGCACACGCACGCACACACACACACACACACACACACACACACACACACACACACACACACACACACACACACACACACACACACACAAGCACGCGCGCGCGCACGCACGCACACACCAAATCCTCGGCTGCGGCGATGGCAGGTTCCATGAATGTGGCGGGGAGGTGGGGGGAGGTCGGCCGTCGTCAACGCGGTGGGCTGTCTTCGCCCTGACGCCCGCTATCTGCGATCGCCACCAGGCGGGCCGGCAGGCAACTGTCGCAAAATCGCTTATACAGCCAGCTAGCTACTCGCTGCACTGCGACTCCCCACTTGAACCACACACACAGCGGCCTTAGCCGAGCTGCCACTTCGCATGTGTGAGTGTGTGCTTCCAGTGAAGTCGCCCCGGTGCCGCACGCGGCATAAGTTTATCTCTCCTTTCCCGCACTGCCTTTTATTTTACCGATACACTACAACCCCTCTCCGTTTTTCTTCTCGAGAACCCTTCCGTATAGCCGCATACGTAATCGCACGTTCCGGAATGCCGTATATTTAAATGCGCAATTAAGACGCATTTGAGCGCTGCCGCCGCTCGTGGCGCACGGAGAAGCGATAGGGAAGGCGTGCGCGAGCACGCAGTTTTTCGTTCGAATGTGAAAAGAAAGAAAAAACAAGAACAGGAGACGGAGCAGCGAGTGCGAGACCTGTGTTTGCGCATGCTACGCGACAGGCCGTGCATACAGTATAATACGCGCGTGCGGTTAGCGGCGCATTGAGAGGAGCTGAAGAGATGGGCATCTTCGTTGGCATGCGCGTGGCCGGCCCGTCGGGGAAGCCACTACCCCCAACACTCCCCTCCTCTCCCCGTATGCCCCTCTATTACCATTTCTTTCTTTCTTTCTTTCTTTCTTTCTTTCTTTCTTTCTTTCTTTCTTTCTTTCTTTCTTTCTTTCTTTCTTTCTTTCTTGCGAGAGAACGTTTCACCGCATCTCGTACCCCTTTTATTCTGTGCTTCCTTAGCAGCAATCTCTCCGATCGCTTCTTAAGAGGCGAAGAATCCGGAAAGGAAAAAAAAAATACCATGCGCTAGAATGTTTATCTATACTCTAGTCCCAAAACGCGCTCTCTGACGTGAGAGGAATGCAAAGAAAAGTCCAAGTGGCTTTTCTAAAGTGTCATGCTTCTTTTCCATATACGCGTAAACACTTGCCCATGGTTACTGATTCGCCTATGCATAGACATTGCCTTTGGTGTTTTTCTTTTTCCGGTTTTTTCATTCGCCGAACTCGTGCGTAAGGGATAGAATGGAATATCTGAACATCGTGACACAAACGAGCTTCATTCATCGATCCTGCGCAGTTTGGATATACGCCTCCGAGTGTTTGATGTAGGCAAGCACGCGACGCGCATACAATACAAACGCTACAAATGGGCTCTCAGCCAACTGAAAAGTTGAAGGAACAGTTTGCGAAACCGATATACAAGGCACGTGCGCGGAAACTGTATGTACGCGCAATAAAAACAAATCCGCGCCGCAATTGTGATTACAGAAAGGAGATGTTCTTAATGGGAGGACGGCTCGATGAGAAAGTGTCCTGCCCTTCGGCTAAGGGATGAATTAGGAAAAGTTTCGCATTTTCGCGGACGTAAATGGCTCGGTTGTATGTGGACGATTCCGGCTCCTATAGAAGAGTCGCGAGACCCTTCTGTTTCCCCGATATTCAAACTGTTATTGTTATTACCGTCCCTATTATCGTTAGTCGGCCAATACGTGTCAAGGTAATCCGGCATTAGACGCGTCTCGTTAATAAATTGGCGTTTCGTTTTTTTTCCTTATGTCAGTGCATGTCCTGTCCCAAATACAGCGGAAGGAAACACCATCGACGTCGTAATGGTAACGGTTATGTATCCGCTAATTGATAATATTTTCCTTCCTTAATCTGACGTGCGTGCATGAGAAACGTAGTCGAGTAATATAAATAAAGGGCAGGGGGGCGGGGCGGAGGTTGGACATTCGGCATAGGACTCATTTATTCTTTATAACCTCGATCACAGCGCTCGTGGCACGTCTATCTCTCAATTGCACAAGGCACGCTCGTTACTAGACTTGTTCCACAACTTAATTACCATTCTCAACGCAGTACAGCCTTAGGATCTCATGATGTTATTGCCTTTATAGATCCATCCTATGCCAGCCAACCAAGCCTATACCTTCGGCTGTGCATCAGTGACGTACGGCTTACTATTGCTGCAAACGAAGCCACACGTTCGTTTCCTTGGATTTGCAGGAGAAAGGCGTGAGCGCTGATGCACCTAAAAATAAAATAAAAATAAAAAAAGAGGGGGAAAAAGAAGAATGAAAGAAGTTTATTTCTTTTGACTGCCCGTTAACTTAAAGTTCAAAACTCAGAGGCGCATAACAGATGGATGCGCGTTTCGTGCCTTTGATTACAACTTTAGCAAAACCGATTTTTCTTTTCCACAAGTTGCACATTAGGAAATACGCGAAAGAGCTCACAATAAGAGACGCATTTCCATAATTCGCGCATAGCCAACAACCAATGACAGCGGCAACACAGGACAGCATGATGTGACTCAGTTCGCGCCCAAAAATTCAAATTAAGTTACGTGTGAAGTAACACACGACCGATGTTTACGCCTCCGTAGCGTGGCGTATATACCTGGTCGTTCGCTGCTACAGTTTTTCTCTGAGGATAACTGCATGGAGTTAGCTCAAAAACGCGGACTTCTTGAAACCAGCGTGCTCAAATCGTACATAGTCGGCAACTAAACCTCCTTGGTCAGCAACAGTGGAGAGCACAGCACACCTTTGTGCATTATTACCTCTCATTCGCTTGATGAATCACGTTTTCACGGCCTTTTCCATCATCTTAAGGTTTCTTTCCCTCATCACCAAAGTACTTCGTTTGTAGCTGCTACCAAACAAGCGGGAAAAAAAAGAAAAAGAAAAAGCAGCGAAATGTCAAGAGCAGCTGTTTCCGCCTAGTTTACTTGCAAGGATTCAAAGTGTAGCCGCGTAGTTCTGAAGCGCAACCTGCAATTTTTCTTTCTACCCGAGCCAGTCACAAACGAAAGCGGCTGCAGCTACTGGCCGTATTATATGCGCATAACAAGAGCGCCGTGAACCCGACTCAAAACGCGTCGTAACTGCTCGGAGAAAAAGTGCACGCATCCCGTCTCGTTTTCAAGCCGGCAATCATGGGGACCCGCCACACGAGCTTCTGTCTGGAAGCTTGCATTATAACCACTGGGTTCACGTACCCGTTCAAGCCTCCCGTTTCTCCAAAAAGAAAAAAAAAGAACTGTCGAAGGCAGTTCTTTTTTCTTTCGTTCTTTCTAAGTGATGGTTATTTTGCTGAGAGACGCATAAACTGCAATGAGCACAACAGCAGCGACAAGAATAACAAAGTGTTCTTGCGCGGTGGCATTTACTCCGATTCAAGTTCTAGCTCGGTGCTGCGCCATAGATTTGGATAAGCCGCGTGAACAGTGCAACGTTTGTTGCCAGTACTCATCAATTTGACAGAAAGGCACTTTGGAAGAAACACGCATGCCATTCTGCTGTGGGAGATAACCATTTATTGTGATAGAGAAGTAAAGATATATACCGGCCGGATTCAAAGTTCTGACTGGCTATATACGCTAAGAAAAAAAAAGTATGTGTGACTTTTCGTGAGTCCTCACTTCCTACGCATATATGACTCTCTTTAAAGAGACACGTTAACTCTCTCTCGGGTCCCACGATTCTCCAAAGAGAGTATAGTGATCTCCACAAAGAGAGTTCACGTTCATTATGACGATGAGTACGGTAGCGAATAAACTTGAATAGCAAAAAGACTCTTCAAAGTGTGCCTATTCAGGCAGCTTTTGTACAAAGATTTCAATAGTGCCCTGATAATTCCATGCGACACGAGATATGTCGAAGGCAACGAGAACTCAACAGAAATGCAACATTTTCTAATAATAATTGCAGGAGTTTTTCACGCTCCAAAACGACGATTATGAGGCACGCCGTATTGAGGGACTCCGGATGTGTCTCGAAACACCCGTGGTTCTTTAACGCGCTCCTGAAAATCTAACCACACGGGTGTGCTCTGCATTTAGCTCCCGTCGAAATGCGGTCGCCGTAGCCGGGAATCAAACTCGCACCCTCTAGAGCTTGGCAGGGCAACACATTGTGTGCTAAGCTACCCTGACGGGTCCAACAACAATTTCTATAGCGACTCGCTGAAGCTCAGTAACATGCGAACTGTCAGCGAACAACTTAACGCCGTGTATCGGAGAGCAAAAAGAACAGTGACGGGGGAGCACAGTTTATGGTACATAACACAGTTTGTGGTACACAACGAATACGTTTGATAATAATAATAATAATAATAATTGGTGGAGTTGTACGTCACAAATATGATTATGAGAGACGCCGTAGTGGAGGACCCCGAAAATTTGGCCGACCTGGTGTTCTTTAACGTGCACCTAACTCTAAGCACACGGGCCTCCAACTCCGCCTCCATCGAAATCCGGCCGGGATTCGATCCCGCGACCTTCGCGTCAGCAGTCCAGCACCGTTAGCACTACACCACAGCGGTGGGTACAACGAATACGCTTAGTTTCGGATTTTCAACCTGTTAGTAGGCCTTAATGGAACAGCGTTACCTAATAGAAAGTCCCGTAGTGGTAAGCAGCGCTTCCCTATACAGTGTTTCAAACGGGGCTTAATTAAGAGCTACTCGGAGTAATCAAGCGACACTGCAACCGTAACGTTCACTGCAGCCTGGTACGGCTTGGCACGACAAAATGCAAATGAACTACACCTGAGTTACGTCTCAGAGCAGCCGCAGCGCCCTTTTCTGCGCGCCTGGGGCGAAGCTTAAACTTGAACCCAACGGTGAAACCCTATCTCCTCCGGTCAAGACACCGTGCGTGCAAGCAAAGAACTAATGGATGCAGATAAGCCGGCAAGCGGCTTCCGTGTCACCCGATCGCCAAATGAGACATAGAGACGTATTAGTATTCCTTTGAGGTCGCTGCCTACCGAAGAAGCCGTAATTTTGCTCGACGAAGCGCATGCGTGTGTGCTTCCCGGAACTAAAAAAAAAAAAAAACGCAGATTGGACGACAGTGAGATGACAGCACTGCACGACCTCGTATTTCTCGGGTGTCCCGCCATGCGGATCGCGTTTCCCGTTGCCTAATTTAAGATTTTTATCGACCTGCACTCTTTCGGTCCCACGGCTGAAGTCTCGACTACGTCTATAAAAAAAGAAAAGATGTGGGGCTCACTGTCGCCCCCCTACAGAGCGTGGAAAGAAACACTGCGCACATATACTGCAGCGTCAAGCATGCGAACAGTGCGCGGAGTGTATACACCCGCTCATAAACTTGCCGCCACGAGCACTGCCGCTGTGCGCCGGCAATTCGCAATCCGAATTCCCTTTCGGCGCCACCGATTTCCCCCGCCGCTCTCGCTGCTCATTACAGAAACACGCAACGCGGACCGCTGCAGCATGCGCAGAGCTAGAAGTTCCAAATTGCGAGCCTTTTAAGTATCCAAATTAAATGGCGCCGCTTAGAAGCGTTCGGCTGTCTGGCCCCCAAAGGAAAGCCCGACAGACCTACCAACCAAGGTCGCTCTCCCCCGAGCTGTCGATTCATTTTCTTCTAGGTTTTCTTTTTCTTTGTTTTTTTTTTCCTACCAGCGCATGCACGCAGCCCGTGGCTTCCAAGAGTGAAAACACAACGTCATCGCGTCTCGAGGCATGCTGTCGAGTTTTGTACAAGGAGCTTGAGGCGCCTGGATATGTATGTGTGTGTCAGAATAGAGTGAGCGCGGGGGTGAGGAGGTTAGGTACGGGAATTACTGCGGCAGTCGAAAAACGCTGCGTCACGCAGTGACAAATGGTCGGCCCGGCAATTCAGAAAACCGCGAGCGTGCGTGTCTCTGCGGTGCGTGCGCTGGGCCACGGCTTATTCGGAAAACGAAGTAGGGGAGGGGGCCTGGCCTGAGACAGAGGTTAACTGCGAGCGAACAGCCAGCAGCAAAAAAAGCAAGCAAGAGCAAAGTGCATCTGCGGTGTCATTGCCGATGGAAAAGAAGACTCCCGGACCGCTCGCTGCAGGTCCCACTGAAGAGAAGCGGACGCGCACCTCCGATCGCTCTGGAATGCCCTGTTGCCGATCTGCGGGCTTCGAGTGAAATATGGGCAGGACCTTTCTTCGTTGTTCTATTACTCTCCCCACCCCTCTCTTTCTCGTATCCTGCCCGCGTTCGTTCTGTAACCTCCTGTCTTGGCTGGTGTAGTTGTGGAGTAACGTGAAGCCACACGCATGCACTTTTGGTTTGCTTTATCGTATACATGCGTCTGTATCCCACACCCGAAAAGAACAGAGAAAGGGAGAGTGGGTTAAGAAAGAAAAATAATAATAAAGAAAGCTAAGAGGGAACAAGGCTGCAGGTGCCGTAATCGGCCGCGATTAGCCGCGGCGGTCGCGCGGCGCTGCCGCTGCTGTGTACACAATTAGGGGTCATCAGCAAATGATCGCCGCCACGGCCTGCTGCGGCCGACACCCTCGCCTTCTCTCGCCCTGCATCGCGTTCTCTCCCTCTCTCCAGAAAAGAAGACGCGCTGGTAAGGTTAAAAAAAAAATAATAAGTGGGCGACTGCGGGCGTCAAAAGTGCGAGATAGAGAAGGAATGAAGGAAGCAGCAGAACACGACGGCTGTACGCGTGAAGAGGAGAGAAATCTCTCGTACAGATCTCCTGGATGCTGCGAGCCACAGGAGGTATGCCGTTAAAGCATGCCTGCGCGCAAGGACAGCAGGGGCAGCGGCGCATACGATCGCAACAGCGCATGCGCGAGCGCGCATGCTAACACTGCAAGATGGGTCGGGCATGTATTAAGAATACCCGTATGAACTTACCCAAGGTGGTGGAGACGCTCGCAGACACTGGCCGGCTAAGAAGGAGAGAGCACGCTGCCGGAAAATCGGTCCAACTAAGTAATAGACTGTCATTAGTGGCTCAATTCTGGCCTTGAAAAATAGCGCAGCGGGCCTCTCCCTTGCGGCAAACGGAACCCACTGACCGACGCGGCGGGGCGACTGAATTTTCTCTGGCACAACAGGCACGCAGGCAGGCTTATGTGCAAGCGTACGCGGAGCCATCGGTGTGCGCCGTTCCTGCGGAATGTATGCTGCTTGCAGGATTCCGGAACTGGCCTTTCGCATCTACTTGTCGTGTCTTCCCGCGAATTTTTTCGCAGAATGCGGGGAACCCCGGTGCGACTTATCTGGAGCGCGTTGCGTGTCTCAAGGCTGGACCGAAACCGCGCATGCGTACTGCAAGTCATCGGCTTCTACGTTATCTGCTACAGCGTACCGATAAGCCATCCGGTTTGGATGTTCTTTTATAACCTGTGACGTGATGTAATTTACGGTTGAGGAAGCATTTCTGGTGACCGGAGTTGTCCTTTATATGCGTGGTCAGCGCATGCTTTCAGCGCACTCTAAGAATGCTATAACTGCCCGTGGAAAATGTTCAGATAAAGCAGCGAACGCCGTGTTCTCAACTTCCGTTGATGAAGTGTGAAGACCTTGACTGACACTCGCTTCACTTAACGTGTGTGCACTGCTCACTGGAAGGAAGCACAGATAAGTGCAACGAGTTTCCATATTTTTGCCTCGACATTTGCTGAGAAAGGAAAATAGCCCTCGTGTCGTAAATAAGTATGCACGTGACACAAAGTCCCAATAATTGCCGTGACACTAAGCTACAATTCGCTCTGCAAAGGGAGGTGGTTTCAGTGGACTATAACACCGAAACACAAATAGATGCGGCTCATTGAAGTGCTTTCGTTTGACGTTATGGTGTTCACAGTAGTCGCGCCCAGCGGTCCGAAGAATTCGGGAAGCTTTCTGGAGAGCGTGCTGGAAGTATTCAATCTGTACGGCAGACAGGTGCTCTATAGTTATGTTTTGTAGTGTGAAATAAGAGGGAGGAATACTTACATGTACAGTCCTTAGAAGGCTTGTACGGGCTAGTTTCGAACAGTAAAATGAATGCGGATACTTTATAGGCTAAAAGTTTCGGTGACATCACCGCAAGGTAATCATGAATAAACACTAGCAATGTGCAGGCGTCTACCCTGAGTCATTGGTTTTTGAAAGGGGTGGGCTGGGTGTATATGTCATGTTATCTGGGGAAGGACTGGGGTAATATATAATACCTATAGTTATCTTGGGAATAAATAAAGAGGGGGGGGGGGTCTGCCTGTAAGGCTCCACCTAAGGGGCGTATATATTCCTGGCAACCTGAAACCACAATGTCTCGGAATTTGGAATTAATTGGACGATTTTTCCGCGAGACATTAGCGTTTTATGGAGTTAAGTGCCCCTCATTATTCTCTCGTTGAGCGAATACAGAACGCGTGCAGTCTGGACGATATCACTGTTTCCGACTCATCAGCTGCTCTTTCATTGACACACTACGCGACAAACGACGTACTCCGAACAATGCACCGACGACATGTCCTACGTACTTAACGTGTGGTCGAGACCATATAGTAAAGCAACGGACGGGGCTAGTTAGAGGACGTTAATGATTCTATTGCGCTCAGTATCACGCCGTCACGCGTAGCGTGTATACCATCAGGCGCAACACAATCACGAACGTGTGAGTTTGCTTCAATCGTCACGCAAGGCAAATAAAAATAAACGAAAAATAAACACGGCGAAAGGGATCGCTGCAGGACGGGCGGCTTGTCGGTGCACACAAAAAGCGTATCGTGCCTCTCACATTTGCGAGTAGGCGCGTGTACATCGCGAGAGCAGCGCTCCCACTCGGGTTTCGACTGAATAAAGTCAATAAATAAAGACAGAAAGTCCCACACTATCACGGAGCTGCGCGAAACCGTGCGGCGGCAATGGGGTGGGGCGGCTTGTCACACGTTCACGAGGAAGAGCGGCACGCAGCCAAAGCTTGAAGGATGCCTTTGCGGCACCGGACCTGTCTTGTCTGCGATAGAGACACGGAAACGAGCTATATAGTATATAAGATGCTGCGGCACAAACAAGACGTGAGTCGCGGCCACGTGTGTGGTTGAATGCGACCGCCGGGCGGCGACATTTTTCGTTTCTTACTTTGTCGTTTCTCTTTTATTTTATTTTTTTTTCCTCACGCGAAAGGGGAGCACGAGAGGACCAGAGGGAAATGAAAAGCGCAAAAACGGCACCATGGTGTACGCAAGAAGGAATGGAGGGCCTCCGATTCAGTCTTGGCTTCCCGTCTAAAGTGACGTGGACTGAACGCAAGATGAATCTACCCTCTATACGAGGACGCATGCACGCGAGGAGACAAGTCGTTGCGACAGATCCGACGTGCAGTATAGATATGGTATACCTGCACGTGCGGGCTGAATCTGCGACCACGTGAGGCGTATTTCCGACGTTTGGCGTTGATTGTGACACGCCCGTACTGTGTAAAGATGCGCACAATCCGCGGTCTAATTGCCGTTGAAATGCGAGTCATATGCGATTGAGGAGACCACTGTTTGTAACAAACTTCGACTATGCTGGCAAGTCTATATATACGCTGCATAAGAGCCAGCAGCGCTTTATCGCCGAAGTACTGAATTCTACTCAACAGCGCAAGAAGGAAGGAGTTAAAGAATCGACAAATGGGCCGCATCGCGCAATCAGTCTCACCCCCGTATTCACAAACGCTCCTCGACTCGAACTTCGTCCTTCACTTGAACAAGTCGAGCACAGCGCCGCTGTTCGACCGAAAATGACGCCGCGCTTCTCAAGAATCGCTGCAGATAATCGCTGATATGCAGTGATTTGTTCCGCCTAGAAACGGCGCTCCCATCGACTTTCTCAAGTCAAGGTGGAGCGTTGAGTGAAGGGACGTTCTAGAATACGAGGGTCACTCGTCTATCACGCACACACGCATACAACGCCGCAGCACTTCTCAAACAAAATGGACCTGCTCGAGTGAGCCCTACAGGTTTTGATGAAAACCGGCAGATAATGAAGCCAAGGAAGGTATCCGAGGGTTGCAGGTTCGGTTCCTGCGGGCGGCAAGTTTACCACTTTACTTTCTTCACACCTATAGCACAATTACTACTATACGCTTGAAACAGTACAAATAACGTCCCCTATACCTCCCTTGGCTTCATTATCTGCTGGTTTTCATTAAGGTTGTGTCAAACAAAACAAAAAAAGAAAAACGAGCCCTCAAAATTCCCTTCCTTCATCCCTACAGGTCTTGCCGCACAGAACTCGCTCGCCTTATGCCCCAACGGTTGTCGCACCATCTCTATATGCATGCCTTCACCCACCGGCGGCGGCTGCAACGCTACAGCAAGCAGCGAGAAACGGAGGATGTATCGTAAAAATGTGATGCGAAGCGAGGCCTAGCTCTTCCTTTTGGTGGCTACCGCACAGGTGCATGGACGGCCATTCATCGGCTCCCGGATAATTACCGCAGGACGTGCCGCCGCGAGCCGAGAAAGGAGCCAAACGAAGCCAGTAAAGGAGCGGGGAAAGAGAAAGAGAGAGAGAGAGTGAGTGGAAAAGTGACATAACCGGCCCGAAACCACGACTGAAACGCTGTCTAACCGCAGTAACGGAAGAAGAAGAAAAAAAATGGAGGGCGGACAAGGGATGGGGTAAAATAAGAAAGGAGTAAGAAGATGAAGAAGAAACGACGCCGACGCCGTTCACTTTTCAATGCCCCGCATGCTCGCATTCAAAGCGGGCACGAGCGGGCCTCCCGAAGCAGCCAGGGCGCGGCGGCTTTTCCCTTTGCCAGCGGAGCGGAGAAGCCGACCGCCGCCATGCAGTTTTTGGGACACACGCCGCACAGCGCGGGGCACAAGCTCGTGCCGGCATGATCCTCCTCTTATTCTTCTGCGCGCGCCTGCGAACGTTCATTTTCACTTGCTCCATTTATTATTCTTACTTTTTTAGACTTTGGTTCAACACGGTCTGTTTGTCGGACGTCGTCTCGCTTCGCTTCACCGATCGCTCCCTTTTTCACTTGTTTACTATATTTTCTTTTTCTAAATGATGTCCCCCGGAGTTTGTGAACCGCTGCACGCGCGCGGACATCACAGGCGCCGGCCGCAGTCTGTGAGCGCTTCCCTTTGGCGTGACTGCCGTCCATGCCGATGCATAAACATGGACTCCGTTGCCACCTCGGTAAGTAAGACGAGTCCTTATACGACACGTTAATTCGACACCAAGCCTTTCCGTTTACCTTTACTTCGGAAGAGTGATGTAGATTTGTACAGATTTGGATGATCGGCAAGGTTTCACAACGTTTGAAGGCGCGTACGATAGAAAACATGAGCGCGATCACTCGTAGCTCGAAGTAAAGATTGCTGACTGGGCGTGTTAGTCCAGCATATATTGGAAGTGTAAGGTACGACAACGGGCAGAGGGAGATGCATACACACACACGCGGAGCGCCACTTCCAACAATGTTTATTGAGAAAAGCCCGCAGTATATATACACAACGCGCTGTCACAGATCATCAATGCGCAGTCGCATTCAAGCAGGACTCTTTTGGTGATAATGAAATTGATGACACGCTAAAACACTTATCGCCTGCTTCGATGAAACTCTTAGCTTCAGTGATTAATCTCACCTATTTATCGTGGCTTCAAACAAACTTAGCAGGTACGAAATTTCGGATTGCACTGTCTATCTGAATAAACATTGTTGGAAGTGGCGCCCCGTGTGTATGCATGTATATCTCTCTATCCATTGTCGTCGTCGCGCCTTACACTTCAAAATAAACGTAGCTCGAAGTGATGAGAAGTCCTCGTCAGGACGAAGACAATGCCTTTACGTCCCGCATAAGACTGCTTTCCCTCCGTACTTCAATACGGAAACAAAAAACAAACATAGCTTTCAGTGTTGGGTCCAGTCGTATGTATGCGCTTCATACCAGTTCCTCACGTATGCATAAAATGGTGCTGTCTACGTCTATAACTGCAGAATTAGTTCCTCAACAGAGGCACCGGCAGTGTATTTTGAGCGTGGGAGCCGCCCTCACCCATCTCCACCTCAAACACCCGGAAAAACTATTTAATCAACTCTATAGACACCGAATAGTTCTTGTGGCTGGCTTGGTCAGCTCACGCTGGTTTGGGGACCACTCGCGCTCCCCTTATCCCTTCTTCTCCTTATTTTGATGTTTTGCGCTTAACCGTATATTTTTCTACACAGAGTCGTGCTCGAGTGTTGCCACATTCTATAGGATGTGCACAGAGTGGCTTTATTAACTGCTGCGTTTTCAGGGGCGCAGGTAGTAGTGATTTAGCTCATTGTACGGATTCATCGCCACTTCTCGTTTTCCCCTGCGCATTTCCCTTCCTATAAGCTTTAACCACAGTATATAGGGTGTACGTGCAGGTTAGAGGCAAGCCTCTATCAGCGGACCGCGACTTCCTCACTTTTCCTCAAATAAGACTGACATTAACGCTTCTCGGCATTGATGATTTATTCATCGGAGGAAGCAAAAGACCTTCATGCATGGTTGTTTTAGTATACGTAAAAAGAAATGGGCGGTTGTCAATTTGCCCAGAGTTTTCTATTTCTAATAAGCAGGAGATTTCAGGAACACCACTCATGTGACGCTTTGATACAATGTATTTGCGCACGATTCTCACTGCATACCTGCGGCGCAAAACTTGAACACCGAAAGAGCAAACGTAATTAATGTATCAGTCTGCTCAGTCTAATAGAGAAAAAGATAATCTCCCATGGTTTATACGGGATGTGCCCTAGTTTAGCTCATTCTTGTTTTCTTTTGTCACTGTTCCGAGGCTTATAAATATACGAGGCATATAATATAGTGTACCAGTGAGGTGTACAATACATTATATGCCTCACTGCAGGTACACGGGTGCGCTTGGATGAGCAAATGTCAAGGTTGAACTTTCTCCACTGTACCTCGAAATAGCCGACACTAATGTATGGCCTATGTTCCTATTTCATACTCCTATTTTCGTACATTTCTTAAAACAAAAGCAACAACCCGTTCTGTCCACGGTCACCGGAAACAACATGGCGGAAAAGGCTAAACTTGGTTAAAGGCCACGAGGGCACTGTGCGTACCGACTCCACGTGCTGTCCTGATTCATGCGATCCACTTTAATGCATATAATGATGATGAAATGGCACTGTGCGTACACGCGTTTCATTGTTTGTTGTAGTGCGCGCAGCGCAGCCTCTTGTGACCTTTATTGTGTGTGTTTTTTTTTCCGCGTCCTCAATGGATCACACACTGCACAGCGTGCATGTGCGGCACGTGCTCGAATTCCAGTATTTAGGTTTACTTAGAGCTCCTCGTGTTTGATTTTAAAGCGAACTCATCTTTTGTTGCATAGA
Source organism: Rhipicephalus sanguineus (assembly GCF_013339695.2). Taxonomy (NCBI): domain Eukaryota; kingdom Metazoa; phylum Arthropoda; class Arachnida; order Ixodida; family Ixodidae; genus Rhipicephalus; species Rhipicephalus sanguineus. The sequence goes on along the minus strand of NC_051181.1, from coordinate 152,578,592 downwards.
AGATGCTGTGGACTGAAGATGAAATTTTGGCAGACTTCAGTGCCACCGCATTAAAGGGACACTAAAGGCAAATATTAAGTCGACGTTGATTGCTGAAATAGCGGTCCAGAAACCTCGTAGCGCTGCTTTTCTGCCAAGGAAGTGCTTATTTTGAAATAAAATCACGTTTTTAGTGGTCCGCATCGCGTTAGCGCGCTTCAAATCGCCCGCCTGAAAATACGACCCTCATACGTCACTGCTGCCGTGCCCAACGTTGCCCGCTTTTACTGCGCGGCCGCCGACACTAGTAGCAGCCGAGCGGAAGTAGCGGGACCCACAGTAGCAACAACGGCGCTGCGGCAGAGACTTGCTCGGATGGGCACATTGAAAGCCGTCACCAAGTTGCGGTTGGTCTCGTAATCCTCAGTACGAAAGTGCAGCGAGCACACACGCAGACTGTTTAGCACACTGGCGCAATGGCATGACACTAAGCCACTTCGAGCGTAAGGGTTCGTTCCGCGGCACCCACTGAAAAGACACACCGGTTTCCTTGCTGCAGCACTGGCGTTGTGCACCATTCGGGCATCCGGCAATATCACACGCATGCGGCATTTTGTCGAACTTTCTGTTAGAGCGACTTTCACGAGCGCGCAAAACACGCACGGCAGTACGCGATCCCGAAACTACCACTGAGACGGGCGAGGCACAGTTCGGCGAAAACGGAACCTTTGAACCACGCGCGCCGTTCCCCATGGCAACGCCACGGAGGTTTTGTTTTCCATGAATCAAGCGGAAACGAACAAACAGCATTTTATTACGTCTTTTGATGCTCGGAATGTTCTTTTTTTACTGCTGCTAGTTCGATTACTAGTGATTTATTGTAGGCCGACTTCCCTACGTCATCGGGATCACTTCGAAAATGTCCCACTCGTGGCGCTCATCATGTGATACATTTAGCTTAATTTCTCGGTAAGTAGGGCACTGCTGTTGATAATATTGCCGTTTTAGAAGTTGTCATACATTGGGCTTTCACTCTGACATAAATTGTTATTTGCCTTTAGTGTCCCTTTAAGTCCTATCCTTCCTGGTTCAATCTAAGACATCTTGAGACTGAATGAGCCCCACAGCAAACAACATTGATAAAGGAGGAGGAGGAGGAGGAGGAGGGAAAGGCAGGAAGGTCAACCAGACACTCGTCCGGTTTACTATCCTACGCTGGGGGAAGGGGATTAAGGAATGAAAATATAGGGACAAAGAAAGAAGGGAACAGAAGGGTACACGTGAGCTTAAACTACACTGCTGCGTTCCATGCACGTTCGTATCTTGACCACTGGATAGTACTGGACGCAGCATCTCAGGCGTATCAGGTTACACTGTAGATATCTACACGCGTTTCATCTCGTTACAAATGACAGTACTAGTCGAGTCATGGTACCTATTGAAGGCTTGCAAGTATACTGGAATAGAAAATGCAACACCTCTTGTACGGATTGAGTGTACAGCGATATCAGCTTGCCGAAGAACACGCGAAGTGTGTCTAACAATGACTTAAGCACTATGGTCATCGGTTTGTCTTGTTTTGATAATTTGTCATTCGGAGGTTCAGAGTTCAATGTTGCCGATGTGCGCAACATGGATACAAAAACTTTAAGGTGTCATGCCTCCATCGTGTTTTTTTAGTGAAGAGTGCGCTAATCTTGCGGCTCCACGTGTTAGTGATTATGGCCTGCTTTTCCTTCTTCCTTCTTTCTTTTCCTTTCAAAATAAACTTCAGCTGAGAGTCAGCGCCTGTTCTAGTTGCTTCTTCCGTCCTTTGTCCTACCCGTGAGCGTTGCACGAAATTTCATCACGAAAGCAGTATACGAATCGAACGAAAACAGTGAAGAGCTTGGCGACTCTTCGCCATGCACTCTGCGTCGTCACACAAAAGAAACGCGTTCCACGCTGAGCGGCTAGCTAGTGGACACTCGCCGTTCCTTTTGTCGACTACCCGTACTCGAGTGGTGGATTAGCTCCGGTCTCGCTCGCGCGCACTTGTCCAGGTGGGGCGGGGAGCAGGAGCGAGATTACAACCGCGTTTACACGGGCTCCAAGCTGACGCACCGAGAGAGACGCGCGAACAGAAATAAAAGGCAAGGTGTCTGGAAGACTCACACGCGAGCACACACGAGCCCCTCTTCTCGCCGGGACCTGAGGGACACGCTTGCGGAAAGCCCCGTCTAAATCTGGGCAGTTTCTCTCCACTGCGGCGGTACGCACGCACGACTCACGCGCCCTCAGACACGGGCCATCTGGGTTTGCTTTCATCAGGTCTGCCGGTTCGCTCGCTCACTTTTTAATCCCCTCTCGGGTCTCTCGACACGCTCGGAGGCGCTAATTTGCCTTCGGCCCTCCGGGCCCCGCGGTGGCGGCAAGATCTCTACCAAGAGTGTGCTCGTAGCACCGCGCACTCTCTGTTCTGCATCATGGCGAGAGAGATGACGACCAGGACCGAGAAAGTTTGTTGAGCGGATTCTCCACGCTGTAGACGTCGCCGTCGTGGTCGTCGGTGGTGGTGCGGGGGTGCGCGCCGCCGTCGAAAGAAGCCGACGGACGCGCGAACGTCATCGCCCCTGGCTGCCGCCGCTGCTGAAGCTTTGCGATGACTCCGCTGACAGCAGCGTCGGTGCGCCCTCCTTGACAGGTCGAGTGCCGTGGGCTGGGCTTCCATGCAGACGGCCGGGCGCCCGCCGCTCGCTGTTAGCCTTGACTCTTCTTTTCAGCGTGCGCGCTGCTTTCGCGACTTGTAATGCGCTGCATCAAGCGCCTTCCCATGCACTTATATCTCCTGAGTGTGCGCACGTGAAGTGGAGTGGACGCGTGTGTCTATGCAATGACACGCCCCTGTGCGCAGGGCGAGGCGCCGACGGCGGCGTCAGGTCGAGGATCCACAGGCGCCTCTGTACAGGCAGCGATACGCTTTCTTTGAGTTGTGCGAGGAAGGCGATGCAGAGCCTGCTGGCTATCGCAGGGGTGGGGGCTACCGTGTGTACTGAGCGCGTAGTTCATGCTCCATCTTCGCTGGTGCATTGTCACAGCTATTAATACCAACAAGAATTTGGAAGTAGCTAGTTTTGATTTTTCGGTAAGCTGATATTCAGTAACCCATATACCAGCTGTGTATATGTACGGTTGTTGCATTCATAGTTAGCAAGTACAGTTGCTATACGCACCACATGATTGATGCAGCAGTCATGAGTTATGCATCTTCGCCAACGATATCGTTCCATGTTGACGCACGGTCGACGCAAGGTTAGGTGGGTAGCACGTAACACTATATTTCATGATACTGTCTTTGATAAAAACTTGTGTATCTTTTCATTGAGTCGACGTATTCATGCAGGGGCGTAGCCAAGGGGGGCGGGGGTTGGGGGGTTCAAACCCCCCCCGAAATTTTTCAGTTTTGCTTGCGTATATATACACGCACACACACAAACGCACGCACGAATATACTTAAAGTATGGTTTAACCCCCCCCCCCCCCCCGAAAAAAATTTCTGGCTACGCCCCTGCTATCATGTCACACATAGTATTATTGTTCAGAGCACCGTGAAGGATGCAGTAACGTGTTTAGCCCGGCTTGAATGCTCGCGATATCTTGCGTAATGCTGCAGAGAAATCTTCTGTAGCGATCTTGAACCAGAAACTGTCACGACCAGCTCTCTCCCACGCATGTGTATGACGACCGCGAATTTAGCTCGATAAGTTGTTGCACATTTTAATACGGTCACAATGAGCATTCCAAGTTCATTTTCTCATAACCTCTTAGGGGTGGGCTTCAATGAGAACTGAAGGTGTCGGCTCGGCTATCTCTTCGTGCACTGCTTTCTCAGGACACCCCAGACGTCTCGCTTAAGTGGACACTTCAGCTATAGTGTGGTCAATCTACTATCCCGTGGCATAAGAATTGGTGATCTCTCGATCATGACTACGGCTGCTCAATCTTCAAACCAGAGATGCCGGTATATAATTCCTTTCCGCATAAGGCAGTGAAACAGTGCTACTACAAGAAGACAACAAAAGTCCATTGTCTCAGCGATCTCAAGACATCTCGCGCACAGCCGGGCACCGATAGCGTCACTCTGGACCAAACATCACTTCCCCGCCGCCACCTCCGTTAAAATGCCCCTAAACCGCTTCGATTTCAAATACCAGATGGTGGTTACTTTTTCGCCTTCACTACCCTTCCTACAGGCGATATCTCTTCCATCGCCGCTTATTTCTTTAAAAAACACGTGGACAACGTCAGCGCTGAGCGTTGAACCTATCAGGACTTCGTGCTTTTCGGCTGCACTCTGTTATCTCGGCTTGAGCAGTCGAAAACGCACGAAACGAAGTGAAATCAGTTGATCGCTCACGATAGTAATGCGAGACATTGCAGAACGGCCGTGTGACTGCATGCCACAGCAGGGTAGGAGACAATTCACAACTGATATATCCCTCGTATATGGACCAATCGAGAGCTTATTTCCACATGACGTCACGTGAACAGACGGCCGGTGTCACTAACTGGGCCGAAAAGACTGGAAACGACATGAAGGAATAAGGTGCTCGTCTTTTCTATATTTAGAGGTTGTTTAGGGGCCCGCTCTCCGTGTTCGCGGCAAGATGTGTCTCTACCTTGTCTTGTCCCTCTTTTGTTTTCAGCGGCGATTTTCGGATAAGCTGCAAGCACAACATGCACAGCGCCGACCACGCTCAAGTGATGGGTGAAGTATATAGCTGGTTCATATCCGCCGGCCACCGGGGCGGTGCGCCCCTTCAATCCCATGGCCGATGGAGGAGCCGAGAACGGCCCGGGCTACAAATCCAATCGGTAAACACAGCGGTCACCCGTGCCTCGCGTAACTCTGCGCAAGCTCACTGATTTACGCTTTCGAAAACGGCCACCAGAGGCCGGAGAACAAGAGGCCACGCAGAGAGAAGGGAGAAGAATACGTGCTTCTGCGGTAGTTTCCACCCGCCGTCTGAAGAGGGCCCCCGTCAGCAACCAGACTCGCAGGGCTGCGGAAGCAGCGTTGTTTATTGGGTATACATTAAAAACCGTGCGTCCTATACGCTCTGTTTCTCCACGACGGCTAGGCAAGTAAAGAGGATAACCTGCTGAATGCACGCCGCCGTGTGCTCTTCTTTCTTTCTTTCTTTCTTTCTTTCTTTCTTTCTTTCTTTCTTTCTTTCTTTCTTTCTTTCTTTCTTTCTTTCTTTCTTTCTTTCTTTCTTTCTTTCTTTCTTTCTTTCTTTCTTTCTTTCTTTCTTTCTTTCTTTCTTTCTTTCTTTCTTTCTTTCTTTCTTTCTTTTCTATATACGCAATCGCGCAGAGTGAGCTCTCCTTGCTTCATTCAAGCAGCTATAGGAGGCCACGTGCAGCGGAGATCTGACCGCCACCAACGTTGAAAAGACCCCGCGAACGACGAAGCCTTTGGCCGGGGCGTCCGCGCATGCACGGGGGTACAACGTATAGCACGAGCTTTTATATACGTCAGCACGACGTTTTTGATGTGTTTGCCAGCCCTCCCTGGTAGAGCGCGTAAAAGAAAAGGCTCGGCAAACGTACGAGACAGCCACCGAATGCACGCCGCAGGATTGCACGCTCTTGTACTCCGTGGGTTTTGAGAAAGGGAGGACATCGTTACGTTTTGGGGCGGGCCATCAATATTTCCCGACGCGGGGTCCACAGCTCCTTGTTGAGGCAGTAGAGTATGAGCCCGAGGGCAGGTGAAAAATATATGCGCCGTGTCCGTAAACATGCGTGTATATATTGACTTCCGTGACAGCTGCGTTTAGTGGTATAGAAAGAAAAAAAATGGTGGTACATGGTTTTGACCGGTTTGCGTAAAACGTAATACGTTGTCGCTTCCTCGAGGGCGGAGGCGGAACTGGCGCGTAACTTTAGTTGGAAAGAAAGCGGCGATCGGAATTGATGATCGGTCAGAAACAATTACGCACGGTCACGTGACGCATAAACGTCACCGCGGCAAAGAAATCGTGACATCAACTCCGAGAGGAACGAACTCGTTACGAAGGAAGAGGCATCAAGTGTTCCCAGCGTCTCGATAACACGTTGCGACTGAGTCAGGTGCGTGTTATCAGTCCGCAACGCGTGATCTTTTGGATCTTTTGGAAAGCGCCCTGAGGGCGCGTGCATCTTCAGTTAAACAAGCGCACTTTTCAGACTTTATAAGGCTGCACATGCTCCTATATGCACACCGCGTCAGAGCCCGCAACCGCCGCAAGGTGTCGCCACGCACAGTGGGGCCGGCTGCTCGCGCGCTCAGACGTGGACGCGGCTGTAGAATCTCAAATATCGATGAAGCCAGATATACGACGCATATCGGCGCTTGCATTTGTGGGCAAGAAGTGAGAATTGTCCGAGTTGAGGCGATCAGTTATTAAAGATGTATATAAAATAATAATAATAATAATAATAATAATAATAATAATAATAATAATAATAATAATAATAATAATAATAATAATAATTATTATTATTATTATTATTATTATTATTATTATTATTATTATTATTATTATTATTATTATTATTATTATTATTATTATTATGCTATCGCAAAGCTACCCACCCCATTATTCCTCTTTTTGCATAATTAGCACGTCGGTATAGTCTGTGTGACGCGTTCTGTTCTCTTTTACCGAGCTTCCGGCCTAGATAATAATGTAGGTGGCTGTGGCACGGTTATAGAAATTATTTTACTCCCACGTGCCGTACTAAAAGGGGGCAGGCGCTTGGCGTAATAAAAACTATGTTAACTTCCCCGCGCGTGTATACGTTCTACTGTATATACTCACGGTCACAACTCACATTGTGATTAAACTATTTTTGGGCCGTGCACGGACAACGTGCTCTATAATTCAGCGCACATCCTTTCTAGGCTTCAACATTTTCGTGCTGACGTCACTTCCACGATCTGCCTAAGTACAGTACAGGAAGTTGAAAAGACGGACAAATAAGTATAGACCACAGTGACAACAGATTCCGCCCCCTTCCCCTCTCCCCTTATAATTCGAGACTTTAAAAACGGCATGCACCTGCGCGCAGAGGCCGGCTACTGTACCTCACTCTGTGCTTCAAGCGTACCTGCAATACACGAACCTATATTCGCACGCCAACTTAAACGAGCACGTGTACATACCGGGAGGTACACGAATTCGTAGGCACAAAAATACGCGAGCACGAACACAGTGCGCTCGCGTGTGCCACCGACGGTGCGTGTACACGAAAGCGAGGTCACAGCTGCGAACGGTTGTCGCGCAGGCAGCAGCAGCATCGTCGTGTACGCGACAGTTGCTCCTTTTTTTCAGTCGCGGCGCAAAAACAAATCGTGACTTGTCTCTCTACTGCCCCGGTCGCCGGCGGTACACACGCCAAATGAACACTGTAGCCCTAATGAGGCCACGCCGACACACGTGTTCGACTCCCGCGCGACATACCCTTCATCGAGGACGGTAAATGAACGGTTAAAAAAAAAAGGAGGGAGAGGCTGAAGAGGGGAATCAGTAAATGTCAGCCACGAGCAGCCCTCGCCCCCGTTTTTATCTTTACGAGCGAGGCAACTGCGGTAAAGCGCGAACAGGGAGCGCGAATGTTACGAGGGAGTTAATTTGCACACATACTCCTCCGCTTAGGCGACGTGCACGTTTTTTCCGCGTTTTATGTTTATTACTATTCTTTTTATCACTGCTCGTTCGTTTGTTACTGCCTGCTGTCGCACTCTGCAGTACGTGCGACTTCGCTGCCGATGTAAGACTGTGCACTAATTGAGGAAATGCCGTGCGCGGGTTCCCGGGAAGAATCGAAAGATCGCGCTATCATCTACAACTCTACAGCGGGAGCATGACTGGGCACCAGGGAGACATCTTCCCGAGGAAGGGACAGTGTTGTAAGTTAGTTAATAGGACACTGTCCTGTCTTCATCGGCCTACTGACGTCCATTGGTCTCGTCTGCAGCGGTTTGGGTGACTATAAGCACATCTTCGCTTCGCATGTGCAGCGAACGATGAACAATAAGCGGGAGAGGAGGAAAGATAGCGAGAGGCGGATACAGCGACCTCTCTCCTCTATTTCTCTCTATCTCTCTGGCCTCGTTTACCGTGCTCTGCATTTACGAAGTGTAATAGTCTTTATACTGGAGTGAACACAGCAGCCACCTTCTTTCTGATAAGGAGACTTCGCACGAAAATAAGAAATTTCCGACTCTCCATCGTTTTCAAGAGCTGGCCAATGTAGTGATCAACTTACAGCGGTAAGGCTTTGGTTAAATCCGCCGCCTCTATGGCATATCCCTTCACGCAATGACGGTATATTGGGCCGCGTGTTGCTGCATAAGTTTATCTCGCGTATAACGTACGAGATATGTGAGCTATGACTGCTAAACGGTGGAGAATCGAATGGATTGGTACTTATCCGTGACAGCGGTGCATATGACTCGAGAAGACGCAGGGAGAAAAAAAGACAGACGGGACAAGCGCTGAACGATCACAAAAGTTACAAGATCCATAGGAGAACGAAGCGCGTTTCCTGCAGATACATACTCGATCAATAGGCCTGACGCAGCACCTAACTAAACCAAGACGGCAGACGCCATGGTACGAGCTAGACTGCGAATACGTTATCCTTCGTGTTTACGTGCGTACTTCAAGAAAAACATATAAGGCGTTAGTAGTGAAATCAACGTGGCGACTTCGGCTGACATTCGGACAGAGATGTCTTCGTCACAGCGCATGAAATGCCACAGTGAAGCCAGCTTTACAGGAGCATCGGAAAGTTTTGAATTTGTCAGTGCTCCAACACTGTTTCAGCGAAAACGTGTGCATGTGAGGACATCATAGTATAGGTACAAAGTTATAGCCCCTGCTGAATTCACTAGTGCTCCTGGGGAGGTGTTCGCTGGTAGCCACGACAGTTCAAAATGCATTATGGTGTGGCACCCAGATAGATCTCGCTGAAGATGACCGTACGAGCAAAGCTAATCGCTGCATTTTGTGGTTATTCCCTTGTAGCACGTAATACCTGAAATGAGACTAACTTTCACTTGGGTGCCAATCTCTACTACACAAATATTAAATATAATGAGCACCCATTTATTGTGCTCACGCCATTTCACCTTATTCATCCGTAGTATGTAGCGCAGGGTAGATTGATCGCATCATATTATCGTGGCATCGTTAATCGTAGTGTTCATGTTTTAACTGTGTTTGTATTTGACCGGTGCAAAAGAGAAGCTATATTTAAAAAAAGAACTCTCACTAGCGAGTGAATGTTGAGGGACATACACACGACCCGCACATATTTAATGGATGTTTAAACACCAGCGCGAAAACGACGGAAAGACACAGAAAAAGAAAACACAGGACTCATGTCTTTTTTCTGTTTGTTTCCGTCGTTTTCGCGATGGTATTTTAAGTATGCATCGATCTCAACTCGCCCATCTTCGTACATTACTGCGGCATTTAATGGGTCTGCTGTTTTTTAAGCGAAACTCAGGAAAGTCACGAATAATGAAAATACGCTCTCGGTTAATAAAAATACTATTAATAAACGTATAAGAGCCAACTAACTGCAACTACCTCTCTTCTTTCATATGCGCAGACGTAGCCCACTCGACGAACAACAGCAGCAGCGGTGGTCCCCTTCAAGCGCAGCCGCAGTGCCTGCCGGCCGACCTGAGCCTTCCGTCAAAGTCGCGAGCCGTGGCCCCGTCGCCCGCGGCACTCTTGGGCTTCCGAAAGACCGCGACCCACCACCACTCCGCTTCAACCATGGCCCCGGCCGCAGCAGCGGCTGCAGCTGCAGCCGCAGCCGCCGCAGGCGGGCCCTTCTGCGCCGGCGGTCCGTTCCCTCTGGGCGGCCCACTGCCCCTGCTGCCCGGCTTCGCCATGGCGCCGTTCGCGCCCTACCCGCTACTCTTCCTGGCCGGCGCCAGCGCCGCGGCGCACAAGGAGGCCGCCAGCTCGCAGCTGTCGCCCGCTGCGCCCACCGTGCGCGGCGCGTCCTCGGCCACGAGCACGGTACGCCTGCGCGTTGTGGAGAAACAAAATTAATAGAGCCAATTTAGCGTGGCGCCGTATACCGTGATGCCGCCTGGGAAACCTGCCAGTTTTGACAGCGTAGCTGTTTTAATCCCAACGTTAGATCTTGCAGAGCGAACAGAAAACTATCATCATCAGTTTACTAAGGTTGAGCGTTGGGCTAGTTGGTGCAGCATGATCCAAAGGTTTCACAGCACATACAACGAGGACGAGCAAAGAAGCGCTGTGTGTGTCTCTTCTTTGCTCGTCCTCGTTGTATGCGCTGTGAAACCTTTGTATCATCATCACGAACCGACATGCGTTCTCTTCGTCCTCTTCTTCCTATTCGTCATCCTCTGCTTCGCTCCCAAACACGTGCGCCTATTTGTCCGGCGTGGGATGCAATAACTATGATGTGCGAGAGAACGAGTACAGAGAGAGAGAGAGAGAAAAGAAAGAGATAAATAAAGTAAGGGAAGAAAGACTGAAAAAGAAAGACAGAGAAAGAAATAGCCAGACAGACAAAGATATAGAAAGAAACATACATAAACAAGAGATAGAAAAAAGAATGAACAAGAGAGAGAGAGAATCAAAGAAAGACAGAAAGAAATAGAGAGCGAGAGGAAGAGATAGAAAGAAAGAGGAAGCGAGAAATAGAGAGAGAGAGAAAGAAAGAAATATAGAAAGAGCGAGAAAGAGAAAGAAATAGGTATACGAGAGAGAATGAAAGATATAGAAATAAACAGCGACAAAAAGGAGATAGAAAGAACAGAGAGAAAGATAAAAAAGATACAGAAATAGAGGAAGAAAGAAAGAGAAAAATAAAGAGAAACAGGGCAGGCTGCCCAGCTCCGCACTTCCTTCAGGCTAGGCACCACTATACGCGACGCTGTTTAAATTTTTCATGGGGTAGTTGTTCTCTCACGGGTTAGGTGTGCTCTTTGTCGTGGGACAAAGAAAAGACGACGATAACCGCTTAACTATGCTCTGATTCCGAACTAGTTGGTAATGTCACACACTGAACTACTGACAATAAGTGCACTCAGACACAGACAACGAAAACGAACCCAGAGAGCGTTTGTGTGTTCGTTTTCGTTGTGTCTGTCTTAGTGCGCTTACTGTTTTCGACATGACAAGCGCCTATCCATCCTGTTTCATCTCATCCTACCATCCTGTTTCGAGCTACGAGTCAATATACTGTTGAGCACACACCTGCCCATCATTCTCCGAAATCGCGTTCGTTCTGGACCGTTTGGCACGGTTACGAAACGCACCGGTTATACGTCCATTCATGATGTTCTTTATAAGGTATTCACGTGAGGGGATTATATTGCAACAACACGGGCGCTATCAGTGTCCATGTTTTCACAGCATTTTCCCTTAGGACTATGCTTTTAATTCTTTCAGAATGTACCAACCCGCCCAGATTTAGTTCTTTTCTTTCGCTGGCCCATTGTTATTCGCAGGGTGATCAGATATTCTTCCCTGTCTAAATAAAATTTAAACGTCTAAATGTATTCATGCACGTCGATATATGTGCAGTTTAAGAGCTTGTCTGATCACTCCGTATATCATGGTATTCACCGGACACCCAAGGCGTAATATCGTACCAGACCTTCGGCAGGACAAGCATACCCTCAACGTTCGTTAAAGACAGTGTCTCTCTTTCACACACTTCTCTCCTGAACTCTCTTTAAATAAAAGTATTCTAAGATAGAGGGAAAATCTCACTGGTACAGTGATGTTCAATGATGTCTCCTGATGGTCGGGCCATGTAGTCTTGATCTTCCGTTGGCTCTCGCCGTCCGGCCCGCTAGCCGTTTCTGGCAAGTTAGATCAGTATTAAGCAAGGTGGTTTTTCATTGTGGCGTGGATCTGGAATCTGCTGTCGTGCTTTTGAGATTGGGACAATCGGGGCCGGTTACTAACGAACTTTCCTAATTCCCCACGTTACCAACAGCGCACGACGACCTCCTCGATAGGCCAACCACTCCCGACCTCGCGGCAAGTTCGACTTCTCGCGACTCGCGGAGTCGGCCACCTCGCGGGACGGCGACTCGGACGCGACCCGCTCCTCGCTCACCGCCGACGGTCACGAACGGACGGCTCCCCGGCTGAGTCCGCACCAGCCGCCCTCTATGCCTGCTCAGCACCACCCGTCGGCGACGACGCAGCGCGGTCTCCTGGGCCCGCCAGGGTCGGCCGGCAGGCCGCCGCCGCCGGCCTTCCCGTTGCTGCCTTCCTACTACTCGCTACAGGGCGCCGTCGGACCTCTGGCGGGCGAGCTGTTCGAGCGGAAGCCCGTGCGAGGTCGCGGCGGCTCGTCGCGGCCCAAGAAGGAGTTCATCTGCAAGTTCTGCCAGCGCCGGTTCACGAAGTCCTACAACCTGCTCATCCACGAGCGGACGCACACCGACGAGAGGCCGTACACGTGCGACATCTGCCACAAGGCGTTCCGCCGACAGGACCACCTCAGGGACCACAGGTGGGTCATCTGCGTGCTATGATTGCTCTTTTTTTATCTTTTTTTAAGTCTGCGATCTTTTTGTCTCTGTGTCTATTCGTTTCTCTGTCTTTCTACCTTTTTCTGTCTTCTTTCCTTCTCTCTTTTTTTCTCTTTCTCATTCTTTTGCATGCTGTAAAACTCCGATAGCGCGTGTGTGCCACAGAAATTGAACAAATCCCACTACTTACCACACTGGTCCTCTAAAAACTAAGAAGGGAACACAAGGGCGGCAAACACCGATTACGATTTCTGTACAGACGTAACCAGTAATTGAGGGGGACTTGAACGAACCGTCGGGATTAAACCAGTGATAAACAGATAAACACCGGAGCTGCACGTTTCAACTTCTCTTAACTATCTGTACAGGGTGCTTGGGCGGTGATCGAGCGCGCGCCGGTTCGTGATGATGATTGCTGCATGCACTGGATTCATAGGACGACTTAGTTATTCGCAGGGAGGATGACCAGCATAATTGCACGCTGAATTTTATTTATCACTCAGTTAATGACCATGCTCATTCTTGAACATGGTCGTTACATACCTGCTGCGAACATATATACCTGCTTTGCTGATATTTTTCGTGTTCGTAAATGATCTCAAGCTGTCCGTCTTTGTTATCGTAGTTCAGTACGACTTTACCCAGCGCAAGCGCGCCCCCTCTTCGTAACATGCCTCCTGTCTTCCTTTCCTGTATCGCCTAAAATGCTGTCTCTCCCTGCAAAATAACAGTTTCAACAGACCGAGAAACATGCCTGGTAGCGGTGTTACAACGTCTAGGTACATGAAATAATTTTGGCTGCACTCACGCTGTGCATGAACCCTATTTGCATCAAATGCACCTGGAACGCAACATCAATACGTAATAAATGTAGAGAGAGAGAAGGAAAGAGAGGTTTAAAGTTGCTGTAAAGGTGCAGAGGTGAGCCTCAACCGCATGTTTGTGACTTGTCACCGCACACGTAACGACAGAAAGAAAATAGGACAGACAAAGACAGACGAGGTAGATGATCAAGTGTTCATAACGAAGCAAATACAAACGAATGATTCACTCTAATGGAGAGCAGTCAACTTTGTTTCCACAGCTAGCTGCATTACTTGGACAGTCGGTTTGGCGGCAGATGTTCATAAGCATGGGTATACGTGCCAGGCACGTAGCCAGGATTTTTTTCGGGGGGGGGGGGGGGGCAAAGCCTAAATGTTCGAAAGAAAGTCTTTCCACGGCAAAAAGAAAAAAAAAGTTGCCCAGGCATATAGAAGGCTGGACGAATATCGGGGGGGGGGGGGGGCGGGCCCGGCCCCCCCCCCCCGAAATTCGTAAAGCGAAGGTCCAACGCTGAGCTATCGGTATGTTGTTTAGAAAACCTGCACTTTCGAACCTCGAACTGGCAGAGGTTCGAATCTGCAGCGCATCGAACATAGGAGATGGACACGTTTGCGAGCACACCCATGCAGTTCTGAATTCTTTAGAAGAACGATTCGGGTGCAGACAGCTGCTCCCTCCGTCGCGACAACCTCAAATCTGTCGGTTTCCGCGCTGAAGCAAGCGCGCGGACACACACGAAGACTTCACGCGAGCGCGTAAAACGGGCGTTATATATGCATACATAATACGCCCATTCAGCACATCATCGTTAACCTCCTTCGAGACACTGAAAGACGCGTCGCACGGGTTTCGTGGGCGCAGACGTTATTAGCGAGGCGAGCCAGATTGAATTTCAATTATCCCCCACATGGCAAACGCTTCGACGACAAGACAAGCGCCCACAGCGCCGCGCCGTTCTCCACGTCTCGAGTTATAAACAACCTGACGAGGCGTCTGCCGTTGTGGGCGGCGCTGTGTATATCATACGCGTGTAACTAAACTGCTTGTCTGCGCACTCTTGTATATACACGCAGCAGTTCGCGCACAAGTACGTCCCCAGCCATCATCGGAGTCGTTTGTGGAGGCGTGCCTCTTTTTCGCAGCACGGCAGTGCATATCTATGTGTATAAGTTATACAAAATGCTGCATCCACAGAGGCTTGTATGCCTGTACCCCCCTCCCCCCCCCCCATCCCCTCCTTGCGAAACCTTTCGTTTAAATTTCATTTTTCAAGCGCGAAAGCCGAAGGCACGTGCGTGGTCGTTTTTTGCCCCTGTCCGGAGTCCGCACACATGTTTCAAAATATGCTACGCTATCGCTTTACGCGGCAGAGTCAAAAGACAAATGTTTTTTTTGCGTTGGCGTTTGCAGCGTATCCAAACGGCCTCACTGTGCCGGCGTTAGCACGCAGGCAAAGAGTGCATGGTGAACAAAATTATCTGAACACACAATATGTATATGCAAACGCAGCGGTAAGTGTGCTTTGTTGAAACCACGCCGCAATATATCGTGCGATGGCTGTTAAGCGTGAGCCAAAACTGAAGTTGCGGGGTTGCTATATACTTCGCTGTCAATGCAAATGTTCTCTTCCTACTTTCCCTTTATGCGAAAGCCAAAAAGCTGATAATTAAGAAACCGAAATTTTTTTATGATGCGCACTTGAACGCGCAATCTTGCGGCCACGTCTCAATTGCGCACTAAACAGAGCTGTTATTATTATTTATTTTACATTTTACTCACGTCCTCATTTCGCGGATGCCTTACCTCTGATCTAGGCATCAGTATCAAAAGATGTACGCAGTTGAATAGATGCTATGTGCAACCATTTCAAAGAAAAGTGCCCTATGAATCGTTTTTCAAAAACGCAAGACAGCGAAAACTGTAGCAATGAAACGAAACTCCAACACGGATACAAAGATTTCGCTGGTGAATATCCCGTGGGACGCGATTAATCTTTGCTCTACCTATAACTATATGTATACACATGTGAGTGTAAATACAATCGCGCTAATACTGATACGAGTACATCACTCTTCCTCCAAAACAACCTTTCGATTTTGTGTGTGTGTCCTGGTAAGATATTTTCTCCTCTCTTTTCGTTTGTGCATGATAACACGACTAAAGCGGCGAAATCTTTCGCGTATGCCGCTGTACGACGGCAGGCAATGCATTCGGTCGGTCACAAGCAAATGCCCGTCGCGGGCTGGCGAACCTATAGATAATGGTAGACAGTGTCGCTTCAAATTAGACAAGCGGAAGAAAACTTAGTAAAAGAAAACAACACTAATGAGTTTCAAAAGCGCAATGGTCGCAGGAAATAGGAATCAACAGCTGGCAAACGGTCTCAGATCACAGTGCCAGCGCTTGAACCTGTCGTCGTCGGGGTTTTGAAGAAAGCAAGTCTGCCTTGTCGTATAACGTTGGCTCTATGTACACTGATGCTTATTTCTTTCGCTAACTGCTAATCAACGCGAGTGAGTGAACTTTCGTTGCGGAGCAGTACTGCGTCATGACGTGCAACTCTAAGCAATCAGCACTGTAACTGCCAACACTGACGGTAACCCATCCCCCGCACACTTTTTTTTTTCTCGTTTCCCTCAGGTACATCCACTCGAAGGAGAAGCCGTTCAAGTGCAGCGAGTGCGGCAAGGGTTTCTGCCAGTCGCGCACCCTGGCCGTGCACCGCATCCTGCACCTGGACGACTCGCCGCACAAGTGCCCCACGTGCGGCCGCAGCTTCAACCAGCGCTCGAACCTGAAGACGCACCTGCTCACGCACACCGACATCAAGCCCTACCACTGCCCGGCGTGCGGCAAGGTGTTCCGGCGGAACTGCGACCTGCGAAGGCACGCGCTCACGCACACCCTTGGCATACCCGAGGACCCGGACCTGGAGAACTCGTGCAATGCGCCGGGGACGTCTTCGGGCGCCATCGACATCATCGAAGACGACGATGACGACGACAGCGACCACCAGCCTGCGGACATACTCGACGTGGAGAACTGATGCGTTACTCATGCAACTCGGTTGGGAAACTGGCACGTCGCGTGCCCGGACCTGTGTGTTGTGAGCGCGAGAGGCTGCGTGGATGGCTAAACGGTCGTGCGTGTGAGTCATGATGGAGTTCCTGCGAGCGATGTGTTGCTCTACACCACGCAGTCTACCCGCTTGTGGCTGTCACCAGAAGGATCAACGGTCCACTGACAAGAAGCCATGAATTGATTCGTGTTTTCTTCTCCTTTTTTTTGTTTTTTAGAGAGAGATTTCGACAGAGACGCCGACCACGTGGAATTGTTGCAATTTGTACAACTTTCCTGGAATAGCTACAGCTCGCAGTCGAAAATCTTGAGCCTGGGTGAAAGTATTTCGAACCTAGGTTAGGCGCTGTTTATATTTTGCCCGAACAACCGTCTCGTTCCTCCGAGCGACAGTCGCTGCTCTTACAATCAAGCGCGAATTGTCGTCAAAAGATTCCGCGTAGTATGCCATGCTCTAATTTCTCTATAGAACACTCGCAACCGCTATCTCTTTCTCCAGCGACGAGATCATTCACTGCATGACGTATTCTTCAGAGTCCTGCTGTATCTACCTTCTGGTGGCATCCACATACCGCGAGCACTGTGGCTTGCACATCTATATTTGTGACCGGCGCATAAAAAATCAAACAGAACAAATAAGAACTCTCTTGCGAGGAACGAGCATGCGCTATCTGTCAAATACGTGGCATCTGACTGCGTGTGACTCGTAGATATTCGCTGCTTCGAATGACTCCCTCAGATACGTTTCAAATTTGTAACTGCAGCTACAGCTTAGCCACTGATGACACTCGTCGTGCCGCTGATCAGTAACGCGGATACGAGGGTCATTTTCATAACGATATGTTTCTTTGTCGAGGACGAAGGATGCGTGTTAAGAAATTAGTGATTGTATACCCACCTGGATGACCACCTATGACGTCTCGGGATTCCTTCCGGCCAGTGGACCACCACTCTTCAGCCCTCACAGGCTGCCAGATGTATGTTTCCTGCATCCTTCCGGAACGCTCGCGCGAGCGTGAATGCTGGTGAAAAATTGGTTGAACACGGTGAAGGTGGGGGGCATTGATGGTGTTCGCCATGTTGATCGGGACTCTGTAGTGACACAGTCGCTGGCTGAAAAGAGAGAGAAGAAAGGAAAGAGCATGTGTTAGTACGAGCAAGTTACTGTGAAGAAGTGACATTTTGAACGCTCGTCGTCCACATCATCTGGATGTCTCAAAATGTGCTATTGTGTGTGTTTCCCGTTGCGCCAATATTTTCCTGAGTGGGAACAGTCTTCGACGGACACGTAGACTCTGTGCCTGAGTGTGTTCTGCTCCGTTTTTTGTTTTCGTTTTCTTAAGCTCCTCATCTCTTCGCTTGCTTTTCTATGAACTGATATGTGGGAGTAGTCAGGCGAGCCTTCAGCCGTTATTGGTTAAGCGTATTTATAACGAGAATATTCGAGTCTGGATATTCTGAGTTAGGTTCAAGTGTTCGCGGCGGTGCTGACAGTGCAATATACCTGCGAACGTACAGCAGGAATTCAATTGGCTGCGACGTTTCCGATACATACGATTTATACATAAGAAAACTTCGCGATAAACGTCGCTGCCTTGTGATGCGCGTTCGCGAGGTTGCAGCGCATAGGTTTTGCTGCAGGCAAACGCTACGGATGCGGAACGCTTCTTTGACATGCCAAAGATATCGTAGAACGAATGATAAAAGACAATATTGCGGCGAGAACCCACACTGTGATTTATTCGCCTGTGCTTTTGCACCTGAGTATAGCGTGCTAAATGTCGTACTATCCTGAACGCATGACACAATGAAACACACCAGCGTAATGGTATAGAGTAAACCTTGTATTTGGAGTAAGCAGGAACGGGATCCAATCTACTTAACCACCAAGTGAAGCCCCGGTGCCGATTCGATGAACGCGCAAATATAGAAAAACAGTTCAAACGAAGAATTTCGGCTCTTCGAACGGATGGATCCCTATCACAGCGTGAGCGACCGTATACAGTTGAAACTACCGTTGCCTTTTAGAGACTTGATAGAACACGGGGCTGACTCACTTTACTTCGATATGCGAGTCCAGATGTCAAGGTATTGTCGGGCCTGGGGCAAACAATCTAGCAAGCTATATGCACTTTTTTTTTTTGGCAGCGCGTCAACCAGGCTGTGCTCCTGTGCCCGTGTGAAATTCCCCCTCTCCCAACAAACGTTTACCACGAAATTCAAAATTGTGCACATGATATGATAAATAATGTAACGCTCATTCACGCTATGAGTGCGTGATTGAGGTGAACCACGTGATAAGCCAGTAGAAGGTTTTCGACATAATGCACATACACGAGACAAGGGCTCCGCTAATTGTTCCACCAAACTTGACAAGCCCTTCGCATTAAGGAGAACGACGTGACAGAATACTGTTTCGTTATCTACACGTTCCCTTTGACTGTAAACTTGACCATCCAGTAGAGTTTTCTTCAAATTTTTGGGGATGTCGGTCGCGTCTGAGAGCAATGCCCGCGCGCATTCCTTCGAGTTGCCGCGGAATTAGCGTAGTTGAGGTAATGAAATCACGAGGCGCTCATCTGCATATCTTCTGAACAAGCCGACTACCAATCCCGGCATGACTTACCTTCTTTGAAACAGTAGTTCACGACAAAGAAAATGCGAATCATGTTTCGCCTTAACTATACTCTAATCAGGTCCTGGTTAAATGCTGGCTATAACCAGGAAACCAGACGAAAAACCTCCGGTTTGCTGGCTATATCTAGCATCTCAAGCAGGACCTGATTAAGAGTGTATAGCTGCTAACGTTAAGAACATCCCCGTTTTTTATTTTCTCTCTCTCTCTCTATCTGCATCTTATTTAACAAATGATGCTAAGCTCTTCCGTTTCATTTTTTTTTTATTGTCTTGTATTACTTCCGACACATTCTTATAGTAAAATGCTCCGGGCTTTGACAGCGAGGACAGCAAGCATTGCCGTTCAACACAGTGCTGATAAATGCGATAAATTCCAGCATGCGTCTTTTTCTTTCTTTTTTTTATCCAGTTCTTGCCTCCCGTAGGGAAGAAAAAGAAAGCGTAACACAGATAAGTGGCGGGAGAAGTGATGGTCGCTTTCAACTAGTGTCAATCAGCCAGCCCGTGTTTACGCCAAAAGCACAACTGATGTGCGTGTGAGAGAGAGAGAAATTGGCGTAAACCATGCATTTGCCTTATGCTTCATTTCGAAAGCTGTATACCTACTCTCTCTCACAAAGACACACACAAAAAAAAAAGAGTAATATCTGGGGAATTCAGAAAAAAGATAAGTGGAAGTCACGAATGCGATATCCACGTTTGTTTATCGATTTTTTTTGCTTGTTTGCGCGAACGTGACAGCTAGCAAACCGGTAATCCGCGCGAGCGAGCGCGCTTTCCGAGCTCACCAGGCGGCGCACCTGCGCGGCGTTACAAGCTGCAAACGTCAAGAAGAACCTCAGCGGGGGCGGGCTTTCTTGTCTGTTTTCTTGGCTCGTTGTGGATACACGAAGCATATAGTATAGTATACCCATAGACACTCGCTGTGAGAAGACGTCGACAAGACGCGAAATAAGCCGCAGGGGTGATGAGAGTATGAGGAGTTGGTTGAGAAGAGACAGCAGAATCACCCCACTCAGAACGCTAGTCACTTTCCATTTTCGCCGCCGTTTTCTGTGATGCCTTCAGGTGGAGGCTGACGCGGCGTTTCTGCCACGAAACGAACCCTCCCCCTGGAGTGTTCTGGGTGTAGTGTTTTTAGGGACAACCGCGAAGAGAGATTTTTTTTTTCCTTTCTTTTGTGCATATGTCTTCGCTTCGTATTGCAATCGGACAGAAAAATGCCTTAAATGATGCACGACGGTGACGTCATTCGCTCGTGCTTGTTCTTATTTTCGCTCCAACTTTCTTACGTAAATACCCTGTACGTAAGCTATGAAGTATTCGAAACGGCGAACTTTCGTGTAATCTATGGAATACAGCCAAACGCCTTTATAGGGAAGCTATCGGGAACTTAGAGTCGGGTACAGCTTTGGAAGGCAGCGGCACATCCACATAGTAGGCGACACAAGCCTGCACCAATGGGCGCGCACCCTAGTTACGTATTATGAGCCGGAGGGCTGGTGATCCTGCCGGCGGGACTGTTTATGTAGTCGCGGAGGCGATGAGCTTCTACGCTTCGGTCATGTAGGCTAGGCATGTTCCGACTTTCTTAAATTGTGCCCGACTGTAGATATACTTCCGTCAAACACGTCATTTCGCTGCGAAAGTTGTGAACCGTAACGCTTGCGGTCCAACTGGGACCTAACAAATCCTTTGTTATATTGGTAATTTCGCTGTATAGAAACGTTCACTGTATATGTTCTCGACTGTACTGCTTTTGGGAACGAGGTTGCGGATTCGATTGCAGCTTACGGCAGCGGCACTTCGGGTGATAGGCGTCTCTGAGCTTCGAGATCACGTCAAAGTGTATGCACTGTGGTAGTCCGAAATCGATTACTTTCTACGGTACCACAATGACCTCGCTTGCATAAACGCTTGCATATTTGGGACGTGAAACCCCACCGAGCAATCGTTTCAAATACTGTAGGAGGATAGGCTGTGTGTTTGTAAGTAGAAGAGTGCGAAGTGACGTGCGGAGTAAGAACGCTCAGTGTCTTCGATCGCTGTTGGAGCGCTAACCTTCGGCAACTACATCTTTGAATGTTAATGCAAAAATTAACTTGGTCGGCGCTGGACGTACAAGTCTCACTGAACTTGGCATTCCAGAAAACGACCAATTAACTGGCAGTACACGACTGTTCGCACCTCAAAATGTCACGCCTTTCGAACGTATATTTGTGGGTTCATCTTACACTATACAGACCATGCGAGTCGAAGCGAAGTCAATGCACGATCTCTCGCGCTTGATTGTCTCACTATATTATAGCCTATGCTTCTTTTTTTATTTTATTTTTCCGAGCCTGTACATGTGTGCTGTTGTTCATGCCCTCATCTTCGGGTGTTTCTGTTTGTCAAGCGATGACTTGTGTAAATACACGCGACTATGTTGTCTGCACATCACCTAACTTATAAGGCCAAATGTTACGCATTAAAGTGAGAACGTTACAAACAAAATCACTGCTTTGTATTGGTCTAATTAATAAGTGTCTTCTCCTCATTGCTTGCGGTGTTCTTGAAGTGAGAGCTAACTGTATGTGCAGAGCAGCACTTCAAGTGATACGCTGCGACGCCTCAGCTGCTAAAGCATTCGGCTGCTGGTCAAGCTTTCCGGAAAACAGAAGAACGGATGACAACCACACAAACTGGAACTTACAAGCGAACACACACACACACACACACACGTGCGCGCACGCACGCATATACAAAGGAAAGAAAGGCGCAATCACTGTATATGACATGTTTGCATGAGAACAAGCAACAATTATTATTTTAAAAATATGATATGAGTGGAGACAATATCATTCCTGTTCCAAACACACACGAAACGATTGCGTCATGCATGATGGTTAATTTTGTGGTTTGTCATCTGCTGTTGTGTCTAAACGAGCATTTCACGTAAGTAGTGGATACCTAGAACGATGTCGTGAGAAACGATCTCATGTGCATCCGTGACAACGACAATGCAAGTGAAGTCCATAACTTTCTTTTTAAAAGGCTTTGGTTCTCGTAAAGTGGCTAAGTGCATGCATAATGCAACGCGCGCTACCGGCGCCCTCGAAGTCTATACAGTCGTAACATGTACGTAACATGCACGTTAAGCGTAACATGATCGTTTCTACGCTGTAAAGGGCAAACTAACGGTTTAAAAAAAGTCTGTACCGGCCCGAATGACCACCAGTATGTAGTGTCATTAGTGCCCGCGCTCACCCTCTCTAGCACATTCTCATTTCAGGCCTTTACATGTACATCATGTGTAGGATAGCAAACCACGCCTTCACGTGGCCTGAACAACCTTAACGTTACACTTCGATTACTTTCTTTTTTTTTTCTGTTCCAGTTTCTGTGCCCGTTTTATTCGCGATGAAGGCGTACAGATAGGTGTGATTTGTCTGGTTAATTTTACAGTTCAGATATTGGAAACGGAGTATTCAGGTGCATGTAAAGACGACGTGTACAGTGTCACTTCCATGCACGTATGCTTCTTGTTTTCCAGCAGTTCATGCGTGCACATCACCTTTCGATTGGTCTTCTCCACCTTGCCGTCGGCCAAATGATGATCACGATGTTCTTTATTTGACACCTCCTTCCACTACATTCGAAGGCAAACTTTTTTTTTTAGTAATCAGAGCTATTTCATTAATGGTAGTCAGGCATTCTGGCGCTATCTTATTTATTCATTCTTTCTTCCTACAAGCCTCTATTTTTGTGGTTTACTTTCACCTATACTTCTTTGACGACTCCAATCTTATCAATATCTTCTCTGGTGTGTTTTTCTCTTTTAATATTTTAAAAGTACATTTTTACCTCACCAATTGACTTCCATCTACTTCAAAACCGATGAGCCTTTGAAAGAATGGGGCAAAGCGCCCCCTGCAGTAAGAAGGCCGACTCTACGCCCAATCGAAGCTGATCCAACGACAGCACGCGTCGTCCTGCAGACCCTCCTACACCGTGTGGTGCCGCCTGCCGCTGCGCATCAAGTGTGATGATGCCGGGACCAGATTCGCGCGTGCACGCATCACACACCCGATGAGGAGCATGCAGCAAGGAGGGAGGGAGTGGTGGCCGTGGTAGCTGAGGTAGGGGGGGGGGGGGCAGCAGCGATGGGGTGGAGTGTGTGGGCGTGCATACGGTCGCGCGCCCGTCACGTGCGGCGCGCGCTTCTCTTCTTCGTGCGGCCGGGCAGAAGGGGGCAGCGCGGCGCACGCCTTTTTTGGCAAACCGGTGGCACGTGCTGCTAGGTCCGGCTGCAGACGCGCCCCGGCCGCCGGACCTCCACTGACCGATGCATGTTCGGGACGAAGGGGTCCGGCGAGGTCAACGCGCGTGCGTGCGCCTTGCACGCGAGCACTGCGAGTGCGTGCCGCTCTCCGAAAAAGCTCGCCCGCCTGACCATTCAACCAAACCAACTCTTGCCCGCACTCTCACGGCACTTTCGTAACTGTTGCACGCGGCCACGAGCTGGCAACCGGAACCGGCGCGCAGGAGCTGCGTTCCCTGAGAGGAGGAGGGACGGCGTTGCCGCATTGACCGTGGTGTCCGAGAACGTGGCACGCGCCGACCATCACATAGATGTTGTATAACGTTGGTGCAGTATCCCATAGACAATTCCATATATTTAAACTCCAAAATTGAGACATTCTGTCACGTATCACTGACTGGAACAATCATTTGAATGTTCTCGTTCCACTGAGTCTAAACGCGAGCTCCGCGCCGAGATTAACAGCAACACCTTTCAAGTGCAGTGCCCTCTGCTCCTTTTGTTTTGCTTTTCTCACTCCTTTACCGCTATTCTCTAGTGCAGGGTAGCAAACCGGGCGTGCGGTTGGTTACTGTCTCTCTCATACTACGGCATCAACAGTGTGGTTGTCCTTTAAGCCGCAGCACGCGGACATCGAGGGCTGCGAGG
This sequence comes from Rhipicephalus sanguineus, assembly GCF_013339695.2. Lineage (NCBI taxonomy): Eukaryota > Metazoa > Arthropoda > Arachnida > Ixodida > Ixodidae > Rhipicephalus > Rhipicephalus sanguineus. The sequence goes on along the minus strand of NC_051181.1, from coordinate 152,554,554 downwards.
GAAGCAAGTGCCCCTCGCTCCGTTTCATCGGTCCACACAACCCGGATCTGGAAGACTAAAAGCAACGGCGGTGCCGAGAGAAGGGGGGGGGGGTGGCGGCCGCAAGACGCATAGCGCACACACGCCAGCGGGCGGAGCTGCCGGCGCCGCTCGCGCGCGGCGAGTAATCACACGTAGCCGGCGCATAAAAATGAGCGCTGCCGCCGCCAGCTCGCGCGCAATCAAAAGTAAGCGAGCGACAGCCCGATCCCAGGCGAGGGGGTGAGCTTCGGACACGGCCAGTCTGCGGCGCGCGCGCGCCACCTTGTGTCCGGCGCTTTGCTGCGAGGAAGCCTCCGCGAGCGATGACGCACGGACAGGATCAAGTAGCGCGAGAAGTAAGAGACACTATAACATAAAATTAGCGCAGCTTGCGCTTAGTCGCGCCAGGCTGGGTCACAGCAGAGCCGCTGGGCACCTAGCTGGTCCTGGCTTGGCTATAGGCTTTAACCCCTTCACCTATCTCTTTCCCATCGCTTGCTGTTGTATACTATACATGACTATGCATGCTCTATTGTTTTTCTATCTTATTTTTTTGTATATGTTTCTGTCTCTTTCTCTATCTTTTTCTCTCTTTCCTTCCTCTTTTTCTGTCTATTTTTCTATTTCTCTTTCTCTGTCTTTGTATCTTTTCCGCTCTTTATTCCCTTACTTTATATTTTAATTTTTCTTTCTATGAGGTGGTCAGAATTTCCGGAGCCCTCCACTACGGCGTCTCTCATAATCATATCGTGGTTTTGGGAAGTTGAACCCCAACGATTATTATCTTTCTTCATGTGTATTTCTGTCTCTCTCTCTCTCTCTCTCTCAATTGTCGTTCTCTCACCTTCTATCTTTTTCTCTCTTTCTTCCCTTTCTTTCTATCTATTTCTCTCTTTCTATCTTTCTTTCTCTCTATCTCTCTCTGTACTCGTTCTCCCCTACTTCTTTGCCTCCCCTCACTCTCACATCTGTCCTCCTCACCCTCGCTTCCCTTTCCCACCCCTTGCTGTACTATACTATACAAGGCAATGCTAAGCTCTGCTCGCGTGCCTAGATAGCCTAATGGTTACGACGCTCGCCTTCGGATCGCCGGGACTCGGGTTCGAATCTCGCTTCGCCAAGAAACTTTATTCGCCAAGAATTTCTCTCTCTCTCTCTATCTTTCTGTGCTACCCTCTGTGTACTCGCACTCTCGCCCATCAGAGTTATTGCATCCCGCGCCGGAGAAATCGGCGCACGTGTTCTCGGAGCGAAGCAGACGAGGAAGAAGAGGACGACGATGAAGAAGAGGATGAAGAGAGCGCGTGCCGGTTCATGATGATGATAATTTTCTATCTGCGACACACGGCAAACCTTGAGCATAACAGCTCTGCTGTAAAACGAAATGCGTATGACGACCCAGAGCACTCTGTGTCTCTTCATACCTTTTCTACCTGCTGACGCGAACTTCGGTTCTTCAAAAACAAAGCTCACATACATACATACATACATACATACATACATACATACATACATACATACATACATACATACATACATACATACATACATACATACATACATACATACATACATACATGCGTGGTACCTCCAAACAGAATTAAGTAGCATATCTGAATACAAAGCAACTATACATAAATACAAAATGAACTCTGCTAACCAAGTGATCAGCTATCACGAAAATATATATATATTTTAACACCACAACGCAGCTAATAATGAAAGAGTGCAAGGCACCAAAGGACACAGACACACCCAGATACATACAGTTTTAGTCGCAGATGACATAACATTTCTTGGTTCTCACGCTTACGCCTGTCCTGATTGTAGAACCCAACAATCTGCATGTATCAAATGGCGGGAGTGTGAATCATGTCATCGCAGTCATATGTCTGTCATCACGCATGCGCTCGCGTCACACGCACACGCACACGCACGCACGCACGCACGCACGCACACACACACACACACACACACACACACACACACACACACACACACATACACACACACACACACACACACACACACACACACACACACACACACACACAGCGTGTTTGTATGCGTTCTTCTGGCTGTGCCAGACCATCTCGTCCCATGCCATCCCAAAAAACGACTTCGTTTCAGCTAGAGTGGGCTGACACGGGCTGGCTTCTAGCCTTAACAAGACCTCGAGAGAGACCATGGTGTGGCCAGTCGTGCGGCATGCACTGCACACATTGCAAAATGCTCCGCCTCGCTGATTGCATCGAGCCCTGCTGTGACGAAATTCGAACCGACTCGCAACCGCGCTGGTCTGGTGCGTAATCTGACGCTCAGAGTGGGTGTAAAACCATTCGTGCGAGACTGTCTGACATTCGAAGGGGTTAAAGAACGTTGCGAGCTTTCACACTCGTAAACAAGGCGATAGCAGCGATACCATCGGTGGATATGTGTTGCCCAATGGCATTTCGTCCGCGTACTAGTGCACGATGCAGGTCACACTCATATATCTGCAGTGTAGAACCCTTGCTTAAGATGTCGGCGAAAATCGCTGTGTACTAGTCTAAAGCACAGCGATGGCGCTGGGGTCTATTTTTGCAAGGAAGGGGGGAGAGGTTGCCCCCGTGCCCCCTCCTGGAGTCGCCCATGCTAAAGGAAATTTGTTAAATAAACTGGCTTTTCTACACGTAGTGTAAATGTTTGGGCCAGACGAAGTGGGAGGAAGTGTGTTGTATGAGAGGCAAAAATAATAAGTTTACTGATAGTCACACTGTAGGTGAAGGGGCTCGCTTACTCACTCACGCAATCACTCTTACGTCCTTCGTATAGTCGGCTACAACCTAAGAATCGATACAAGACGTCCCATCCAAATACATTTGCTCATTTCTGTGACGTCAAGCACTATTTGCGGGTTTAAAAGAGCTGCAGGGTGTATCCATATCGACAAATGTTCGTGTTGTTGGTTTTAAGTCGAAAATCTGTACGTCCTGTCAAATTTCATCAGACGTTCTCACGTCACTGCTTAGTCAAAGGTCATATTTTATGTAGGAATGACGAACATTTAGTTTTCGATATGCCTGGCATTTACATTAGCACAGAAAAAAGTTATGAAGCAAAAGGAAACCAGCTTGGACGACTCTCTTACATACGTGATTGACAAGCGCGCCGCGGTTCTGAGGGCGGAGCATGTATTTATTCTTTGGATGTAACAGACTATACTGAGCGTATCTGCAACTGTAGAGCTAACTTCACCTCACTACTTAGAACCAGTTTGTGAAGCACGCGCATATGGAGGCGCGTATTCCGGTACTCTTCAAGCCGTGCTGCGGTATACGGGCTACTCCGTGAATCGACGGGCGCTGGCGGAGCGAACCGGCATCGCGAGAGACGCGACCGCTCGTTTTCACGCGCGGAAGGAGTAACCACGCAAATCCGGCATCTGACGCGCGCGCCGCTCCACGTTCACGGCGCACAGGCACTTGCCCTCCTCTCGTGCCAAAGGCACGCGTGATTGATGGGGAGTTAAGTGTTGGGCATCTCCTCGTACATTCGGTAGGTGCGGCGAGTGCGTTGCGTCCGCATGACGAAGGGAAGGATATCGCACAAAGGCAGTGTGGGGAGCTTACGCGGGCGGACCCCGACCTCCCGTATGAGCACGTGAGGGTGAACGCCTTTGTGTGAGCGTTGAGCGTTTCAGTGGATGTGGCAAACGTTTACCGGGTTGTGAGCATGTCCGGCCCAATAAAATCTAGCAGCTGAGTGGAACGAAAACGAATTTGTTACATGTTTTTTCCGTGTTTTCCCTTTAATGTTTCGAAGATAACCTACTTTACAAGTGGCGGTAAAGAAGGCACACTGCACCTCATGAACTCTGTGCACTGCAGTGAAAGCTAAGTCACTCAGCAAACAGTGAGTGAGTGAGTGAGTGAGTGAGTGAGAGAGTGAGTGAGTGAGTGAGTGAGTGAGTGAGTGAGTGAGTGAGTGAGTGAGTGAGTGAGTGAGTGAGTGAGTGAGTGAGTGAGTGAGTGAGTGAGTGAGTGAGTGAGTGAGTGAGTGAGTGAGTGAGTGAGTGAGTGAGTGAGTGAGTGAGTGAGTGAGTGAGTGAGTGAGTGAGTGAGTGAGTGAGTGAGTGAGCGAGTGAGTGAGTGAGCGAGTGAGTGAGTGAGTGATCCAGAAATTTCGAACATCTGAGGTTCTTTAGCGTGCCCTAAAATTTAAGTGCACGGACCTTTATCATTTTCACCTCCATCGAAAATGCGACCGCCGCGGCCGGAATCGAACCCGCGACTTTCGAGTCAGCAGCCGAACACCGCGACCACTGTAGCACTGCATGGGGCGGCCGTGTTTGCGATTCAAGTTTAGTGGCTGCATGCACATTATGTACCGAAAAAAATGAAACGAAACCCAGTTTGAGTTGCATATCGTTCACTTTACTTTAGCTTCACTCTTTAATAAAAGCATTGGTGGTCTGATCGGCACCTGCTTTATCTATAACGAATTCCGGCGCCGCCCGTAAGAAATGCCGAACAACTTCAACATCAAAGTATAAGCCTTTCCACACGAGTATCGTCCTGCAAAGAAGCTGCACACGATTTGTCGGGTAAGCCACTGTCGCGGGAAGTGGAGTCCATCGTTTCATGCTGAGCTGCTGTACGCCTTTATCAGCCGACAATTTTAAACATTTGTCACTCGTCTCGACAGATGCTCAGTGGGATTTCAAACATCGTTCGCATACAAATGTCCATGTACTCTTCGAGCAGTAGTTCGCTGTACGGCAGCGCGTGCATTAATACGCAATCGCTTCAGGCATACTTCCTGCTTTTTCTCTTTTTCCGCAGGAGCGTCCGCCATCGTACGCGTCGTTTCAGAACCGAACATTTAGACGGGTACACCAACACCACTTCAATACATGTAGTTGTGTGTGCGGAATGCTACACGAAGAGACGTATAGGAGAGAGCTGTTATCAGTACAGTGTGCGTATATGAAAACAAAACGGTCGCACAAAACTTTGAGCGGTAGCGAGTCTGAGGGGAGATATACATCTCACTTTATTTCGACTTCAAAGGAATCCGACCACTCGCCTGTAATGCTTCCTTCTCTCTCAGCACATGTCGCGCCAAGGAGGTCCCTACTACATCCTACACACGCTCCACGAAAAGTGCCGCATGAGCTCGACATCTGATACTGCCACGGGCGCGCTAAAAACGACACCTTAGCGCGCAACTTGTATATAGAGCACGTCTTCGGCGTGGCCGTTTTAGCTTTGCACGATTAGTGAAAAGTGGTTTCCTGAAGCACAATCGAGTCTGAGAGTAATGTCCATGCGTATATATATACTCGGAGGGGAAGAACACAAGGGAAGGCAACAGCAAGAAGAGTAAAACAAAGAAACTACAAGCTATACACTATGTGGGGTCGACCCTCCGCACACATCTCTTTAAGCACGTTTGACCGAGTGCTTTGGGGCCGTACGTGTGACACCTTGGCATGCGTCGGACGGAGGTGCGATAAGCTGGGAGACCCCCGAAACTATCTGGAACATCGGATGTGCATTACCGGACCGAGCGCGTCGGGGACGCAAGATGCGCGGCGTCGTTGTGCAGATAGCGGTGAGCCGCGTTGCCGGAGCTGTATAATGCAGAAAGAGAACCGAGCCATGGTCTTTTTTTGTTTTTCCATGCACTAAAGCGAAACGCATCGTTTCGTTTGTCTTGTTCCATGGGCCCGCGAGTGTCCACTGCAGGTATGACGAGGTGAACACCTCGTTTGGCGTAAGAAAAGGGACAACATCTATAGCAGCGTTTTTCGTGCTATATTGTTCTTCAATTACCATAAAAAGCGTTCCGTGGTTAATTAACTGGTGTCGCAGTATACGCTACGTTGTGCTTTATAGTTTAGACCGTTAGGCCATCGTCAATGTCAACGTAAATCTGGGCTGTAGTGATGCTTAGAATGAGAGTGAAGTGACATACAGGCTGCATGTGCAAGAGAAGGAAACCAAGTATGTCGTTCGGATTCTACGGGAAACCGGTACGATGTCGTAACGCACCCGAAACCGGCACTTTTGTACCTTCTACAAGCGCCTGCTCTTGTGCAGCGAAGTGTCTGCATGGCACGATACGCAGCACTGTCAGACCGCGGCATTTAGCTAAGTGTGAGCTGTTCCATTTGAGGCGAGATGTTGCTACGAACAACTTTTCTGGTGCGCGTAGGCAAATGGAAATGAAAGGAGAGCATACGTAAAAGTGATCGATTACATCTTAATAATTAATCCGTTACTTTCGTAAGGCAGTAATCGGCAATTTGTAATCAATTACACTGTGACTAATGTAAGCGTAGTTAGTTACTTTTTTTCTGTTACGTGTGTAAGTCTGATTTATGGACAGTACAGTTACGGCAGCAAGTGAATGCACCATAAAGCCGGTGCAAAAAGAAAGTATGACAATATACAGTTGCCACAACAAGTAGCTAAACCATGTGAGAGAGTGGTCAGATGTGCCCCGCCATGGTGGTCTAGTGGTTATGGCGCTCGACTGCTGACCCGAAGGTCGCGGGATCGAATCCCGGGCGCGGCGGCTGCGTTTTCGATGGAGGCGGAAATGTTTGAGGCCCGTCTACTTAGATTTAGGTGCTTAAAGAACCCCAGGTGGTCGAAATTTCCGGAGATTTCCTCTACGGCCTCCCTCATAATTATATATCGTGGTTTTGGGACGTTAAATCCCAGATGTTATTATTAACTATGTGAGAGAGCATATCTTAGTGCATCTCTCCCACTTCGATGTTGAAAGAGCGATGAACGGTGGCTTTTCTACCGTTCTGGCCTACCGCATTTACTCGCACACTACCGTCACGTGACTTACACCGTATGCGCCGTAAGAATTCGTTAATGTTGAATAATGTAGGATAATGCTGACTAGAAGTCGGCTAATGTCGTCAACTGTTTAGCTACATCATCTGCCACGTGAACTGCAATAGCGTTCGCAAACACAGATCTTGAACTGTTATGCATCGACGTGCAAGTGGCACCATCAAATCAGTCAGTGCATGTGCTCAGCACCTCAACAAGTCCGTGCAAGCACAGCCGGTGATAAAGCAACGCGCGTTCTTTTCCAATTGTGTTGATTAGCCACGCCGCTTCACGCATATCTTATATACTCTAAATGCGTTGCACCGGCGAAAGCACTTGTTGGGCGTGTCCGTTCGCTTCCTATCTTTGTATTAGTGTTCTTGCATGTTTTCCCTCCTTCTCTGCTAGCTTAGTCGCACGCTCGCGACCGAAAAATTGCCTCCGACAAGGTGTCTATGTGGTGGGCCGTTGTTTGCGACCTTCCCACATCCCCAGAAAGCGAAAGATAAAATACACTTTGTTATTACCTTAAGACGAAGGCATAATATACATATGCGTACATAAATGCACGAGAACACCTGTTCCTCGTGTGGGAAAAGTGACCGCTGCCGCAGTACGCGCGTTGCAACTGCCGCGCCGCGATACGGCGTTGATGGAATGAGCTCGGCGGTGATGAATGTGGAGCTGCTAAAAGGAAGTGAATGCGTTCGGGCTGACGGCCAACGTCGCGCAAGGTCGAAAGGGCGTGACGGCTCGCCGTCCTGAGGCGCGCATGCGCATTCACGTAGTGCCGAGCAGAGCGACGTGTAGAACAGATGTCATGCAGGCTGAAAGTGCTGGGTCGAAATGTCTATAAAGCTTCTTCGAATGTTCATTCAACACTCCACTTAGCATGCGGTCAACCACATCCACCCGCTCGCTTTCAATGACCATTGAAATAAAAGGTCATTATACAATCTGAGAGCTCGAGAAAATACACGCGGATTCCAATTATCTGTGTTTTCAATGACCTTGGAAGCCGAGCGTGTGGCTGCGGGACATAAAGAGGGGAATTTTTTTTTTCGTTTTTTATGGGTTGGGGTGGGGGGGGGGGGGGTTGTAGTGTCCCAAAAGCACGATATGATTATGAGGAGTCCTATGATATGGCCACCTGGGGTTCTTTAACGTGCACCTAAATCCAAGTACACGAGCCTAAAGCACTTTTGCCTCCATCGAAAATGCGGCCGCTACTACCGGGATTCGATCCGCGACCTTCGGGTCATCAGTCGGGCACCGTAAACCACCGTGGCGAGTAAAGAGTATAGTATTAAGGGTTACTGTTTGCGCAGGTGACCTCAAAAGGCTACAACTACCATTATTTGACTTTCTTGTATACTGGTATAATACCAATCCATGCCTGACCCGACCATTACTGCTGGAGCACTAAAAAAAATGCCAGACGATGGTTACTGAAGTCGCCCTGAACAACAGCGACGGTAAACTAATGGCATGAGAGACGACAGTTGCGAACAGCGAACAATGCGAACAGTGCGACCGCTTCGGTGTCTTCAGGCTGGCCATAAAAACAGCGCACGCTATATGCAACACGCCTAATGAATGTACAGTAACCGCAAGCCATAGTTTCCCCTCCATGCATGTACCTCCTCTATCTCTCTCTCTCACTCACACACGCACGCACACACTCGCGCTTTTCTACATTTCCTTGAGATTGTTAGACATCGAAACGCAGCTGCCGTGGCCTGGAGTCGAACGCGCGTCCACAATGCGAACTTAGCAGCGCAGAACTTCATTGCCACAGAGCAACGATGGCGGTCACACTATTCAGTCAGTTTTAAGCTAATCTTCACTGCAAAGCATGCAGTGAAGCTTGCTATCATGCAGTGAAGTGCAATGCTTGCTATCGAGCCTTCAGTAAGGCTCGATAGCAAGGAACAGGATTCAGCGTTTTGCGCGATGGACGTATGAGAATTGCTTGCTAGGTCGACCCGATGAACAAATAGAAAATGTTTGCCATTGATTTCCAGAAATACTGGTCAAGGCTCCTCGTGCGAGCAGCGTAAGTATATACAGACAATTTTCACAGCCGGGTTATACCCACCAATCAACAGCTCTCGTCTTCGCACCGCATTTTCCTCCTCGACGATCGCGTAGGCTGCCACGAAACTTTGTATCAGCATGTTGGGAACGACTACAGGCAAGCGCAAGCAAAGGCCCTACACCATAAAGAACTAAGCAAGCAGGGCATCCCGAGTTCAACAGTTCGCGCGGCCCGTAACTCATCGCGATCGCGCCACATAATATCCAGCGCTGTGGTTTCTCGGCACACTGTAGCTACTATATACTTCGTTGCGTGAAAATGTAGCAATAACAAGCACGCTCGCAGCTTCCGTTGAATAAGAGCGATGTATATGAAGGAAGTAACATTAATCACCCTGGCTCCAGGACGAGACGAGAAAAGAAAGAAAAAACAAAGAATGCAACTAGCAAAGCAGGAAGAATGGACAACAACGGCCCATAGCGTGCAAAAGCATGGGCTAGTTCGCGACCGCGAAATAAGATAGCACAAAGACGCTTACAAAACCGGGGTAGACAAGCACAGGCAAAAAAGAAGTCACAAATGGCTGCGATATGCCAGTCCACCAGACGCATCGCTCGCCACTGGCGGTTCGCGGAAAGTAACTCGCGACCATGTAAATAAACTTCGTCTTCCGCCCGCTCTATATTTTGTTACTTCTCGCGTTCATCGCCGCCTCGACGCGGATGAAGGAATGATTTAGCGCCCTTGCGTGCATATGGGCGCGTACAAACGCGTACACACGTATACATCCAAGGGAGAGGCGAAGTTCGGGAGTTGGTCCATGGCGCCGCGTCGGATCACCAGCCTGCTCAGTTGCGTGCAGTGTGCTTCGAGTTGCCGGAAAATTTACCGTTGTACAGGAGATCGTTCCACGTTTGGCATACTTTCGCGCGAACAACTAATGCAATTTTATAAAACTTCAGACGGTCGAATGTAACGGAGAAACGTTTCTTTTTTATGTAATAGTGGTGAGAACCAGGTATAGGTATTTCTGCAATTTATATTCATAAATATAACCTAATTTTTCGTGCCATGTCGCAAGATGATGTTCGTGTTGATATAGAGCACACTGAAAATCACCACATCATTTTAAGCTGCAGCCCAGATACCGCTATCACCAAACGCATATACAAATTTTCTTATTATTTTGATGACAAAAAAAAATTTTGTGACGCTTACCCTGAGTGTATAGGTCAAACTTGACATAGTAATTGCTAGAGTGTTACGTCCCAAAACCACGATATGATTTCCGGAAATTTCGACCACCTAGTTCTTAAACGTGAGCCTAAATCTGAGGGCACGGGCCTCTATAGCATTTTGCCTCCATCGAAATTCGGCCGCCTCCGGCGGGATTCGATCCCGCGACTTTCTGGTCAGCAGCTCAATCTTGACAGTTAGAAGCAATGCGCAAAAGCACCTTCGGGTCAGCAGCTAAAGCTTGACAGTTAGAAACAATGCATAAAAGCATATGTGCATTTGGACATGGAAGGTGAGACCGTACCGACTTTCACTTACGCCAGATTACGCGATTTGTGTCAGTGTCGGGAAAGCTATAGCTGTTACAGTAGCTGCGATGCTGTCGTGCGATGCTGTCGTCTAAGCTAGTAGATGACGTGTCGTCTTTAGAGGTCAATGCGCAGATCCGAAATCTCGCCAAAATATATCCTCGAAATTCCATCTTTCAAGACACCTCTCCCCCATCTCTCATCATAGTTGCATGTCTTCGAATTGTGCATAGCTTTACTTACTTTAACTTTCTTTTCCTTTAACTGTATTCGGTAAAGATGTCCGGGATTCGTTTCATAGATTTCGACCGAAGCAACTACAGACAGCTGGCAGTGACGTCATTGAAGCCGTCATGTTGTAGCATCCTCGGATGAGAAGCTGGGTCCGTGACGTCAAGAAAATGTTATCAGTACATCGCGCACACAGCTCCTGTCGTAATTACCCTGAGAGGACAAAAAAAAAAAAAAAAAAAAAGCTCGGGCCGCGTCTTTGCGACATTGAAGCAGGCTAGCTCAGCAGTGAATAAGCTGCTTAAACTTTATCGAAGCCACCGTGCTGTAGCAACCAGACAGTGCGTAAGCTGCGGCCCTGACTATACGTGAAAGCCATCAATGGTAGTGACAATGAACAGTGCACACATACGCATAGGTCGGCAAAAAATGTGGAGCTCACTCAGACTCATTCATGAAATATAATTTGCCCGTGGGGCTCACTCGGACTCACACTCGCCAAAAATTTCCTCAACCGGACTCACTCGGACTCAGAGACACTATAATTTTTCTCAACCGGACTCACTCAGACTCACACTCACGGCTCGATCTGAGTCTCAGTGAGTCGACTCATGAGCCCGTTGGCCTAGAATTTGCTTTTTCTACCATAGTGTCAATCCTCTTTAACACTAACATCTCGCATAATCGGTGCTCTAATTTGTACATTTTGATCTCCAACCTACAAATACGAGTTATCAGTGTTTGCAATTCAGTAAGGACATTTTTTATTAAAAGAGATGACTCACATGAGATACTTGTATCAATAACTTCCCGTGAAAGAGTTTGCGGGGGGAGGTCAAAGCACCTCTCTCCCTCTCTCCCTGCGTCACTTACGCCTCTAATCAATAAATATCGAGCTCACGTATGAACAGTAGCGCGTGGAAGTATGTGTGAGTCCGACGTGAGTAGAAACGTGAGCCGACACAAGGCTAATAGTAATGCTGAAGTTGAGGTGATGGGACTATAGGTCGGCAAAAGATGTGGAGCTCACTCAGACTCACTCATGAAATATAATTTGCCCGGAGGGCTCACTCGGACTCACACTCACCAAAATTTTACTCAACCGGACTCACTCGGACTCAGACTCACAAAAACATTACTCACTCGGACTCACTCAGACTCACTCAGACTCACGTCTCGATCTGAGTCTGAGTGAGTCGACTCATGAGTGAGTTTGCCGATCTATGCACATACGTGAGAAAAACAAGCGGCTCCAAGAATTTCGCGTAAATCAAATCGTTTATAGCGACAGAAAGTGGAGCTAATGAGTGGTAATTGACAGTGAAAGAAGGTTAGGAGTGCAGACGTGTACTCAAGAGAAGATAACCAGACAAGTTATGTTGCGCCCGTGTTTGCACGCGTTAGATTATTTCATTAGAATAGTCTTCCTTCATAACACGGCGTAAAACTCGAAAATCAAGCAGTACACTTTAACCATTCCGCTCGTTTCTCGTAGTACGGCCAACTTACTATGAAAGCGAGTCGTGCCGAAGCGCACGTACAGTCTGAATCACACTTGTCTGGAACGGCCAGTCGGCCACTTCAGCCGCCGTTTTTTGAAGATATGTGAAGAGACCGACGCCGTAACCATATCAAACATAGTCACGCCGCATGCTAGGTCCTTGTGCTATAATTCAAGCATGGACGGATGCCTGTTAACGCGAGGTAGCAGCTGCGGACGGCGCCAGCGTCCTAATCAAGTGTGATTCAGACTTCATTGGCCGTCGGAATCTCCGCTGTGCTGCACGGAAATGCTGGGAGTACCAGGCGCGATAAGAAGGAACGCAGAAGCTGGCTGTTCGAGCGAAAGGGGGGTGCGAGAAAAGTCGCCTACCCTTGTTCTAACGCCTCCGTCCCGTCGCAGGAGAGGAGAGATCGTGCGTGACGAACGAGCCGCTCTTTCACGGAACGTCACGTCTGTGACAAGTGGCCCGCTCACCGAGTGAACCGGGGCGTAGTCGTCCAGTGCCGCCCTTTGTTCTTCGCTTGCCTCCCCCATTCTTTGTGTTTACGCCATTGACCCCTGCCGGAGCAGAGCGGAGTGAATGCGCGCGCCACTCCCATTTCACAACTGTTTTAGCAACGTGCTTATCAGCGTGTGCGCAACATAATTTCGTTAAAGGGCCCCACAACAACCTCTGAAAATACGAAGAGCGAGCGCGTTATTCTTTCCTGGCGTTTCCTGTCTTTTCGGCACAATTCGTAACGCCAGCAGTCTGTTCACGTGACGTCATCAGGAAATAAGATATCGATCAGTTATACAAGGGATATCAGTTGTGAATTTTCTCCTACCCTGCTTCGCCACGCAGTCGCACGCCCGTTCTCCTTGTCTCGCATGACCATCGTGTGCTATCTACTGATTTCACTTCGTTTTGTGCGTTTGCGCCTGCGCAAGCGGAGATAACAGCGAGTAGCCGAAAAGCGCGAAATCCTGACAGGCTCAACGCTTAGCTGGCTTAGCGCTCACACTGCCCACGTGTTTTATGAAGAAATACGCGGTGAGGAGGAGATAGCGACAGTAGGAAGGGTATAGTGAAGGCGAACAAGGAACCACACACTCGTCTTTGAACTCGGAGTGGCTTAGGGGTTTAGGGGCCCTTTAACACAACTCACGGTTTCGCCATGAAGCATGGACAGCGATATAGCAAGGCTTTCGAATATCGCACGAGACACGAGACACGTAATCCACCAACGTTAAGTGAGGGACAGTCTATTTGCACCTAAACGGCTCGCAGTCACGTATGACGAGTGCGTCTCATATGACGTCGCTGTCATCCCTGGATCTGGCACTAGTGATTACGAGTGGAAAAACAGCGCTAAAAATACGGGACAAGAAGGGACACGAGACCACGGCGCTGTTTTCTTTTTTTTTTCTAACAACCAAATGTGTTTATTCCTTCAGTAAGCACATGTATACTTCACCAATGAAATAGAAAATTGAATACTCAGCCTGCGCAGAGGCAGCGCCGTAGCCTCGTGTCCTTTGGTGTCCCGTATTTTTAGCGCTGTTCTTCCACTCGTAATCACGAACCAACCAGCCCAAAGACGTACCCTGCTACTGGCAGTAGTGACATCGAAGCGGCACGACGTAGGCGCGTGTGTTAGTGCACGCCCCTCCCCCTATGTGACACGGGCCAACCGCTGACACTGGCAAAATAGACACACTTTTGTGACGTCAGGCAGAACTTTGCCTTGCACTCTTAATTGTAAGCCGACGTCATGCGACGTTTCTGTTCAAGTCACGTGAGCACGAGCTGTTGAGGCTTTCTTTCCGCCTTGAGATGGTTGTCTAAAAAAAAACGGGCCCCTCGGCCATATTGTAAGAAACTCTATGCCCTCGGCCGATTTCCCACTTTTTCGACATGACATAGATCAAAGTAGTACGCTTCACTGCATGGCGACTCTTTCCGCTATTAGTATGCTTCCCTGCATAGGCGTGCGCAGGGTTCCCCATCGGGGGGCGAAGGTTCATCCCAGCGCCCCCCCCCACTCTACTAAGTCAATATGTGGGGCAGATTTTGTGGCACCCCTCTTAGGTGATTAGGGGGGGGGGGCGCCCCCCCTGCCCCCCCCCCCTGTGCGCACGCCTATGCTTCCCTGCATTACACTACCGCGCTGCAGCGAAGCTTTGAAAAATTCACCTTGCTCATTTTTCTTCGACGGCACTCAATTTCTTTCATACTCAGCGCCTTGGCTGACAGCATCTGCCAAAACTGCTGCTTCGTCGTCATGCATATTTGCGCTGATGCGCGCTGTAACAGCGGTACCGGGGCAGTGGCTTTTGAGACAGGATGCACCTCCCACCAGTGAGATATTTGTATTTGTTTTGCTTTATATGTTGTCGCCTTGCGTTTTTGCAATGTGAAAAGATGCGCCTTTTACGTGTACCACGAACGCTAAGCGACGTCTGTGTTGACAAAAAACGCTGATTGCAGGCAGCCATCACTTTCCACAGCGGTGCGAAACACGCCTATACTGGACTACTTTGGATAGGAGCACTTGTACAGAAGCTCCGCCCCTGTAGCTTTTCCTTCATTGCCAAGAAATGTTGTCTGCGAGTGTATCGAAAAAAAGGTCGCAGTTTCACCGCAAGGGCGAAGCAATGAATGCGACAGCAACAAATTGTAGTGTTACACGAAGTGAGGCTGGCAGCTAACTGTTTTGTATCCGATCTCGCGTAACTACAAAACGCTAGTTTCAGAGAATACGGCCGCTCCAGGGAGAGATGCTCTCCGCATAGTCACTTCGCGTTGAGAGCGCAGCACGTAGAAGGGTATACGAGCCGCCCGCTTTGATGGCTTTCGAGATAGCGCGCGCGCCAGCGATCGCGACCGCGCCCTTAGATTCAATGTTCAAAGTGACTGCTCGCGCGACAACCCCCCCCCTTCCGCCCCCCCACCTCGCGTCTTTTCATGGTCGTTAAATACGGGCGGGGCGTTTCCTGTCTGCTTCGACGGCAGGCCTCCCAAGCGGGGTGATGTTATCGCATGCACCCTCCGAACGACGGAAATGGGCCGGCTCGTTTGATCTTTGCTTCGGCCGCGTTCGTCGCCCCCGCTCGCTCGCTTTTACCCGCGGTAGAACATACAATGCACGAGGGGATATTATCAATTTGGACTTCATACCAGAAGGACATGACGGCGACGGCAAAAACACGTAGAGACTTTCATGTAATTGCTATCGCAATAAAATGGGAAATTAGACAAAGGTCACGTCAATGCACGGAACAAATAGAATATAGAAAAGTTTAATGTGATATATGATGGCTGAATATTAGATTATATACAAGCACAGGGTGGGCTCAGACAGGGCAGATGAAACATGAGTAGTGACCTTTGGGAGAGGCCTTTGCCTCGTGACATGATGGCTGTGCTTCAAATGTCCAATTAAAGGGCACTAAACAATAACATCAAGCAAGACATCTAGAATTAAGATTGCCATAAAATGGCAAAATGCTAAAGTCAGCAACTTTACTGCAGAAAATCACAGTGCGGGAAAGATAAGGAATCAAGATTTACGGCTCGGCACAGTAGAATGTGCAACAACGCCTCTGCAACTTGTACTGCACAAGGTGGTGTGTGATAACCATCACATTCACAATTTTTTACTTTGTGTTACACAACAAGTTTCCAACTCAATCTCACTGAATATTTTTTAAAGGTAATGTACAAGAGCGTTACTTTGTCAAACACAATGCAAGCTTTGACCTTGTCTGTATTGCTGTAACTAAATTTATGCATAATGCAATGCACTGCTGCTCATTTAAAAGCGAGGACTCCTGTCGAGCAGTATTGCACTGAATCTTTCTCTCGTATCATTAATTGTGTCCCTCCCCACAGGAGCATGGTGTAAAGCTTGCACAAAAGCACGCACACACTGCGCATGACAGGAAGTAATGCATAAATACGGCGGTTGTCATCACCCAACCCTTGTGAATCGGCACGTATTTTCCCGCAAGCAACTAGGTACACCCCCAGCAAAAGTTTATGGGACGCGAAATTTTCGGGAAAACTATATTCCTACTTTGTATGAAAACATAGCCTCCAAATAAATGTTCCAGCCTGTAGTGGTTATTGTGACCTATACAACCACATACAAGATTAGAAGCGTCGTGCGTTAACAGAACCAAAATGCGCATCTGAAGCCCAAATTTTGTAAACTGTTGTTGGAGGGTGCACATCTGGTCTATTCAAGTACTCTCAATGTACTTCATAGTACTGCATCTTTGTTTCCTTGCTAAGGAATGATACTTATAATAGATTGTAGTACGTAGTGCAAACACTCAAAACAGCCCTGGCTCCCTGATAGTGAATGCCTACTTTAACTATCAAGCGCTCTAGACTTGCTTGAATACAGAACTTATCCCAGATGTTTGCCACGAACTCATTTCTTTCAACTTTCAGAGGAGCGCTGGACTGCAACACCACTCTAAGTAGTCTTCACAAGCAGCGCCGGCCCTGTGAAAGGCATTCAGGTCAGGAATGACACCACCTAGAAAAAGAAACTAACTGTGTAAACCCTAGTCACTGTCATTTACTATATTTTATTACAAAAGAAAAACAAAACAATCAAGATCACTTCATACAGCATAATTAAGGAGTCCTCCCACCTCATCAGTCAGACTGCTGGAAAGCTCCCGAGTTAATGTGAGCTAATTCCACGAGCCTGCCGTAGGTTTTGAACACTGTAATATCCTGAAACGAGGATTATCCTAAAGGAGTTCTACTGGTAGACTGCGTTCCGCATCCGTAACACGACAGGCACTGAGGTGCAGGGAAGTATGCCTTTCTCGG
This sequence comes from Rhipicephalus sanguineus, assembly GCF_013339695.2. Classification (NCBI taxonomy): domain Eukaryota; kingdom Metazoa; phylum Arthropoda; class Arachnida; order Ixodida; family Ixodidae; genus Rhipicephalus; species Rhipicephalus sanguineus. Next base: position 152,537,555 of record NC_051181.1, on the reverse strand, counting down.
TGATTACCATGTCCACAAACTGGGGTGCCGTAACGTCATACATGAGGTTAAGAAAGCTGAGTGACGGCAAGTCCTTCAGGCCGTCGGTCTTGACGCTAGCAGGCAGACTCGACTCAAGCTGAGAAGTTGGCCCTGCAATGGAAAAAAAAATATATCACACACAGTTAAGCGACACCTTCCCATAGCAGAAACAGTTATGAATCTTCTTCTATGCTTTATCAATCTTTTGACATTAGATTACTAGCAAACAACCTCTGATAAAATCGCTGAAGAGAAAACCAGAGACGACTGTAGACGTGACAATGAAAATCACAGACAGGATCATCAAGTTCGTTTGGTGATCCCAGCCAATGTGAGGCCATCTGGAGACTAGTAAATTTACAAGAGCCTCAGGAATAAAAAGAAAAAAAAAATGATGGCTGACTCCTCTTTCATAAGAATCATTCGTGACATATTACACGAAAGTGAAAAATGCCTCCATAGAAGTATAGTCGCAACTATGTTGGACATTAAGAAATACAATTCATGCAGTGTGCATCTTTTAGGGCAATTACACAATATCTAAAGAATCACTACCTACGCAAATATCAAATATCATTTGCATATTTCACACATACAGTGGACACATCTCTGGACTGAAGATGTAGAATAAAGATGAAGAATATATGTAGCATTCACCAGAAAGTGTTGCCCCAGCTGGAGAAAGAACGCTCCCTAAAAGAATGCAACCAAGATCTCCTATGCACAAGCTTTCTCTTAAAGTAACAATGATCGTGTTTTCAAGAACATGAGGTCAGACCAGTAAATGAGTCAAATTTATCAAAGCAGGGTACATGCAACTGGCTTTACAGTGCAAATTAAGAAACGTTGGACTCAGCTTCACTAACGAGGCGAATGCTTTCTTATCTTAGAAAGCACTCAACACCAATGGTGCATCAAACCCCAAAGGATAAACTCAGACAATGATTTTGGCACAAATGTTTTCTCACCCAGTTCATTGAGCGCAAAGGAATCGGTGATGACCCTGTCAGAAAACTTGTATGTTTCGCAGCACACCAACACAGGTACATTCCTCGATTTGGCAACTAGAGCTATTTGGGAGGTGCCTATGTGGCCCATGACATAACCGTTGGCCAAGAGAGTGCTGGCTCCGAGCACGACTTTTGTCACCTGGAAGAATGTAAAAAGCATTTGATTAATGGCAACACCTCATCTTGCCAGTTCAGCTACAGGCCACAGATGCCTTATTACCAATGCTAAGGCACTGAAACATGCCACGGTCACAAGTGCAAAGCCTTGTGAGTGCTTAGTCACGGAGGACACACAAGGTAAGACCTGGATGCCAGTAAGTGACAAGCAATATGCTATGACAATAGAAGCCGTTAACAAAAAAAGCATGAGAACTATGCTGGACAGAAATATCTTTTCATTTTAGTTTCAAAGCAAGGCAGCAAATGTGTTCAAGAACGATTAGTTCTGAAATTATGACTTTCATTGGACATATGGAAACAAATTAAGGAAGAATTAGATTGTGTGAGATGCCGGAAGTGGTTGGTCATTGACGGGTGGTTTCTTTGCACATTGATTGATAGTGTGGCAATCAGAGACACCAGTGTGAAGTTTTTTACAAGCATTTTAAGCGTTCTAGCATTGGAAAAGATGGTCCAGCTAAATTAGTATTCCATATAAAACTTGGTAATTCTTAAAATATGTACATTCATACTACAGATGAAAAAAATGGCAATGAAGACCAAAACAAGTGTGACGGAACTCCTAAAAACCTTTTTCACCAGTGGTGTTCGTTAAAATTGTCAATGGAGCCAATATCGTTTTTTCTAACCATAAACCAACTAGTGTGAAACCTACCTCCTTCATTATATAAGATACAGCAGTTATAAGGACGTAAGTACAGTTGATTCCGATATTGGACAAGTACTCCAACATTTCTCGACCTGCAGGAAAGAAAACTGTAGTAAGACACTGCTTTGTCTGGAACACAGCAATGGAAACAAGAAAATAAGGAAAACATAAGCAATGAACAAAGACTGCAGGGGTTATAAGATAATGTTGCAAACCTACCTCGAAATTGTGGCCGGCTGTCAACAACAATGACCCTGAAGCTTTTCCCGGACTCGTGTGCCACCTTGAGGACACTCTTGACCAGTGATGAGCTGCATTTAAAGATAGAATCACGGATTATAACAAAGATGAAATGAAAAAGAAAGCAGTGATAAGTATATCACCAATAACTTGCAGTATATTCAGCGATGTACGACAGACTAACCCAAATCGGAAGAGAAAACAATTAACCAACAATATAACCAACAAACACAACTGTAACTATAGAAGTACAGTCGAGCCCGACTATATCGAACCCGTTTATATCAAATTATCCCGTATATCAAACAATTTCTAAACACGTTAAATTTACATTGAGAATATATAGCAAAAGTTACTGTTACATCGAACGAAAATAGCAACGACAACCGATATATCAAACTCCATGTGCCTCAAAAGTGCCCCAGCAAGTTGGCTTTCCCTCGCGGTTGCGGGGAAAACTGCCGGCGCCACCCTAGAAAAAGTGGTTTAGACCCAGCTGTGCACGGGCGAACACCCCCCTGCACAAAATGATCCTGGCCTGCTCGCAGCGCCTACAGCCAATCAGGGGCCGCCATGCTTTCTCCGAGGTGCGGAGGTGGTACAAGTGAGCGCCATTTTTTCTTTCTTTATGCTTGCGTGCCTACTGCTGCCTCTTTTCCTCGAGTCCTCATTCAGCGTGGTCCGTGCTGGTGGTGTTGCCTGTTGGCGCTCTGTGAACTTGCTTAGCGCACTGTCGTCATGGCATGTGCAAAGAGGCAGAATTTGCCGTTCGCCGCGAAACTCGGAATCATAAATCGAGTCGAGCGCGGTGAGAAGTCCGACGTCGCCGCCGCGTATGGATCGACATTCGACGAGTTCGTCAGTGCGGACGATGATGTCGCCATCATGGACCAGCTACAAGATGAGGACTACATTGCAGATGTCGTGCCGACCACGAGCCAAAGCGACAGCAATAAGGAAATTGACGATGGCCCGTTGCCTACACCCTCCAAAGTGATTAGTGCACTTGCGTTGGTCCGGTGCTATTGCGTGAATATGAAAGGCTGCTCCGACTCGTTGGACAATGTGGAGGCGTGCGTGCTGTCGCAGGCAGCGAAGTCGTTCAAACAGAAGAAAATCCAGGACTATTTTGTTCCAAAGTAGGGCACGCAAGTAAGCCACCATATTAATAAAGTACTTTTCTTATTGGTATGCGCCTTTGTGTCATCAAATCCTACAACGAGCCTATATCAAATTATGCCATATCGAAGTCGTTGAAACAGAAGAAAATCTAGGACTATTTTGTTTCAAAGTAGGGCACGCAAGTAAGCCACCATATTAATAAAGTACTTTTCTTATTGGTATGTGCATATGTGTCATCAAATCCTATAGCAGGCATATATCGAATTATCCCATATATCGAACTAATAAACGTTTTTTGGCGAGTTCGATATACCCGGGTTCGACTGTACAACATGAGCCCCATCTCTTTTTTTCACACTTCACCAGCTTGAGGAAATGCTTGACATTATTGCAAGCGCACCCAGAATATCCTATATTTATTCAGGTCTCCCACGTCAAAATGTGGCAAGCTCAACCATCAGGTGACTGTGCTTTGCAGAAAAGCCAATCTCTCAAATAGCACGAGTTCACCAACACAGCAACTCCAAGCAGAAACGAAAGGTAGTGAGAATGGTATCAAAAGGATCCAATTAGACTGTAGAGTCCTACAGCAATGACTCTGACATCTAGATGCAATTGATTGATTGATACACTACAGAAATGCTTGCCCACGAAGCACCAGCACACCGTCAAAGCCATGCCGATGAATGCATGGCCAGCTCCTCAGTACAGTGCGTGTCAGTTTTAGAACGTTTTAGCACAGTGCAATGTTACCATGAGCGACGTCGTGAAGCGCATACGCACAGCAGTATAACGAATTGCCCGTTGCCCAACAGAGACATTGCCTATGTTGTGCACGCAAACACAGCCTATACCGTGTGTCCTCACTTGAAGTTATAATTAGGCTTGCGCAAATATTTTTTTTCATACAAAATGAAGTTGTTGTGAATGGCAATTACCGGTAGTGTCGAATAATTTCAAAACAAATTCAAACAGTAGCACGATTTAAACAGCAGTAGGGTGCAAGATATAAGCTGCAAAATACGTTATGTTTTGAAATATGCCATACTTAGAGCCTGTATAAGCTGTATAACATGCTTTTAGACTTTACAAGAGAATTCACTGGGGTGCGAGGGCTCCGTACACATAACCTTGAAGTGTGGCTTCACGACAGTGCCGATTTCCCTGAATAGGCGGTTTCGCACCATAACAGCCCCAAGCTGCAGTGAAACTACCTTCTCAGGTGGGTTGCATGTGGTAAAATACGTCTTGTTGGTTTCAAACACTTTGAAATTTCAGAAATTCGCGTCAAAGTGAATTCGAACATTGTAATACTCATTCGAATATTCTAACCACTCAGTTATTCATACAGGCCTAATTGTAATGATGTCATTACTTCGATCATGCAGTTGTCAAAAGCCAACCCTCACTTTGTGGTCGTGGTTTTGTTATATCCTGGCAAATGCTGTGCTTTACAATGCAGTCAGAAAATATTAGTATGCCAAAGAGAAGTACTGATAGAGTGACGTACGAGGGTCTTTCTTAAATAGTTTTTAACAGTTTCTTAGGAAGAAAAGGTGATGTGCTCTATTTACCCTATTCCATTGTGCACTGTTTTTCTTCCAAGAAAATGTGTCTGAGAATAAGCAGGTTGTTAAGACCAGATACCATATGACATTTAAGGTGCTGGAAACAGCAATCCTCCAGAACCAGCGTCTTCACCGCTGTCAACACAGGATGGAGACAGAATAAGGGCTTGAGCATTTTAGCCACACTGGTGGATGCGTTTTCTTTACAAAAAATCATTCAAAAGTTAGTCTAGATGCTAACTTAATGGCAATTGTTGCCATTGTGCACTTCTGCCATTCCAGAGACTCCACACAATGCAGGACAAAGCAGCTGGTCTAGATGTGAGCCACACTCTCATTCACGATTGCTGCGGAGTCATTCAAGAAATTATGGATGTTATGGATATCATTCAAGTACAACATGTATGACACACTGTGGTCTATAAACAGTAACAGAGTTGCCCGAGAGAAATAATGATGGACAATACATGTGAATAAACCTAAAATCTGTGAAGGTAAGCTCAGTTTATAGTTTTTTTTCTTCATAATCACAAAAACCATGTGCACTCACAAATTTCAGTGTGCAGTATAATTGGGCACACATGAGTTCATTATTTCGGATCTACAAAAAGCAGATGTGCATTAGATTCGGGGACAATTTAGAATTGAGTAATTAACAACATTATAAGAAGATAGTCAAACTTAGTAAACAATGAACAGCAGTCATCTTTCCTACCGAGAAGCTTTCGCAAGGTAGTTCTGCCAAAAAAACGTGCAGTGAGCGTGTTCATAAATCCACTTAATTAACAGAGCACCGTCTATAAGTATTTACTAACTGCCATTTCTAAAACCATAAGAAATATCAATTTGGCACAAAATGTCTATCATATGTCTATCATCAGAACAAATATAAGAAAACTGATATATCAGAAATTTTAGGGAAAGAAGATAGCTTTACCAGCAATAAGTCAAAATGACGTCTTCGTCCTTGATCTTTTGCTGGGCCTCCACCGTAATCTGACGCTTTGCCAGACACACTTCTTCATACACAAATTTCTCAATCCATTCCACTAGACTGCCTTTCACCTGAAAAATAAAAGTAGACGAAAAAAGGCTGTTGTAAGACAGAATACAAACAGGTATCCCATCCGTTAGCATGTTAATGTTATCATTTCCCACCCCTTATTAATCACATGTGAACAAAAAGAAAAGGTTGCATATTTTTCACACTTCTGATTTACATTCGAAAAGGAATCCCATCTCTGCTGACTAACTCTTCACTTAAAAACCATAGTGAGTAGTGCAATAAGACAGGACAACAGAAAGGAATAACTCGCCCACCATTCAACTTTTTAAAAACCATCCCTGGGAACTAAAAATCAAAAAAAGAATTCTCAGAAAGACAAAAACATTTTTCAGCTCTCTAGCTGAGAAATGAAAATTCAAGATTGGCCCTACAATAAACATTTAATTGCTATATGATATGTGCGGAAGCACATATTCATCATTCATTCCTAAATAACACAACTAATAGCACAACTCATTCCCAAATACGAGTAAACCGCGAAATGCCGGTGTAAAACATTTTTTTCCATAAAAGCTGAGCATGTCTGGAAAAATACTACCATGATGAACAATGACCAACAATAAAGTCTACTAAAGAGAGATATTGACAGCAATATGCACTAAAGCTGCAAAAGCCATTCGTTAGTGCACACAGCATATATCACAAGTGCTAATGACACGTATTCAATGCCAGAAGCACAATTTTTACCTAAACTGCAACGTGAAGAGTACAACTGCTCTCTCAATTACAAAGAGCAATCAAATGCTTCCACTTACAGCATGAGTACCTACTCTCATAAAAGATTTTGATGCATCTACCCTTAAATTTACAGCACAGAAAGCTTGACACTTGGCTCTAAGTTCAGTTCGGCTTGTGGCATTCACGCCAGAGCAAACATCGCTGACAAAGACTGATCTACGTGACAGCAATGTTTTCACGTGTTGCACGACTAGTAGATTGTAGTCCAGTTGTCAAGATTGACAACGTCAAGAAAAGAAGAAGAGGAAGAAGGTATTTGGAACAGATAATTTCAAGGCTGGAGTGAAAAGAGAAAAAGGAAGAAGAGAAAAAGAGCGCGCAGGGGTCACCAGATTGGAACAAGGGGGTGCACGCAGTGAAGAACGTGAGAGCCGGGACACAGCGTTCGAGAAGTGGACAGCTGCGGAGCTTCTGGCTGGGTCTCGCCCAGTTTCCCGCCCGAGCACCGGTCTCGGTGAGCAACTCAAGGAACTACTGACGACCCTGGGCTGCAGTGTATTCCGCCCAAGCACCTGCCTCGGCGAGCAACTTGCGGTACTACCGCTGCAGTGGTTCCTTCAACATTTACGCCACCGTTGAGCATGAATACGGCGTGTCGTGATTCAGCTTGAGAGGGACTCGCAACGAACCGGAGGTCACGGCGGAACCGTAAGCACGATAACTAGTGAGACGCGAACGGTAGCGGACGTCGAAACGCGAGACATTAAGACATTTCTTTTTCTTTGTTTCTCCAAGTGTGCGTGTTTTTGTTGTTGTTTTGTCTTGTTATTTTTCTGGGAATGAAGTGGGAGTTTTGTTTGATACCATCGGCCTCTGTAATTCATTTCGTACAGCCCGACGAGCGAACCAGGCACCAGCATACGCGTGACACCTGTATTCCCATGAAAAAAATTCAGGAGCCGTACCGAAAAAATGGGGCAAGCTAAGATTGGCGCGCGCGCGCGCGTGCATGTGTGCATGCGTACTACTTTTCTTGTCTGTCTACCTATCGGATTGCACAATGTTCCCTCCTATCTGTTTCCTTCCTCCAGACCGGAAATCGGACAGTCATCCACGTGCTTAGCAGCACTACACTTCAGCTGCTACAGGCAACAACAACCATCATGCGTTCATATCCATGCAACAATGAGGTGTGGCAAGGTAAAATGACAAGTCACCTCGATAACACAGATAAAAGATAAGATTGTCGTATCAAAAACGGCTGATCGTTTACAAGCCCATGAGTGAGAAAGCATAAATCATTGGAAAACGGTGCAATCAAATACGTATGTGACCGGCGCATTTTTGCAGGCCACGTTTCTCTGCGCTCGCAGGTGCCGAGTTTTGCGGTCACACAACATCGACACTTGTGAGGCAATACAAGCTTCGCTTGAAAACTATGTTTTATTGTGGTTTACAGCAACCAGACTACTAGAAGCTTTTAGGACTATTTAACACAAAGTAAATATGGCTTTTGCCGCACATGTTCAGTTATGACAGCACAAACTTGCAATTTTTCGAGACAATGGTGAGAATGGTGACCTCCTTACCTTTTCCACCTGCTCTGAATCTTGAATTTCAGAGATTTGGGCCTTCAGAAATGTCATTGCGTTCTGCATGCTCATGCTCAGAGGTCTGGATTTATTTAGAAACCTGCGTAAAATAATTTTTTTAAATACACGTACAACACAGTGTAAGGTGAAACAGCTCTACTGGGCTTTCCACTCAAAGCTGTTTCTGGTTTATCAAGCACTCACTCTATCCTGATAGAAGTGTACAGTAAAAGCTTGTTAATTCGACACCCGTTAATTTGGAAATTCGGATAATTCAGACGGCTCTATTGGTCCCGGCCAAAGTGCATGTTAATCTATGGGACCAAACCTTCGTTAATTCGTCAGAATTGGGCTCCGCACCGCTTAATTCGGACAAATGCTGACGGCTGCCGCTACAAAAAAGTGTGGTAAAGCATCGCTGGCACCACTGGAGCGAAACCGAAACCTGAGTGACATCGCCATCGTCATCAACTAGTGGGGGCGATCGCAGCGTCACCGAATGTCGGCGTCTTCTTTCTTCACTCCAATGCGCCTCCGACGCCATTTTCCCTTGTGTTGTGTCGGCACCGTCTCTTCTTGCGGAGTTCTCTTATTTTTCCCCGTTGTGACCGTGTTTACATGTGAGGCCCGAGCATGCGGCAGTAGCTGACGATGGCATCGACGAGTTATCAGCTGAGTCCACCGACGATGACTGTCCAACCTTCGATGCTGTCCTTCCCACAAATATGACCCTTCAGGACTACATCGCGATTGATGATTGTGTCGCCACGACTGGTCTCCTGCCCGATCAAGAAATTATTAATGATGTCGTGACCTCATCGTCGCACCTCACGGGAAGTCTCGGAGGCGCTTTTGATATTAGAGGACGTTTGCCTGAGCACTTGCAACAGTTTGCGTGCTGTTGGCCGTTTGGAAGAGTTAAGAAAAATTGTAATGTCAGCCGGAATCTGCGCGAAAACGCACACGACCATTACAAAATACTTCAGCAAATAAAGGTATGCCTCTGCAACTTGATTTTAATGTTGTTTTTCCTGTTTATCCGTTAATTCGGCATTCGGTTAATTCGGACATTTTTTCCGGTCCCATGAAATCCGAATTAACGAGCTTTTACTGTACTTTTCTTTATGACGCTAGCACCTCGTGACACTGTGTTTTTGAAGGAGAATACTGTAATTTGCCCACAAGCGACTGGAAGTTGAGTGATGGCTAGAATTGGATGGAACCCCAATAAAAAATAAAAACTCATGTAAACAGGAGGTACTGATTCAAGTTAAGAGTTGCGCAGGATACGTATGACATCAGAGCATAATCTTATTTAAGATGATTGCCAATCAACTACCAGGATAATTAATGAAAATTAACTGAATGACTTCATGGAAAGAACAGACGGTTTTCATGTGAACAGATGGGATCGTTGCGGCTGCTGGCGGAGCAGATCTCAACCACAGGCTTCTTTCTACGTGGCCTCTGCGGCCTGCATCAGTAGCAAGACGGGGCACAGCCAGAGCTCATTGCAAAGCCCACGCAGAATTAAGCGCAGCTCAACTCGTCGAGTGCACTTAAAATAATTGAATGAGTTCACTGAAAGAGCAGACTGTTTTTGGTGTAGGTATCTGCCATCAAGATGGCACATACCCACAAGAAGAAAAGCCACCACCCCAGCATTGGTTAATCTCAAAGCGAGCTGCGAAAGCGCATTTGCACGCTGATCCGTAAGGTGCCATAGTGAGTGCTACAAGACCGACAAGATCCCTTTCAATATCCCCACCAGAAGTCGGCTTCACCGCAAGGCGAAGGTGTTTCGCTGTCAAGCATATGCAATGTATTGCAGTGAAGCATACCAAGACTAGAAAGGAGCTGCTATCATGTGGCGTTCCTGATTACGCATGCCGTCTCTGGTCACAGCACGAGCACTGAGGTGCCTGATAAGCATACCAGTAGGCTGTCAGAGCTGTTTCTATTTCTATTTTTAGGCTGAAGCATACCAGTAGGTTGTGACAGCTATTTTTATTTCTATTTTTAGGCTTAAGCATACCAGTAGGTTGTCAGCACTATTTCAGATGCTGTGGCAATCTGAGACCTTGCAGGCCAGCAGTAAAAGGCATGCACCTATTTTGGACTGGACTAGCCAATTTTTTTTTTTTTATTATGATCTAGCGGTTTTTAGAGAGTCAGAAAAATTGTACATTGACTGTTTTTGTGTATGCGTTCAAGACCATCAGTTACGGCATGCTTTCTTAAACCGCAGGTGTAGTGTAGGATGTGAAAAGAGGTATGAGCGACTTGCAGAGCATACAAATACTTTGTTACTGCACAGAAATGGAACAGCCGATAAAAGAAAACTTTCTATTTACTCAATATTTTTGTCCAGTCTCTCCCTGAGGTCCTGGGACACCCTCTTGCTGCCATCACAAGTGTAGTCCTCTATCAGCTGCAATTAAAAGAAAATGGAAACATAAGCTGTGACATTAAATTTGCTAAATCGAAATAATTTTCTAAACTGATAGTCATAATGACTGAACTTTAGAACAAAAACTTTCGGAGACATCATTTACACAGCCTACTAGCAGACCTGCCAAGTACTGGGGCACAGAATTAGGAAGACCCTGCCCGGGGGGGGGGGGGGGGGGGGGGCATTTTTTTTTATTTTTTTGAACAAAAAAGCGCAACTTTTTGCTTCAAGGAACTCACTATGCGCTCCTGAGTATGGTTTGCCATCTCGCCAACAATTGCACTTGTCTTGGTTCTCGCACAGCCGTACCGCTTTGCGACATCCGAAGTAGGGAACATCTTTCGTAGCAGGGGACCCACGTGGTCAGAGACGGTCAATGGAAGGTTATGTTCCAGCAGAAACCCAGTGAAGAGACATTCCGCTCGGATCACGTCACTATCAGAGTTCCGCTTTGAAAAAAACTGTCCCAGCTGCTGCTGCTTTTCTTGGCATTGCACGTGACTTACGTGTTTCTTGGATGAAACGTGAGCGACAACGTCGGTTTTGCCTCCGTGAGAAACGCTGATGTCGCAGCCACACACCGCGCAGAACGCAAAATACTTGCCCTTCCTCGATTCCACGATGCAGGGGAATTCGGATGTGTACTGCTTCAAAAACACCTGTAAGTACTGTTTTCGCTCCCGCTCTTTACTAAGAGCCATGGCTGACAGCAAACCAAGACACCAACACCACTGCTCCGAAGCACGCCAACTCAACCGCTAACAAAGCACAACATGGCGAACATCACAAGCTCGATCAACTGAGTGATGGCGATGGCAGTTGGTTTTGATTAGTCTCACCAAAGTTGCCAGACAAACAGTAAATTTTCTGCTAAAAACGGCTAAAAATTTCCGCAAAACTACGTTTTTGCACGCTTCCCGGAAGATTTTTGCGTCAACCGTACAACCGTACAAAGGGGTCAAAATTCGTACATTGTACGGGTAATCCGGAAGACTTGGCAGGTCTGTACTAGTGAACGATAAAAAAAAAAATGAAAAAAGATAAGCTATCAATGCTTTGAAGTGGCAGGCTTAGGCTGTTCAACATACTCAATTTCAATAAGATGCTTTAGCGCTAAAAAATTATGTCATGCAGACAAACTTTTTTTTGATGCATGTGCTTCATGCTGTTTCACACATGCAACACTGCATGCTGAACCAAATCTTTTTCTAACCAATAGCAAAGCACTTCTGTTAAAGCCGGCAGAACTTTTTTGTATCAGTATATATAGCAATGTAAGAGAGGCGGGGGCCGGTTTAGTGTCAATGGTGGAGATGGAGAAGAGTCTTTTGCTTGTAATTTTGAATAAATTGAAACACACTGAACACCATTTTGCTGGACTTGTGCAATTGAACACTGTACGCACTAATTAAGCTTGCTTGCTCACAAATTCACAAGTTTTCATTTTTTATTTCACTGCCCGAGAGAACAATGAAACCTAACATAACGCCTCCTCCCTTTTTGCAAGCTACAAGCATGTGATTTTTTTTTCTTTTTTCTTGTGCACGTCGCAGGAGTCTGTCTTGAATTACCTGTGCCCACCTTGCAACATTGTCACAACAGCAAGTTCTCAGCTACCTGCATTCACTTTGCATCCTGCTGTGATGGAAGACACAACCTTCGCATGTAAAAGCAACGAAAGCGTTACTATTGCTACAAACAACCAGCTTCTGCCCTTTTCTGTCTGTCTGTCTGTCTGTCTCTGTATTTGTGCATGTGTGTTTGTGTTGTGTGTTTAGCCTCTTCTTCTCCTTGTTCTTTTCTTTCATACCTTTCTCTCTCTCTCTTCTTGCAGTAACTGTAAACCTTTCTTTTGGTTAACCCGTTAACCTTCTTCGAGATCTCATTTACCTTTCTGTCTACAGAAAAAGACACAACTAAAGAATTTTAACATTCATCTGCCTTTTCTTTTCCCTGAAACAATACGGCACAGTGTGTGCAAACATCGTTGGCTTACCGATCTGAACGCTGCCAGCATGGCAACACAGCGAGCGTTCGAGCCAATGACAACGCCTTCCGCAATCTGGAGGCCAGTTCGAAACACAGCTGGGTGGATGGAAGAACCAGATAAACTGAAAAACACAGAGAAGCACAACTGTATGTGAATGCCTCTCCAGGACACTCCAGCCATGGCAGGTCCAGCCCACAGCTTTGGCATCCTCATCGCACCTTAGATGTTGTGGAAGCACCACTAAAGTACAGTAAACAACAACACATTGTTACCCCTTGCACAGCACATGGACAAATTCTCACTTGCCTCAACCCCAATACAATGTGTATGCTTCACCACGACACAAAATTGTTTTGCAGTGAAGCCATGACAACTGATCGAAGTAGAATCTCGTTGAACGGAAACCACTTGAAACGGATTGACTGCTGCCAAGTTGGTTGATTTTATGTGCAAATGCTGCACTTTTATACATCTTTCTTAGTAAATGAAACAACTGTTAAATAGAACATAGTTTGCCAGTTCCTCCAGGTTTTGTTCAAGGATATTCTACTGTAGTATATAAAACCAGCTGCCCATTTAAATGTTATTTAAAGGTTGCTAGTGAAAACATTAGATGATTACCACCTTTACACAACTGGAAATATTGCTTCAAAAGTACATACTACTCAGCACAACAAATTTAGAAAATGTGAAGTTTCGCAACAATTATCATTTAACTATACATTTTCAGATATGCGTCATTTGAAATTAATAAATGATGGGTAGGCTTAATTGTTTTGAGTAACAATCTCAAGGGGGGTGCAGGGTGAGGCAAAGTGGTTTTCATACGAGTGAAAAGTTGAACAGTCCAGGTGTTGATGCCTGAGTCTCAACAGCAATAAGTTGAAAGCTCCAGCTTTTAACAGCTAGCTTTCTTCAACCGCAAAGAAAGAGAGGGGCCATATACCCATAAGGCTTCAGGTGGTCCACTGTTCCAGGGTTTTGATGCAGATGAGAGAACAGCCGCAAGACTTCATGCTGCTTGCCTTCAGGTGCTGGCTTTCGGGCAGCCTTCTTTGTGGGAGCCTCTGAGAAATGAAACACGTTTTGCAGTGTCATCATATTTTGACCCCATAAAATGATAAAATGTCGACTAAGCCTGCTTAGTTATGATCCACACACTTTGGAGCATGATAGGAGCAACACTGAGGGAGTAAACTACAAGAGCGCTACATAAGCTTTGTATAACACAAGACAGCAGCAAACTGCTCTGTCATCGTTGTCCTTTGTGCTTCTCACAGTACACAACAAAGTGAAAATTCTGTGACTGCCAAGCCAAGACTAGAACACATTCCAACCATGACAGATGCAAGTATGCTAATACGTCAAATGCTAAACTGCAATCAGCCCATTAGGTTATGTCTATAAGGTTATGCAGTCGGCCCACTATCCAACAACTGCAGTTTAAAGGGCCTCTCTACAAACACTGCTTGAAAAAGAAAGAGGGGATGGGGAGGCTCATTGCAGAATGTGACACGCCCTTTAAGCTTTGGCACCAGGGGAAACATAGGGCCTTGCTGACGCTAACTGAGCCAAAAGGAAACAATGTATCAGTATACAGGAACACTCCCCTCCTTAGTGGCATGGTAACAGGACAGTTCAATTTCAATGAACTCCTCTGATAACAAACTGATTGGTAAAAATTATTTAGGAAAAACACTGCCTAGATGGCACTTTACAGCTTCCAGTGTCAAGGTTAGGCTGAATTAAAAATTGAGCTTGGTGGCCCACAGGTCACCACCCGTCACATAGAGGATGCTTAGCATCCATCCATCCATCCATCCATCCAACCATCCATTTATCCATTTATTCATTTATCTATCCATTCATCCATCCATGTGCAAATGAAATTTGCAGTGGGGCCTGGCTATTTCATAGGATATCGCTGCCAACAAAAAAAAAAAGAAATTACCCTGTGAGTGAGAGCCTTGTTCCTGTTTGCCTTCGCCATCTGCTTTCTTGGCAACTGGGTGATGCAGAGCACCTGCAGCTGCAGCCTGCTTAGCAGTCGTGGGTGCCTGCTCTGCTGCTTTGCTGGGCTTTTCGGTCGCTCCCTGCGCCTTTGCTGCCCGCTGAGCTTCTTGCAATGCTCGCCTCTGGGCTTTCAGCTCTGCCTTGCTTTTCTCACTAACGGCATTTCCTGGAGGGACGCACATTAATCGCATGTGCTTGACTACACTATAGAGAAACCTTTTTGGGACTTGCTGAAAATTACCAATGGTTAGCAACTGATCTTTTGAACAGGTAATCTCTTATTCAAACAAGAAGCAGGTTATATAAATCAAGCGTGTTGGTTACTGGTATAGCTCATAAGTTAAAGTTGCTGTTTTTGAAATTTCAGCCATCTTTACAAAATAAACGTGACTCCAATGTCATTTTGTTTATTCCCAACAATTTCTATCCCATGAAAGTTCATGGAGTTTCCTATTTCTAAGCTTTCAAACACATAATATGCTTTTAAGGCACACAGTTATGTAATGTAAACGTAAAGCAAGTGTACTAATCGGATACGGAGACAGGATTCGACATCTTTGGTAATCTTATTCTACTAAGGGCCATTATTGAAGGACGCGTTCCCGCTACCTTCCACAGTCCTTGAACTATTTTCCTAATGTTTCTCTTCTTTTTTATTGCCTATCCTACATGCAATTCACCTGGCTAACACTTTTTAGTGACAGTTCACACAGGTGCTTGACATTGTGCAATAAATGGAATATTTTCACTCAGCACAGCACACAGTGGTGTGAATAGTTATTTTTATTACTTGAAAACTGTCACAGCCCGTGCACAAGATGCTTGCAAACACAAGCATGAATACAGCAAATTTCATGAACACACAAAAATCTGAAAAAGCATGATGCAAAAAGTGACAGTAACAGTCACAGTCCACAGTACCAGCAACAGTCCACAGTAAGAAGGCTGTTCGATATTGTTGTTCAAAGGCTCCTCATCAATATCATTAGCTTATTTCAATCTGCAAGCGGAAAAACTCACCTTCGGTTTTCTGAGCAGCAAGACGGGCAGCATTCTCAGCTTCCTTGGAGCAACATGAAAAAAAATAATAATAAAAGCAATGAGATGGTCACAGCTAAAGCTCAGGCGCATCACATGATAAGCTCCAGCAGGTTAAAAAAAGCGTGGCCCAATAAATTAAAAATAAGTGGCGACAGTTGCACAAAATCTTTATTTATGTACATAAGCTGCAGCAGCAGGAAAAATGTTTCCCTGCAAATTGTATTCAAAACAGTAAGAGCTATTTATATGCACACTCAGTAGGGTATGAGAGCTGAATAACCCATTAGAACCGAGTGCATAGACGAGGGTCATTCAAGTCAATCCGGGATTTTTTTCTTTCTTGGTTTAAATGGACGCCTAGGCTTAAGGTTTTGTATGCAATAGAGACCGGCATCTGTTTCTTATTACTGGTAGACGGTGCTCATTTCCCGCACCTTTGGATAGACTGTCACTCAAGATGGCGGACAACAAAGTGAACATCTACGTGGAACAGCGTGTTCTGACGAAGCTTTCAGTGAACGGGGGCCTAAAACCTGCTGAAATTTACAGAAGAATTTAGGCTCATTATGGTACTCAGTTGCACTAAGACATTTGAATGGTGTAAGCACTTCAAAGATGGCCGTATCTCCTATTACTCCGTGGTTTGCACAAGAGTTCACGGAAGAAACGGCCAGATTTGATCACAAAGGGTATGGTCTTATTGCAAGAAAATGCACGACCGCATAACGCTCAACGCACATTTTAAACAATGCAAGAGCTTAGCTGGGAGCTATCACCACAACCCCCCTATAGTCCTGACTTAGCACCAAGTGATTTGCACCTGTTTGGGACCCTGAAGGAATTCCTTGGAGGAAAAGATTTTGACACTTTTGAAGTGAAGGATGGTGTCTTACAATGGTTCCGTCGTAACAATAAATCTTTCTATGCCGACGCATTCCAGGCATTAGTTAAACACTGGGATAAGTGTATAACTGTAGCTGGAGGTTATGTAAAAAAATAAATCCACTTACCACACTTTGAAATTTGTTCTTCTGTTTGTTTTTAACAAAAGTCTCGGACTGACTTGAACGACCCTCGTATAATCGCACTGCACATAACTTTCAAAGATTGTTCTAGCAGAAGCAAACACTCGAGGCACAAAACTTACGAAAGCTGCTCTTCTTTCCGCTTTCAGCTGCGCTTTTGTTTTCTCTCCAGCCACACCCTGTGCTGTGTCGTTCGTTGAGGCGTTTTTGGCCGCTGGGCCGTCGATCTCCTTTTTTGGCTGTGCGAAAGGCACTCCACAGGGTTTCACGTCTGCTTGTTTCTGAATGACCTTTGTGGCCTTGTCGTCTGCTTTCTGGGGATGTTTGTCGCCACTTATCACAACGTGATTGTTCACAGCTTTCGCAGCGCCACCACTGTCCTTGTTTTTCTTGCCGGACTTCTTTGAGTCACCACCGTCTCCCGACGGCATTTTGCCACTAGAGTTCTGCAACACGGCACTACCGCTCACACCACTGTCCTTTCCAAAGTCAATCACGCTTGTACCACATATGTCGACCACTATTTCGGGATCAGGGCCGGGCAGCGGCTCCTGCAGAGCACGGACGATTTTCTCGCCGACGGTGGACTCGTCCTTGGGGTTCACGAGGGTGATGCTGATGGAGCTCTTGTCCAGAGATGCTAGGCTCTTCACAATGGCGTCGGACAAGCTGTCCAGGTGATTCTGGGTGAGAGCGTTGGTGGCGGCCGCAGGCTGGGAAGGCTTTGGCGAAGGCGACGCTGCTGCCCCTGCATTCGGGCCTTCGGACGAAAATGCTTTGCCCGCTGGCTTGCTAGAGTGTGGACAGATCAGCTCAAGACAGGTGATTTCCTTGAGATTTCTGAGCTTGCAGCAACCGGATTCGTGCGTTTCGGCAGGCTTGTCCGGCACAGATTCCTCTGCCTGATGCTCAGGCTGCTGCTTGGGCTTCTTCTTTTTCTTCTTCTTCTTCTTTTTCTGACCTGCTGATGCCTGAGCAAGCTGCACTTCCTGAGGTTGATTTGTGATCGGTTGCTGCGGCAGCACTTTGCTGAGCACCACTTTAGCAACTGGCTGTGGGCTGTTCTCGTTTCCTTCCGCACTCTGCTTCTTGGTTACAGTAATCTGTATCGGCTGCGCTTTGGCCTGCTGTAAGCTGGGCTGGCTTTTGTTGGCTTTCAAGCTATCTTTCGACTCTGGGTGAGATTCCTTGCGAGCTGGTTTCTTTTTTTTCTTTTGCTTTGTTCTGGAAAGCTGCAGCAAAGGGTGGATGTTTTTGTGAAACATGCAAACGTATGAAATGTGAGCGTGCAGAAAAAATATGGATAACCTATAACTGAGGGCTGCATTCAGAGAATGCCTGGAACGTTTTTGAGCATTTCATTAACATCGAGACAGGCGCCAACCTGCGCCTCTGATCATGCAGTGAACCATGCAGAAATGACAGGACAATGACATGCCAGAATTTACCTTATGCAGATTTGTGATAGACTTTTTAGGGTATAAACATTGCATTTGTGTGAGCTCTCTTGACAGTTGATGATGCTGATTAGCTGTAATTGTCGGCCAAAAGCAATATTGAACTTGCCATTGAACAGTTTCCTTCTACACGTCTCGCACGTGGAAACTTATATTACGTGACAGCACTAATGCTATATGCAACCAGATCATTATACTTTGGCAAGTGCATTAACTACACGGTGCGCTAGTAAAATTGGGTAAAGTAGAATTTAAAAATCGCATGCTGCAGACATTAAAAAGCACCATTATACAAAACGGTGCATTTGTTGCAACTTAGCATCATACGCATGCCAACACGCACAGCTTGGTTATATGGCTGTATAGTTTGTTAGTGCGAACAGAAACACAGTGCAGCAAGTATAAATGGGTTATTTCATGCGCCAAGCATTAAAATGGCAAGCACGAAAGCGTATGAACGCTAGTTTACCGATGTGTCCATGACTGCCGAGGGGAAAGATAACCCCGACTTGTGAAGATGAAGCTGGACTGTCAAAGAAGTTTCATGCCATGAACGACACACAAACTGCGAGACAATACAACACAAAGCACCCGCAACCCAGCCTAACATGAAAAATTGTGTTACAAAACGTGGAGGCCTGGAAATGACGCCAGGCTTCCCAAATCATGAGGCGACCATATGTCAACTGCACGTCAGAGGCATTTTCGGGTTTGCCAATGCGGTATCACGTTTCCCCGAAGCATCGCCTAAGCAAGCAAAACTCAATTTGTGGACTTCGCCAAGGTTACTTCGAATACGCCGTACAAGCATGTTGTCGGAGCTACCAGCAACACACTGCGTAAATGAGTGTGCCACATGCGAACTTCTAACTAAAGTGCAACCACGCCGTCCTGTAACTGGTACGTAGAATGGCACTGCAGCGGCTAAATAAACGAATGCAAACATAATAAGCTTTTCTTCTGTTGTGAACTAAAACACGGAGCTTTTTAAAGCCTTGTAGGAAAATACGGCAACTCACTGACGTTACTCTTTGAGTATCTTGCAACAGAAGAGATCGGCAACGGCGGCCATTAAAATCGCGTTTATTGGCTACCAATGATGCTTGCTCTGGCTCGCGCGTCCGCAAAATCCACTCGACGATGCGAAACTACAGTAGCGAAACTGCTAAACAGCCTTCTTCCCGACGCCTTTCTTTTACCTTTGTCATGCCGCCGAAGGTGCATATGTGCGGCTTGTGTACGGTTGTTATAATTAAACGCGAAGCATTTCTTGTCGAACCAAAGGTACTTTGATCTATCCATCTATCTATCTACATCTGTTCTCGTGGTCATTTCGCTCATTTCGTTCAGGCAACTATAATTTGGTGCACACGAAAATTCCAAAAGAATCACATGAGTGCATCACGAACAGTGTAATCAGTGAAATGTCATTTATGTACATTATTACATGAATGACAATTAAGGTATCGCCGCACGTGGTGCCGTGGTGGTCATTGCATAACCTTGCTTCTGAACAGGCGTGTGTGACATTACGAGCGTATGCAAGAGCGTATGCGAGTGTGACACATGAAGGACAGTAGCGGGAACAGTGCGCAAAGCCGTGGGACGCAGAAGAACGAACAGCGTTGATTGTCCATCAGCTGCTTCGTCCTATGTCCTTGAGCGCGCTGTTCTCCTGCACGGTTGTACCGACTAGCCCAAGCCTTTATCCATATATGTCACGTATGGCGCAAATGACATGATGCATCCGGGAGTGCTACTGGCCTACTGGTGGCGGAATTTGACAGTATCCAGAATAGCACCCCCGTAGTGAATTAATCAGATCAGACAGTATGCATGATAATGCATGCATACAAGACAAACATGCGGGAATGTGTCGTGGCATGAATGCATGGCGTGAGTGACAAGATGTGATTGCGATTACATTTTTATGGTTGCAAGTGAACCTTCGATATTTTATTTTTTCACCACGATAACGCATTTAATTTATTTTGTGTGCCTCGCTCAAATGAAGTTCGGATTGGGCGATAATTAAAGTATCACACGTAATTATATGCGTCCTCGATATGCGCCATACCTGCCGGCCGCTGTCATGATCGCATAAAATGGGCGTACCACGAAAAAGGGCCGCGGGTTATCCAGGGCCGTACAAAATAGGAACCCTGTGCTTCCTTCGCCATGGCCAGACCCCCATATGTTTCTTTAATTCTATTTTTAGGGGGGGGGGGGAGACTCGGAAGGACCGAAAATTTCCGGACCGACTCACAGCCGACCCTGCATTTATGTGCGCAAACCACAGAAGCGCTTTGATGTTACTGCGACAGCACGGCGACGGCCCAGATTGCACGATTTCACAGGTGCGTTTAGGCGACGCCACCTTCTGTTAATGTTGCCCTTTAGTATCTGTAATAGCCGACTGCACTGCCACAGTAGATTTATAGACCGAAAACGGCTGTTTGCATTCGGAGTCTCCAGTAATTTGAAGTTATTGCACGCAAAACCGAGAAATCATCTCTAAAGCCCGGGATGGCAGTACCGATGAATACAAAATATCGCCTTATGAATATGCATTTTAAAGTGCTAGAAGAAAAAAAGACGGACCAGAGAAGGAAAAAAAAAAAAAGAGGACAATAAGAACGCTGGTCTTCGAATGAACTTACCCCGTGAAAAGTGCGAGGAAAAAGTCCATGCGTAAAATGCCTTAAAATCTGTAAATACGTGTAGTACGGAAGCGTTTGTCGCGAAATGCTAATAATTGCTCTTAGCGATGGAATGACCGACAGCTTCGACGTAAGTGTTTTTAATAATAACGCATATTTCACACTATACTGTGCGATAGCAGCAATCGTGCGAACGTTCGGTCCAATAAAAATACAATATAACGAGAAAAAAAAAAGTGCTATTTTCTGTACTCGGCTATAACGAGCGAACCGTTCGTGCCCCCGAATCCGAAAGAGTTCTTAATTGCAACTCTTCTGGTCGTGTTCTCAGTTGGCCACGGCCTTGACTGATGGGCCACGAAGTTGAGATCGGCACCAACATCCGGACAGTCGAGGTTTAGCGTCGGTGGAATGACTCCATCGCGAACAGCGAGTACCGTGAATGCACTTTCCGTGGCGCCGGCTGCTCCCAAGAGGTGCCCTGTCGAGCCTTTGGTCGCCGACACGGCAACTTTGCTGCAGTAGTCGCCTAATATGCCACGAATCGCTGCTGCTTCAGCGGCATCGCCGACCGGCGTCGACGTGGCATGAGCGTTCACGTAACCAACGTCTTGGATGTCAACGCCGGCGTTCTTCAGCGCAGACTCCATGCAGGCGAACGCACCGTCGCCGTCAGTGGAGGCTGCCGTGATGTGAAAAGCATCCCCAGAGAGTCCGTAACCTAGAATCTCGGCGTGAATGTTGGCTCCTCGGGCAATCGCGTGTTCCAGATCTTCCAGAACGAGAATGCTAGACCCTTCGGCCACGACAAAGCCGTCTCTGTTCTTGTCGAAGGGTCTCGACGCTTTAGCAGGGTCCTCGGCGGTGCTTAGAGCTCGCATCCTCGCAAAGGCAGCGACGCCGATGGGAGAGATGCTAGCCTCCGCGCCACCACAGACCATGACGTCAGCGTAGCCGCGCTGTATAAAGCTGAACGCGTCGCCGATCGCGTGTACGCCCGTAGTGCACGCCGTCGCAACCGAGTGATTGGGCCCTTTCAACTTGTGCTGAATGCTGATGATCCCGGTTGGCATGTTCGTGAGGATCCGCGGAATGAAAAACGGGCTAATCTTGCTGTAGCCTTTCTCTCTAAATGCCATCCCGCTGTCGACAACGTATTCCAGGTCGCACATGCAGTTGCCGATTGCTACTCCCGTTGCCCTGCAGTCAACTTCCGAATCCGGGTGCCACTGGGCGTCGTCTAAGGCTTCTTTCGTTGCGGAGAGGGCGAACGCAGTTGCCAGCGAGGTACTCCGTAGCTCCGACTTGGAGACGAACTTATGCACGTCAAACGGCGACGGGTTCTGAGAGGCATCGGTGGGAACGCGGCCCGCAACCCTGGAGGGAATACCGTCGTACTCTTTTCCCAGACGACTTATGCCGCTGTGGGACTGCGTGAGCCGACTCCACGACGTCTTAGCGTCAGCTCCCAGGGGAGTGACCATGCCCAGTCCGGTGACGACGACCCTTTTCGGTTTGTCGCGGCTGTTGCTGATGCCTCTTCTTCCGATCAGGTCACTGACAGGCCGGCCCAGCTGTCGCCATACCTGGAACAGCGCGCGAGAGAGATCACGTGTTCAACCGGCACACATCGCAATCAACTGCACGTTCGTTTCCGTTCCTTTTCTTTTTTTTTCGAGATTATTTGTCGCGAGGCCTACAAATAATAAATGAAAGTCATACGAAAACTTATCTAACTATATATGGTGCAAGAACTGCAGCGGTAATTACTCAGCAAACTTTTCGTCAACCAACGATTGTAGTTTTCAGGTACAAGATACATATGGCTTCTCTTCAGTATTTTTCTAAATGTTCAGTCTGATCGGCAACCACTCCCATCATACGAAAAGAACGTGGGATTACCTCAACTAATCGTCAAATCAGTGCTTATTAAAAATGTTACTAGTACGGTGGTGCGAGGTGATTTCTGTTGTTTACGTTTACCGGCATGCGAACGCCCAACGTTTGCGATAAATCTAGGCATCAAATGACTGCAGATTACATGCATTCATCAAGCAAAAACCCGCGTTAATAATCAAGTTTATGCGTACGACATGTCACTTTAATGCTATATATCAAATTATCATTCTTTCTGCACTGAATTTCAGCTTTCGAGCAAACTGCAGCGAATGCTACCTGCTTCATCTACCAAAACATCGCGTTCATATTCAGAGAGTAGAAACTCCAAATCACTTGCCGAAGTTTGAAGTGGCATTCTAGTTGTTTCTGTGGGGAGCTAAAATCGCTGTAAGCTGTTAAAGCATCGAAGTTCCTACTCCGCACGGAACAAACAGCTGTGTGGAACACCGCGAAAGCATTCCGGCCGTGCAAAATGTAAATTTTAGGTTGCCAGACCGTGCAAAGAAACCGAAACTGAAATTCACACGCACCATCGGCGCTAAGTGAGAACCCTGCTTTCTGAGTGAGCATTATATATGTGCTAGTTTCGATTGAAGTGCGTATTTACGAGTACGTAAACGCCAGTAATTTTACATTTCATAACGTCAACGTATGAAATGTTTGGGACAGCAAACTTGCACTTGTCGCACCAGCGCGAGTGGCCTTTTTGTCCATTTTTTATTACAACGTCAAAAACTTCATGAATTCCGCGCTTACGGCAGACACTGCACAAAACCTGGAGTGAAGGCAAACATAAATGCCACAGCCGAGCATTTCAAACATCCGCAGCAGACCAAGCGCAAAACTTTCGTTTTCGTTTTCTTTACTTGTGTCTATGCAGTCACAGGAAGCCGGGACGTTGACCGAGACAATCCAGTTGCTGTTTTCGCGAAGTGGGCGTAGTGAGCGTGCGTCGAGTGTCGGCGCGACGTGGGTCCTTCCTTTAAAAATTCGTCGAGAAACCGTTCTTGCGCGCCGTTGATCGCAAGAGGAACGGCGATGGATACCGACATATGGGCTTTCGGATACGCCTTCACCGTGGCACTAGGAGGTGTCATAGGCTACGTGAAAGCTGGTGAGTCCATCGAGGAAATTGCGTATCTTCGGAAAATCCGTTGGTTTGTTTATGCTTTATTTCACCGTAATTGCTTTGCAGGTAGCATCCCATCATTGATGGCGGGCCTGGTGTTCGGCGGCCTCGCCTTGATAGGCGCTTACCAGACATCGCAAGACCCCCACAACTACTACTTATCTCTCGGTGAGTGCTTTTGTATTCGCGATTGTTGTGGTAACTGTAACATTGAGCGATCAACCAAATAAAAGTTTTTCTTTTTTTTCTTTAATTCTTACTGATGCGCAAGATACATGTAGCTAACCAAATGGTCCTTATATCAGATGTGCGGTGATCGCACTGCGATAAACCTTAATAATAATAATATCTGGGGTTTAACGTCCCAAAACCACGATATGATTATGAGAGACGCCGTAGTGGAGGGCTCCGGAAATTTTGACCACCTGGGGTTCTTTAACGTGCACCTAAATCTAAGTACACGGGCCTCAAACATTTCCGCCTCCATCGGAAATGCAGCCGCCGCGGCCGGGATTCGATCCCGCGACCTTCGGGTCAGCAGTCGAGCACCATAACCACTAGACCACCGTGGCTGGTTTGCGATAAACCTTCTTGTATTGTACGTACACGGCGCTGGGGCGGCTTGACGTGCATTAGATAACCTGCCAATGGCGACTGTCTGCGAACATCTGCAGCATTCATTCTGCAGGAAGTTGAATTTGCTCTATTTTGTGTATGCTCTCAATTTTATAGACAACTGGTACGATTTGGCATTGAACTTTGTTAGCTGATTATTTCTTTTTTAAAGCTATTTGTCAAAGATCTGGTTTTGTGTATTGAGTATTGTGCATGTAGAGGGGAAACATGGTAATCGTGCAGGGATGAGTCTGTAAGGGCATTTTTGTATATCTGAGAGTAGAAGCGCTTGGACTGAAGTTAAACTCAAAACTTTAATCAATAAAAAAAGGGGGTGGGGGTGGCATTAGCAAGCGCGCTGCAGCTTCTCATCATAACATAAAGAAATTGATTCCATGTCTGTGTATAATCATGCCGCAGCACAAAGCCCCATCACAGCATCAACAATTTCATTTGGCATGTGCCTGTTTGTTACATACGTGCTGCACTGTACAATATCACATACTACCTGCCGTGGGACACAGCCAAACTCCCATGCAGTGTGCATTTTAAGACAGTGTGTGTAGCCAGGACTGTTGCAACTAAAGTATGAGGGTGAAACCATTTCTTTTAGTTGTACTAAGCTTCAAGACTAGATTTCACCTTTAGGTCTGCATGATAATGCACATCATAACGTACACACACCATCTCTCTGCTAGCCAAAACATCCAAGTCACTTACAAGCTGCCAGCCTCATTTTGAACATGGATATGTATTTTTTTACTTTGCTTACAGCGGTGTCCGGAGTGTTGGCCGGTTTGATGGGCTACAGGTTTGCTCACACGTCAAAGATTATGCCGGCAGGACTGATTGCAATTCTGAGGTCAGTGGCTTCATGTTCTACACATCTGTAAACAAGCGTATGGCAAAATTGTTGAGGTATCTGTCTGTAGCACCTAAAGTTATTTGTAATAGTATCAACAATTTTTCGAAGCCTTAGAACTAGTGCGAGGTATTTTGTCAAGTTGAGTGCAGCCGTCAAGAACTTGCCGTAGAGCCAACCTTTCAATGTGCGCTATTCTCAGTACTATTCCTGTGGAATGAAAAGGCAGATTTAGGTTAACTTACTAGGGATACTGTCATATTGCAGTTACACCACCTTTAACAACAGAATGGGACTGATGTCACATGTTGCTCTCTAGTAACTGCATTTCATCATTGTTCTACTTCGAATTTTCTATTTGCATTTTATATTTCACGGGCATAGTGTGCACTTGTGATTTGAAATGCATGACAGACCAACAAGCCCGAATTAGTGTTTCTGTCAAGTGCGCTATTGTGAATCTATATGTGTCGTCACCGCTGTGGTGTCGTGTGCGTGAACAGTGTGTTATGTCATTACCAAATAATGTGTGGCAGTTTGCCAGTGAATAGACAGTCTAGAATAGTCACCGCTGTGGTGTCGTGTGCGTGAACAGTGTGTTATGTCATTACCAAATAATGTGTGGCAGCTTGCCAGTGAATAGACTGTCTAGAATAGTGTGCAGAGCCACTGTGTTACCGTGATCTCTTTAATCACACTAAACAACTCGTTTTATGAGTATGACGAATGTTCGCAGAGGCTGAAAATATCGTGGTCTCTGCGTTGAAGTGTGCTCATTCCCATCTTCGCACTACTGAATCCATACTCACGTGCGCTACCCTTTTCATTGCAGCATTGCCATGTGCTGCAGAATACTGTGCAGAGCCTTTTCACCACCTGGTCCACCCGGTCAACCTGCACCAGTTGTCAAGCAGTGATGCCCTCCAACCCCCCCCCCTTTTTTTTTTCTAAATGAAAGGTTGATTGCATCGAAGGGTTTCGAAATTACCCGCATTTTGTATGAAATAAAGAGACACTGTCTGAAGTGCTCGTTTGCCACACCGAACAAATGAACGCCTTGCTTCTATTGTCCCTCTGGCTCTTGTTTCAATATGTCAACACCCCGTGAAAGGACATCATAATGATATTAATTCTCCTGCTTCATCAGTGGTCAGAGTGCAGTTGCACTTGCATTATCATGGGGATCAGCCAGTCACAAACAACGGACGATAAAACTAGATTGTGCGAAAGGAGCTCTTACAGCAGGTGCAGTGACAGTCTTGCACCCAGATCTTTTGAGCAGGGGCTAAATGGTTTGACATAATTCTATCAGTGGTACATGCTTATGCTTGAAAACAGAGGCAGCAAGAGTGGTTTTCCGTTTCTTGTAGCACCTGCTCAAGGTGCTACTGCTAAAGCCGCCAGCCTTGAGGACCTACAATACCTGATTACAGCATCATTGAAAAATGCTATAGTTTGGAAGCTGGTAGCAATACCATATCTTTAGTTTTCAAAATTCACACAGATCCCACAAAAGCAATGCTTTGAAATCTGCGTTGCTGCGGCATCAAACCAGGCAACGACGCGTAGAGCCACTCGTGACACGCTTGCTGTGTGTGGCCTGGCAACTTAACCGCTCGTGCCAACACCTCGGCGCACTTCATCACCTCATGGCAATGCCCCTCTTTACCACCTGCCTTCTACAGTCCGACCTTAGCCACTGCCAACAGCATATAAACCACAAAGAAAGCGTAACCTGCAACCTGGTTCAAAACCAGTTTGACTCCACTAAAAAAGTGCTTCACTCCTAAGTACATCTAGACATTTGTCCCATACATATCATATAGTCACTGATAAGAGGAATCTTTATGCTGGTAGCATGCGAGGCATATGGTTGCTGTCAGCAAGGGCTAAACGTTAGTAGCAAACATAATTCCATGACATTGCATTCAACTTGAACTAATGTGCCAGCAGTCCGCATTGGCTCCGGCTACAACCCAAAGCCTCTGCAGAGGCCACAATCCACGGTGGCACTGGTTAACGAAAATGACTAGACACAGCCAACCTCACACCTGAACAATTAGTTTCATTAAGCTGCACATAAGTAGATGATCAAAACATGAGCATTTAATTGCACAAGAAAGTTGTGTAAATAAATCACCCGCATAATATTTTTGGCTTTGGAATGTATAAAATACTGGTCCATGCGAGTATAAATGGCTCGCACACAATAAAACACTTTCTTACACTACTTTGACTAGATCTGTCCAGCTATCGCAGGATCGTGGTCACGAAGAGTGCTTTTCTGGGTGGACAAGGGGAAGATGCCGCAGCTTGGCAAGCCTTTTGCTGTAGGCATGAAGGTACACCCCCAGAAGCACAAGTGCACCTGACCAGACGTACCTGTTGCGTAAATGAAATGGACGCAAAACAACAGTTTAGGAATTGCCAGAGAAGCAAAAAACATTAAAATGTGCTATGCGGTAACTAAGACAACACCACTGAAGGGTTGCTACTAAGAAAAGGCTGTCACTAGAGTCATGGCCACACATTCCAAATAATTAGGGGTGTGCGAATATTCAAAATTTCGAATATTTTTCGAATAGTGTTTGCTATTCGATTCGATTGGCACTGGAATTTTACTACTCGAACTTCCCAAAGACAAATACAGTCAACGTCCGATTGAAAGTGACCCCTTCAGATTTTCAGTACGCTTCGTCATTACACTCTCGTATTGCAGCAAAGCTGCCTTTCAAGCTCCGTCACGGTCGAACTTGGCCAAGACACAGCCAACGTCCGATTAGAAGTGGTCCCTAGATTTTTCAATATGCTTCGCCCCATTACACTCCCGCATTGCGGCAAAGCTGCCTTTAAAGCTCCGCTATTGTCGAACTTGGCCAAGACAGTCAACGTCCGATTAGAAGTGGTCCCTAGATTTTCAATATGCTTCACCCCATCACACCCCCGCGTTGCGGCAAAGCTGCCTTTCAAGCTCCAAGTGTATTAACTCAAGAAAACGCTGGTTCCAACATGGAGATCAAAGATGTGGCAGAGGTGGGGGCTCAATTAATGCTGTTCTGGACCTGAAATTTGGTCAGGAAGTCCAAAAAATCGGAACCCGAAGCTTTTTAGCGTCCAAAATTTCAGATGTTATTATATATCGATGTCTACGAGGCAGATTTGGAACTCCGGACTTGAAGGGAGCACACTCTTGTCCGCCACATCAATTGGGCTTCCACAGAAGTTGAAAGAGGAGGAAAGGCTGAGGAAATGGCAACTTTGCCTGCCACGTGTAAAGTGTTGTCGGCAACAGTTTGGTTGCACCAGATCATGTCCATAAATACAATTCGGCCTCTACATTGCGCTTCAACCTAGTGAAAAGAAACACTTTCCTGTTGCTATCTCATAAGAATCTGCTTAGGAATCCTTCCCAACTTTTTTTTCTGCAATTTCGCTTCGAAGTATTCGAAAAGTATTCTAGAAATAATGGACAAATATTCGCAAAATATTCGATTCGCACTCACACTTCAATATTCGAATTCGCTTTGCACCCAAAATTTTGCTATTCGCACAGCTCTACAAATAACGCTACCTGCTTGAAGACCACTTCTTCAGTACCCACCGTGGTAGCCTAGAACCTATGGTGTTGTGCTACTAAGCTCAAGGGCGCGGGTTCGATCCCCGGCCATGGTGGCTGCATTTTGACGGGGGTGAAATGCGAGAACGCTCGTGTACTTAAAGGGGCCCTGTAACACTTTTTGAATATGGTAAGAAAATGTTGCCGATCGGTAGTCGAGGCTCCTGTGAACATGTGAGCCAAACATTATACCGCAGCACGCGGCAGGAAATTTACAATTGAATTTCAAGGTTGGCTAGAAATCGCTTGACCTGCTCTCGACAAATGATGCCATATACCCAAAATCAACTGCGTCAGATACCAAAAAGACACGGCCATTGGCTGATTTGAACATCGTGATCTGCGTAGTTGCCGCGGCCACCGCGGTGTGCCATGACGTGCCCGCGCCGCTGCACGGGATAGTGAACCGGCGTGCACGTACGAGGAAAACAAGAAAAGAAAGTGCTCAAGGTCATGACACACGCTGACCTACAGATGTAAATTCTTGACCGCTCGTCATCCACCGGCCCCGTGTAATAATAATAATAATATCTGGGGTTTAACATCCCAAAACCACGATTTGATTATGAGAGACGCCGTAGTGGAGGGCTCCGGAAATTTAGACAATCGAGGTTTCTTTAACATGCACCTAAGTACACGGGCCTCAAACATTTTCACCTCCATTGAAAACGCAGCCGCCGCCACCGGGATTCGATCCTGCGACCTTCGGGTCAGCAGTCGAGTGCCATAACCACTAGACCACCGTGGTGGGGCACCGGCCCCGTGTAGCCTTCAGCGCGCTGGCTGGGGAGAAAGCGCTTAAAGCGTGCGACAAATCCCTGTAACTCCACTCGTACTTGACGGATCCTAAAAAGTGTTGCGGCAGTAGATTTGTGAGCCAATAAACTCCAATAGAGAGATCATTTGATGATTACTTGAAAAAGCGTAGCAGAGCCCCTTTAATAAATTTAAGCTCAAGTAAAAAAAAAAACCCAGGTGGTCAAAGTTAATCTGGAGTCCCCCACAACGGTGTGCCTCAATCATGTTGTGGTTATGGCGTGTAAAGCCTCAACCTCCTCACTGTGTACAGTTGCACTTTAATAAATAGCTAACAAAATGTTTTCCTCAATATCAGAATGTAAAGAATACATGCTCATAATAAGATAATAAGACAAAGATATGCTTATAATAAACAATAGACAAAGATAAAATTTGATAACTCACTGGAATGAGAATGGCTTGGCAAACAGCATGAAAGATAGAATGATGGATATGGCCTTGCGACAAGTCGTGACGATCACAGTGATAAAGGCGTCAGAGATGCTGATGAGCGTGAGAACTAACTGTATGCCAAGATAGCCCAGTATGGAAAATATGACGGCGTAGCCATAAGTCTCCACCGGATTCTGTGTAGTTGGGAAAAAGAGAACAGGAATTGCACTCTATGAGTGAAACATTTTGCACACACGCGCACACACACACAAAATTGGGACCAAACTCAGAGTACTCTATCTTATCTTTCCTTATGAAAAGCAACATTATAGGTTTTGTTTTATTATTGGTTGTTGACTAGACTTCCATGCATTTTCAGCGAGAAGGGAGATGTATGCCAGCAGCAGGTACCACGCTTTAGATTTGGTGCTTCCACTGCATTTGCATGCCTCTGCTATTACTTTTTGGGAACATTAAAGCACAAAAAATTATTTTGCTATCTCCGCTATTAACTCTGCTATTATCTTCCTCGAAGATATGCTGTGCTCAGTACCAGCAGGGCATCAGTTAGCTCCACAAAGCATTTCTATAGATTCAGTGACCCCCACTTTGTCTACCTTTCAATGAGTATTGACAGGTATTGGCAAAGTCATAAAAACTCCACCACAGACACCTTCAGTGTGAAAGGATGGCATGAATGAAGACAATTATGAAGATTGATAAAGATTTATACTGTGTCCCGATACTAAAGCTGGTCCCTAAACGCAGACCTAGCTGGTTTCATAGACATCACAAAACAGAGAAAAATTTGCTGGCGCTGTGTACAGATAAGGCTGCGTGATGTAAAAGTGCTCGGAAAAGTACGAAGAGTGCCAAATGTGTTTCTTTTAGTTGAGCTCGCACGTAGCAGCAACAATAACTGCAGGGACCGAGTGAGCAAACGTATCATGCCTCTACGATGAACATAACTTTGTGGATATTGAAACCCAAGCTTGTTTTGGCAAGGCAAGTGATGCAGTAAATTATTTAGCGCACTGAGACACTTGCCACGATCGCAAGAGTTAAACTCTGGACACACTGATCTTAAGTCTACAGCAGATAAAAAAAATAATAAAGGCGGCTGCACTGTTACCCACCTGAGCAAAAAACTCTACAGCTGGGGTTAAGTCCTGCATTGCCGCCAAGACAAAAAGCAGGATCACAGATCCAATGGAGTAGGAGAAAATCATCTGTCGCAACAAGATGATGAGTATTAAGCAGAAGTCGTGCACAATTATACTCGCGGACAACTTTTCTTGGCAATGAATAAGCGAAGGCTACAGAGCCACAATGCACGCATCCTACTGCTAATGCATGTAGTCCCACAATTGCGTACGCATTTTCTGCATGAGATATATAAAATACTCCTTCATTTTCTACATGTAGCTTTTTGAGCCAGAACGCTGCGCACACAAGCGAGATATTTGTATTTCTTTTACTTTATACGCTGTCACTTTGTGTTTTTGCGTGCGTGAAAAAGTTGCGCCTTTTACCTGTACCTTAGACGCTGAGCAGCGTTTGCGTCGAAATGCAACGCTAGCTATCACTTTCCACGGCGTTACGAGACGCGTGCCAAACCGGACTACTTCGCGTAGCAGTACACGTGCAGACGCTCCGCCCCCGTACCTTTCCCTTCATTACCAAGAAAAGTTGTCCGCGAGTATAGCTGCATACGACAAGATGTAATAAATAATCAAATCCAAGTATCGATCACTGTGGGGTTCAACGTTACAAAGCAGTACATGTGATGGTTTTGAGAAATGTCACGGTTGAGGACTACAGATTAGTCTTGGCCACCTGTGGTACTATCATGTGTTTATATCTAAGACTTCACTAGTGTTTTTGGATTCGTGCCCACCGAAATGAGAGTACTGCAGCGGTAGGGAATCAAACCCATGACCTTGCGGGGAGCATGAGATTGCCATAGCCACTGAACTCTTGAAGCGGGTGATGACAAAATATGAAAGCACAAGAGAGAAAGTTTCTCCAAAATATATTTTATGCAGCGCACGTCAAAGATGAATGAACAAACTGTTAAAAAAGAAAAAAAAGAAAGTGGCTAGTGATTGAAAATAGAAAAGGAAAAGCTGCAACATATCAACTGAGTTGAATGTACAACATTCGGATTCCAGTTAACTTTATGCTTCGGTGCATAAGAGAGCGGTTTGTTGAAAAATGAATTGGAACAGGAAAACCAAAAGTGGCGCTTTTTCATGAACTCACGATTTCAGAGTTCGGGGTGCCGTAGGCTGTCATTGCTTTCTCCTGCACGTTGCCAATGACAGCATCAAATAGTAGAGCCGTTGATATCATCACAACACCTGCAGCAGATACGAAGGCAAATTCGTTTATTGTTTAACATCTTACGGCAGTCGCTATGCCCACGAAAATTAGGAAGTGTTCTTTGTATGAAAGAGTATCCAAACAGGGTTGAACAATAGAGGTACACAAGTTACACTAAAGCTTTTCAGGTTTGTGTATAATATAGATGGAACTTTCCAATGCACGTGCATGCAGATGGCCATTGAGCAGGGAATGTCACTGGAGCCAATGTTTTGGCAAAGGTATTGTCTTCGTCAAGTACTTTTGTTGAATCCAAGGTTTCGACAAGTTCTCTTGTTGAAATGTTGGATCCTGTGGCATCTACTGTTCAATAATTTACCATCTCTTTAAGACTACATGTTCCCCTGAACTTGTGTCTAGCCGGGACGCGTGCAGGTGTGATGCATAGAATGTTTACATGAAACCCATTTACATACAGTGTGCTTATAATTTATAATGTTATGATGACCAAGTTTGTTTGGCTAGTTGATGTGATAAGTAAAGGAAACATTACAGAAAAAGCATAACATACCCTACAACCTTGTGCAAGATCCACAGTTATTGCTATAGTTATTACAATATCTCTTTTGCAATATTGCTAAGATGCAGCTCTTACACAAAGCTGGAAAATTTCGGTCCCACTTATGTAGCCATGCATATTCTCCGTCATCCATTTGTAGCAAAAGAGAGAGATTTTTTTTTGTGTGTGTGTGTGTCTAAGAGCAGGATGAAATCAATAAATAAAATATACGTGCCTATAAGTGAAAATGTTGGTGACAATTTATTGTCAGTCAGGATGAATGCAGCCAGTCCAACGCTCATAAGCACGGCAGCTAGGAGGTCGAGATAACTGTACCTCTTCCCTAGAAAGAGAACGTTTATATACGCAGAATTGTAGCGCGCTCAAAACATTAAAATTTAATTACATTGATACAGTTGGCTACATGACAGCTCATACAAAATGCGCACAGACAACTTATATACACTGAGGGTTGATTAATACACGTATCAGTCTACATGGACATTAACATAAAGAAAAGTTAATTAAAAGCAGCCATAATCGCGAAGATATGGTGGAAAGCCGCCGCTTATGTAACACAAACACGGTACAAAGAGGACCGCGTTGTTTGAAGGCATGCGAGTTATATACATACGGTGGTCACCATAAAAACGCAAAGCACCACGAAGCAATGCTCCGCAGCCCAAACGAGCAAACACCGTCGTAGCAAAAATTGCGAGTACCGTCAGCTCGATCCCGAAGGAGGGAATTCAGTTTCGGTTTCGTTAAGCACGCGTCGCCATCAGCCATGCGAAACCTACGAGGCAGTCATTTTGCATTACCTTGGATGAGTATGCCACCGAGAAGCACCGGGATTAGTTTGCAGCACTTAAACAGAACCTGGGTCGGGTAGTTTAGGTAACCCAGGGCAGCATTAGAGAGGCCGATGGTGCCCACAGACAGCACCGATAGTAATAGGTGGGTTCGCAGCGGTGCTCTGAAAACGGCGAAGGAAGGCAACCCCGTGAATGGATAAACGCTGCGCCAAAGCGTAGCCGGTGTGAAATAAAAAAAGACTTACGTGCGGCCGCTCTCCCTTCGCATGTTGCGCTCGACGAACGCGAAGATGCTGTACAGCACGAACTGGACAAAGGTCAGGTAGAAGCCGTGCGGCTTGAACCCTTCGATGTGAAACATGAGCTCCTGAAAGATCGTGAAAGTGATCGGCCCGGCAACCTAAGGTGGGTGTCGCACGCGTGGCACGCGCACTTTCGATCGCGATCGAATTTCTCGGATGCGATTCAGTAGCGTAAGGGTGCGAAGGGAGCGACGTCGAGAAATTCAATCCGGACCGGGCTCCAATCGCGACCGAAAGTGCACGGCGTGACAGCTTACCTGCGTGTATCCGTATCCCAAGAACACGATCATGATGCCGGCCGCGCAAATGACAAACTGGGTACACTTGGGAAATGGGTCCAAGCCTAGGCAGCACAGTATGACACGCTTACGGGAAATTTTCCCGTCGCAGGTATGCTCCGCGGTTGCAACTGGCGCCATTTTTCTCAAAATGCGTTCGTGGCGCGCTCGAACAACGCCTGCTAAAAAAACTTGGCTCGTACTGGCGCTGACGGCATAGAGTGGCTTATTTCTGGCGCTACATCAAGCTTGCGCCACTTGCAGCTGCTTCAACGGGAGCGATACAGCCTGCAATCCACACGCGCGGCCTTCGTGAAGGCTCAACCCCCTACTATGGTGCAGCCGGAGAGGTTGGCCGTATAAAAAAAAAAAAAAAAAAAAAGCACGATAAGAAACAAATGAGGAAAAATCAGGGTCTCGTATCTCGGGGAAAAAAAAAAAGTGCGCGCACGGCCACGAACTAGCCTTTATTCGCATGCCCATCCTCTCTTTATAGATACCTGCAGGACCACGGAACCTTAAACTAAAAAATAGACGCACACACACTCGAATGCACAAGATGAGCTTGCAAATAAAAGCATATGAATTTTTACATGGCCTTTATTGGAAGGCCGTGCCTCAGTCTAAACACAAGCTGGTAAAAATGAACTCGTGCTGTTTTGCAAATTACCTGGCTTTACCCTTTACAGATATGACTTAACGAATGAAGAAATGTCTTTGGTTGACTGCAGCAAGGTTATAATTCAAGGGCTCATACATTTTAGCAAAAATGCGGCATTATGAGCAAAAAAGAAAAAAGACAACACTTTAGAGCAGTCAAGTAGGAAGAGAGAAAATGAAGAAAAATACAAACCAAAAAAGAAGATAAATGATAAGAGAATAAGCTTTAAAAGGTAAAGGATGATTTATGCAGACATTTTTATCTTCTGGGGAATGGTACACTAGCGAGCTAAAACTATTCTTAGTCACTAAACCTGCACTGCATGTTTTGATATTTTGCCTCAAGAAGGACCGAGCTCCGGCTGAAACAAATTTAACAATAGATTATATTTTTGTAACGTGTGTCATAAACATTTTCACTCGCATACAACTGCCACCCGTTTCCTTTTGGCATGACTGATTCACTGAATGATTGATTCTTTTTCCTTCTCACACCAAGAATGGATAACTGTGGTATTCTATGCTCGTGAACTGCCACTTATCTTCAACAAACCCTAATGAAGGCAGGCCCACTGGTCGAAAACTGTTGGACATTAGTTTTACAGTTTTCCTTGCAGTAGTTATGCAAGTTCTGTCAGTTAGAAAGGTGGCCTGAAGAATTTTCAATCAATATAAATATAGAATTGATGCAATTGCATGGTATATTAGCCATCATGTCAGATGGCACAACTTTGTTTGCTAACTGCCATCAGCATGCTGATAACCGATTAACATACAATGTTACAAAATGCAGGAACTTTGTCTCTGAAATCATGTCCACCCAAGCATTTTCGGTTAAGGTTAACCTTAACACCTGACATGCTGCCATATTGTTTACGAATGTAAGGGCCACAAACGGTATTGTAATATGTATTGTATGGAAAAAAAAGCTTTTGTGCTTAGTCATGCACCTTTCTAGTTCATCTTTTCTTCCATTCTGCTCTTTGCACTGAGATTTAAGTAATGCTTTGAGAAATGTTTTACAAATTTTGATTGCACCGTTCTCATCTGCACAGAAAAATCTGTAAAATGACAGATATATTATTTTTTTAGCAGGGCAACATATGCTGTTCTCGTAGATCAAGGTAGCTAAATGTGACTATTCTAAGCCGGAAATCAGCTCATCACATTCGACTTCCTGGTTAATAAAATATTTGCAAATGAGACTGTTTTGCGTTAGTTCAAACCACAACCAGTAAAAACAAAACACGTCAGCGATAAAGACATAGAGAAATAAAAATATTTAGCGAAATTCCACTAGAAACTATGAAGTTGTTTCAGAAGAATGATCATCAAAATGTTACTTAACAGGAATAACATTATGTGGGTACGCATTTGACAACCAAATACTGTGAGGAATGGACGCGGTATTGTTTTCGTCAATAGTTTTAATTATGTGCCTTTTTATTCCTTGTACTGATTCTGCGGAACATATGGTTTTTATGTAGTGCAACCATGCACGTAATTATGATGCAAATTGTTGCATTCCTAATGCTTCTGTAAACAAATGTTGCGAGATAATATGCAGCACAATATTGTTGCTGCATTCAATAAATTCGCATTGCAGCTGTGGTGTGGTGTAATAGAATAGTGCCATCCAGATTCACTCCTACTTTTGTTATCTAATACAACTGCTTAGCAGGTGACAAATTGCTTACAATTGCTTAGCAATATCCTAGTGCCGGTGTAATATCCCCAAGCAAATGTATTCCACATCAATGTTACAGCCACAATCACTGGCATTTGTATATATAATATAGTGTGTTTGTAGTAGTAGTAAAGAGACCTTCAAGATAACTGTTCAACAATAGGAGGGCAGAGACTGTGCTATTGATGAAAAAACTGAGCAAAGATGTGCTGGACCAAGCGGGTTGTTTTAGTTGCTAGTTCTATTGAAAGCTATCACAACACTGCGACCCTTGATACTCGTCGTAGTGTATTATCCCTATCTCTTTTTCATAAGTTCTATAATTGTTGGCTTAATCAACCACCGTACATTAATCCCGCTGGCTGAACGTCGCATCGAACTCTGCACATGAACCAACTGGGCCGCCCCCGTATCATACTACTACTTTTTCATGTTTGTTTTTCCGCACAGCCACAGATTAGAACAGCCTGCCCCACGAAATCGCTGCCCTAACCAGCGCACCCACATTCATACAAAAAATACCCGAGCATTTTTCAGAATAACAACTACTGGATGTTTCATCATTCCAGCTGCTTGTATACATTACAGAATCATGTACCCATGTTACTCATGCCGTGTTTAATAATGCTTATACATGTTATTTCCAACTAATGTATAATGAACATATTAAACCCACCCCTTATGTAATGCCCCTGTTGGGCTTTTACGGTAATAAAATGAAATGAAACAAAACAGACTTACCCTTTTTTTTTTTTTGTTACAAGGCAACAAGGCATCCCTAATGCGAGAACTAAAGTGACTATCAACGCAAACCAAAATGTGAAACCTTGCATTTATTAAATACAAATGACAACCTGGACACAACCCGTATGAGCTTATAATTCCAGTGTCCTGTCAAGAATGTCAGTTATTTTATATATACATATATATATACATACTATATGCTAAAAACATTCCATTAACGAAGTTGGCTAATATACAATGCAAGATGTACAGCTAATTCATTATGATGAAGGATGGCTTTTTTACAATGAACTGTACAAGGTTATGGCATGGGTGTGCCAGTTAACGAAATAACATAAAAGGCAGTGATCAGCTGTTATGTATCTTGTCCAGAAACTTGTTTACGTCCATGCTTTTCAAGTATTCCTGGAAATAAGAGAAGAAATTACGTTTAGGTTAGCAGGGAGAGAAAGTCAAATGCGTGTTGAAACAAAAGGAACTGTTTCCATACCTCATTTTTGGCCTTTTTTGTTTTTCCCCCGGCATTCTAAAAAAAAAAAACGTAAAAAGCCGCACAGATTATTATTTTAACAGCTCTCAAAAAGTATGTCGCACAAGCCTATCATTTTACAATAATGTAAGATATTGTTGTCTGCAGAAGATATCAGTGCATGATCAACTGCTAGCAGCTTAGACTTACAAATTATTCATTGAGAATTATATTGTTAATTTCACGATCAATTGACTATTAGAAGAGAAAATGAAGGTTAAAGTTGCATCTCTGTGCCAGAAACCCATCACCCAAATGTCCCCCCATGGTACAGTAATGCCCCAGAAAGGCAGTGGTGCTGGGTTCAGATCCCAGACACGGCACATATTTCGTCAACTAGGAAGTCTTTTTTTGTGATAAAACTTGCATGGAGTTTCCTTCTGGCTTCATGCTACAAATGGATGGACAATTTGTTTTTTTGTTTTTTCTTTTTCACATTTCTACTTACATGTGGTGTTCCTTTTCTCTTCTTCTTCGATGGACCAGGGCCGGTAATGCCTTCCGAGTTGTTTCTCAACACTCGGTTCACGGCTCCAGTCAGGCTAGTCCGGATTGACTCGATCGTCTTGACAAGGCGTTCGCTGGAAGCGTCGTTAGAGGCACCCTCGCTGCTATCCTGTGCAAGTTCGCTGGGACCACCACCAAAGTCTAACACCCTCACGTGATTCTGTGATGTCGTGCACTTGGAAGCAACGGCCGCAAGAGACTTCAACTGGGGGCTCTTTTCATTGGCCGACGGGGCATTCAAGCGATGCGAGGCACCTGGCGGGGTCTGTGGCTTGGCAGTCGAGTGCTGTGGTCTGCCTGCATTGAGGGAGCTTGCCGCGGATGTGGACGGCTGCGACGTGGCACTGTTGCTACTATTTGCAATCGACTGGCCCTGCCTGCTCTCTAGTGACGGCATACCATGTTTTGTTATCTCTTTAATACGCTTTGCATTCTTTAAACGGTTTCCCATTACGTATCTGTATTTTGGATCTTCCACTTCTGAAATTGGGGGAGGAAAAAAAGAAGAGAAAAGGGGAACAGCATATCAGGCTTGATCGCTTGTTCGATGCATCAAGGAACAAAGACCACATGAAAAACAAGGTGCAAGTCAATGTCCATTTTCATACTTACAACAAAATTTTTCGCGAACTGCGCTTACAGCTGCTGCTAAAACATAAATATATATATTCAAACTATCTGCTGCCAAATTGAAATCTGTGGGCTAACGAAAAAGCTGACAACTGACTGAATCTATTAAAGGTGCCTTTACAACATCGTGCCACGTCATTATCCAAAGGTCGTACATAGGAATGTCCTGCATAGGCAGATATTTGCAGTCACCATCAACGACAAAAAACGACGTACAGTATTAAACTACATCAAAGCTGATGTGCTCATT
The DNA here is from genome assembly GCF_013339695.2 of Rhipicephalus sanguineus. Taxonomy (NCBI): domain Eukaryota; kingdom Metazoa; phylum Arthropoda; class Arachnida; order Ixodida; family Ixodidae; genus Rhipicephalus; species Rhipicephalus sanguineus. The sequence continues at coordinate 152,498,196 of NC_051181.1, read as the reverse complement.
GCAAGCCACACAGAAACTTGCGCAGAAAAGCTAGGGCAAAACAAACGGGACACAGCGCAATGGAAAAGAGCGTCTTAGAGGTTGAGTAAACAACAGCAATTTGCACCTTTACGGCCTCACATGCGCTGATGTTCCAGTATGATGCATCTGGCCTCCGAGCCAGCGCTTCCAAGCTCCGTCATAACATTTGATGAGGAATGATGGGCAATCCATTATGTACCACATTACATACTCGCAGTTATCTGTAACAACCTGTGCATCATGCTATTCTATATTAAAATGCAGCCCGTGGCTATTGCTTTTGTTATAATTGTAAAGATACAGTTTCTAAAATCTGTGGGTTGTGCGATTATCACCATTGCATTATATTCACTCGAATATAGCATTTATGAGCACACAACGATTTTCTTCACCGTCCAGTTTCCTGCCCACAGATGAACATAAGAATGTTCTCTGCTCCTTCATACAGGGACAACTTTCAAATAATGGTTCCCTCCAATGAGTTAAAATGTGGCACCAATGTGCAAACGCAAGATTTTGGAAGAGATTGGAACAAAGAAAGTAAATGAGAGTGCAAATAGTGCAAACAGTGCTTTCAACAGTGCCAACATACATCTTGACCTTGCAGTACTGACAATATTGGACTATGATGCAAGTCTTAAATAGAAGAAGACTAAACTGAAGCTCACGTTTGAAAGCAGCCGGCGGAGAAGGCTGCGAAGGCAGGGGCTCCTTGGGCTGCAGCAGGGGCAGTCGTTTCTTGGCCACGGGCGCACCGCTCTGCACCACAGCCGTTGTGGTGCTGCCGTTCATGGTTATAAACTGGCAGTTGGAAGACATTGGGACATTGGGCATTACAATGCTGAAGGAGCCAAGCTGGGGCATGCCGTTGACCATCACATTTGGGTAAATGATGTTAGAAATGGTCGACGTTGCCGTATTGGTCAGCACCGAAGACGGTGCGAGTGTCTGATGTTCAGAGGTCACGCTGTCGTTGGTGCACAGCATGACTTGGGTGCCATCAGACATAATGACGACGGGGCTCTGAGCATTGCTGGAAGCTGCAGGCAGTGGTGGCAGTGGCTGTACCATGCTGAGGAGAGAGTAAGAAAGAATGGTTGCTCAAGGCTGACAAGAGAGAACGTTTAGATCAGCTAAAAATGAGTAGTATGCAGTAAGGGACACTAAAAGCAAAAATTAAGTCGACGTGGATTGTTGAAATAGTGTTCCAGGAACCTCGTAGTGCTTGTTTCGTGCCAAGGAGATGCTAAGTTTGAAAGAAAATCATGTTCTGAGTGGTTCACATATCATTTGAGTGGTTGCATATCGTAGCATTTGACATGCGAGGAAGTTCTTTTTTCAATGAATCAAACTGAAACACACAAGTTGCATTTTATTCTATCTCGTAATGCACTGCAATGTTCTTTTCTATCATGAGCAGTTTAGGCATCAGTGATCAATTGTACTGAGGATGTTCTACATAATTGGTCTCTTGTTCCAGAATGTGACACTGGTGAAGCAAATCATGTCCCACATTTGCCTCGATTTCTAGATTACTAAAGTGCATCTTTGCATGATATAGATGTTTTAGAGGTTCTCAAAGCATTGACCTTTCGCTGTGACATAAAAGGTTATTTACCTGTAGTGTCCCTTTAAAAGGGCCCTGCAACACATTTTTGAACGTAGTAAGAAAAAACTGCCAATCTGTGGTCAAGGCTCCTGTGAACATTCAAGCCAAATATTATTGCACTGCACGCAGGCAGGAAACTCACAATTCTGTGATAAAAATGGCAAACAATTGCATGCGTTCTCTTCAGCAATGTCATGATCAAATATGCAAATAGGTGCGACAGGTATTGGTTCAACGGCGTGGCAGTGGATGATCTACAATGCCACGCATCGTCTCATGTAGGTACCATGGCCATCCATGAGGTGCTGCCACATGTCACAGCTGCACACGTCTGAGCCAAACGTAGCAGCCAATGTGGTCAAAGAAAAAAAAATGTTCAAAGCTACGACTCCAGGCAGTGTAACTTTAGAGCACTGCATCACCCCCTTGGCATCTTGCGCTGCATAGCTCCGAACGTGCTCGTGGCTACAAAATTACAGAAAGGGCACTCATTTTGTGTGATAACTCCGCTTACATGTACTCGACAGATTAAAAAAACTTTTGTGGCGGTAGGTTCATGACGCAACCAAGTTCAGTTGTAGGGTCATTCTATGATAACTTCGAAAGGTGTTGCAGGGCCCCCTTAAAAGAGCTGTAGAGACAGGTTATGGCCAATTTGTTCTGTTTTTTTAAATTGCCTTTACGTAACACCTAGGAAGACAAGCTGAGTGCCAAATGGTAAGCAAATGTGATGCATGTCTCGGAATACGGTCTCTGAAATTTCCAGCACAACAGGTGTGCCTACAAACCTCAAAGTTCGTGCCTAGTCACTGCACTCTTTCTGAGTCTCCGAGGTTCCCGCCATTCCTTCCCACATTTTTGACCAGCAGTAAGGTCACAGAGTCTCAGTATCAAAAACGTCTACTTTTCAAGCTTAGGTTTTAATTCGTATTCAGAATGCAAAACCTCGAACAAAGGTGTGTGGCATTTGCATGCACTATCTGCAGGTAGGCTGTCCCTGCAGTCTGACATTTTATGGCAGCTGGGCCAAGAGCAAGTAAAATGTTCTTCCCATATCGTCAGTGCACCATGTCCCAGCAAGTCAGCCGTAATGAAGCTGCTTCCAAACAGGAGTATAACACTACGGCAGGACCATAATCTCAATCAGAGGGAACAGCACACACAATACAGCAGCGAAGGTCAATGGTCTCTCCATTCCAAACATGCTGAACACATTTAAAGGGACACTAAAGAGCAAAATGATTTTTCTCACATTAGTAAAATACTCTGTCACGATACCAAAAACACCATGCTTGCTGGGAGAAGATGCTTAGTAAGCGACAAAACGCGCAAAAACAAAATGTGGGTGGCGACGTCACCTTGTAGTTTCCGCACCATTCGCCGTGACGTCACGTTTTGACGACGCCTACTAGGGATAGGGACTACATAGTTGCTATTCGGTAAAAATGAAGTACATTGTCCTCTGAGGGGGCCATAGACTTAACATACCAAGTTTGGGGTAACTTTGTTGAGCTAATGGCGCCAAAATACGATAAATACACCGTGAAACCCGTGACGTCAAGCGGGGAGATTTCAGCGCGGAATTTAAAAATGAAACTTTGAACTTGATTTTCTCCTCTATTAATAAACCTATGATGGCAAAATCAACGACGTTCGAGTTCTCAGAGCACAATTTATCAATCTAAACCGATTCATTGTTTCTCTTTAGTGTCCCTTTCAGGCAAGTTTCATTGTGCAAGGTCAGGACTATATGCCATGCGCATTAACTTCGAAAACATGAAGCCAGTGAGCGTTGACTTGATACGATTGCTGTCAATAAGAAATCAAGCCCACATAGGCAGACGATACACATTCCAACTAAGTCATGTCACAGCAAAAGCCTATCTACTAAGATGTCGTGTGTGCAATGTGTGTAAGGTAAGATCCAGTTAGTAGAAATGACCTTCATTACATGCTTATGTAGCGAGTAGTATCTTGTGGTATATATATATACATAAGTTAACAAAGGGTTTCTTGAACAATCTTTTCGAAGTTATAAGCACATAAGCAGTTAGGCCACAATTAGAGTGAATCATTAACACCATAATTTACCTAAGTGCATCATCTTCTATCAAGGGAGCTATGGGAAATTAAAGGTTACCCTCCTCCCGAGCCATGCTTTATCTCCTCAACTTGTTTGCGATGCGGTCGGGTCCAAGCTGAACCTTCCACAACCATCTGCTGATGCGCGAATGATCGTGGGGGCTATGTTCCATGTTTGTTTGACCGACCTCTGCACCACAAGATGCCATGACAAATGTGCCCACTTACATTTCTTTCCTTCAATACAAATTCTAAGTCAATCGAACTTTTAGCACGAGTGAAATCCCAAAAGAGGTGCCACTGAATATTCGCTGAAACCTGAATATTTGCTGACACCAGCCTTGTCCTCTGCGTTCCTCTCTTCTTGTGCTCACACTTGAAACTTGCTGGAACCCTTCACCACTCATCATGTACCAACTGGCCCAGAAAGCTACACTGCTAAACTGACACTGAAAACTTGGTCTGGCGGTACACTGCGATCTGTAATAATGTAAAAGGGATACATACTGGCACAAACTAGGAAAGACGCGAGAAAGAAGTAGGAGGAAACAAAAAGGTCGGGCGAAAGGTGAAGCCAACAGAATACGACAATTTGCGCATGCATGTATCAGTATCGGCAAAATACAGTAGTAGTAGTAGCAGTAGTAGTAGTAGTATTGGCAAAAGGCAGGAGTAGTGACATGTTAACGCGAGAGTTACTGGAGGCTTTTCACATTAAGAGGCACCAGTTGTATCAGTGATACATCTGTTTGTCTTCTCTGAAATGAGATGCAGCTATATGTTGGTGTGATTGCATTTTGCCGATACTGACGCACGCATGTGCAAATTGTGGTATTCTGTTAGCTTCACCTTTTAAATAGGGGTGTGCGAATATCCGAAATTTCGAATATTTTTCGAATAGTGTTTGCTCATCATTTTGATTCGCACTTGAATTTTTCTATTCGAACTTCCCAGAGACAAATACAGTCAACGTCCAATTGAAAGTGACCCCTTCAGATTTTCGATATGCTTCACCTCATTACACTCTCGTATTGCGGCAAAGCTGCCTTTCAAGCTCCGCTACGGTCGCAAATGTATTAACTCAAGAAAACGCTGGTTCCAACATGGAGATGAAAGATGTGGCAGAGTTGGGGGCTCAATTAATGCTGTCTGGGACCTGTAATTTGGGCAGGAAGTCCAAAAAATCGGACGCCGAAGCTTTTTAGCATCCAAAATTTCAGATGTTCTTATATACCGACGTCTACGAGGCAGATTTGGAACTCCGGTGAAGGAAGCACACCCTTGTCCGCCACATCAGTTGGGCTTCCACAGAAGTTGAAAGAGGAGGAGAGGCTGAGGAAATGGCATCTTTGCCTATCACGTGTAAAGTGTTGTCAACAACACTTTGGTTGCACCAAATCATGTACAAAAATTCGGCCTCTACATTGCCTCATTCTTGATAAGACAACTATGAAACACCACCCCGCCAGTGCTTCATCAACCTAGCGAAAAGAAACACTTTCATGTTGCTATCTCATAAGAATATGCTTAGGAATCCTCTCGAATTTTTTTTCCTGGAATTTCGCTTCGAAGTATTCGAAAAATATTCTAGAAATATTCTAGAAACATTAGAAAAATATTCGATTCGATTCGCACTCACACTTTTTTCAATATTCGAATTCGCTTCGCACCCAAAATTTTGCTATTCGCATAGCTCTACTTTTAAATAAACAGCTGAAGTTTAGCGCCCAACCTTTCTACTTCCTCCTACTTCTTTGTCGTGGCTTTCTTTCCTAGTTTGCGCTAATATGTATCCCTTCGATGTCAACCAACTCGCCCAGCAACAAGTCTTACTGTAGTAATGTGCCTGTTTAAAACGTTATAATTAGGGGTGTGCGAATATTCGAAAGTTTCGAATATTCGTCGAATATTACATTAGAAATATTCGTATTCGATTCGAAAATCGTGTATTCGAAAAGTTTCGAATATTCGATAACTTCGAATATTCGAAAAATTCGAATCTGCGATTCGATTATCATGCATAAAATAACTCGTCTTCCACATTTCTGCTGTGTTCGTATAGCTAAAAACGTTGTCGAGAGGAGCGATAAACATCGTAAGTACACGGAGGCGCGATCTCTGCCTACGACGAGCGCCCCAATACGTATGATTTATTGCTGGTGCATCTCCGACGTGCAGCGCTGTTGGCGATCATGTAACCGTACATTTTCAATATTATGCGGCCGTAACGTGCCGCACTACCACTCGTTCACTATGCGGGACCACGTCTGAAGAAAGACAGTGACCCATGTGACTGGTGGCGGACTGTTGGCACCTTCAGATACCCCAGTCTGGCAAAGCTTTGCCCCATGTACCTCCCTATACCAGCCACTTCTGTTACAAGCAAGCGTGCCTTTTCAGTGGCAGGGGGGGGGGTGTCTCTGTTAAAAGGGAGCGCCTGCTGCCTGATCATGTGGAGCAACTCATATTTCTTCATGATAACATCTAGTCATTACTTTCATTGTGCCGTGTTATTTGCTTGCGTTGTGATGTGCATTGTGCTAGCCTGGACATGTTCTGGAGATAGCAGTGTATGTTTTGTTGCCAGTCAGGCTGTTAATGTTTTTTTTTTTCAAATAGCACATATTAAATAAAATATTGTTACTGTGGAGGCATTTTTCCTTTGATATTCGATATTCGATTCGATATTCGAAGGTGGATATTCGTATTCGATTCGTATTCGAAAAATTTGATATTCGCACACCCCTAGTTATAATGATTCATGCACTCTACACGGAATGCTTAAATTGGCCTGGTAGTGATCCGAAGAACTTACGCCAAACGACTCAATGCGCCTGTAAACAATAGTCAATACCAATTCAGAGTCTTTTCAACAAAATCGTTTCATTAACCTTCTGCACACACGAACCTTTGCATAATTAACAAAAAAAACCAAATGCAACTTTTATTGTCATTGCACTGAACAACTCTAAAGAGAGCTTGAATTTTTTTTTTATGCGAGGTGTTCGCCACAAGTTGGCTTCAGATGCAATATTGCACTGACCTCTCAGTTTGGGAGAGCGCCTGTCGACGCTCTGGTGACAGCACTGAATCAATGACATCCGCCAGCGTCAAGCACTGCTTGAGCGGGGAGGACTTGGATGACGCTGGCGAGTCAGGAATGGAGATGCAAGTCACAGTCTCTCCGTTTTCTGTGGCCTTCGAAACAACCTGCACGGTGGGCTTCAGTGGCGACAGCACGACTTTAGGTGACAACGCTGCGGCCTCCTTCATCAATGACTTCAGTGGTAAGCTCACCGGAAGCCTGAAGGTCGCTGTTTCTTGGGGCACCTTGAAAGGAGATTTGTTAGTTGGCTGTGGTGGCAAAGGCAGCTTAGAAGGCAGCTCTGTTGCATGTTCTGCGGGTGCATCTTTGTTAGTAGACTGGTTGACCGGCACTACCTTGGCCGCTTGGGGTGTTGATTTAGGCTTCGCTTGCGTTCCCAGCGATGCTTTGCCCTGCATGCTGCTTCCTGCGTTTTCTGTGCTTTCCATTGAGCCTGTTGCGGCTGTGGAGAGAGGAGGTTGTTGTGCTTGCTTACAGTTTCGAGCATTAATTCTTGGAGATCGTCTTGGTGGGGTTGCCGGTGGCGCCATCTGTGGCAAAACATGTGGGGAAGCAGTTGGCGACACGTTCGATGACTTGTTCGGTGACACGTTTGGTGACGTGTTTGGTGAAACATTTGGTGACACATTTGGTGACACATTCGGGGACACGTTCGAGGACACATCTGAGTATGCATTCGGAGACCTGTTTGGGTACCTGTGCATCAACACGTGCGGTGAAACGTTTGGAGATGAGTGTGGGGACCTGTGCGGTGACTTCTGTGGTGATTTGTGTGGTGACCTGTTTGGCGACTTGCGCGGCATGGTGAACAGGCGCATGAGCTGCGGTGTTGTGGGCTGCGACTGAGGTCGACGAGAGTGGCTTGGTGTCTTGGGACTGCAGTTTTCCGTCCGCTGCCTGGACTTTGAACTGCTCTTGGAGGGGGTGACCAGGACTCCGTGAACCTCGTTCGTTGTGTCCAACTTTTCTGCAAGGACAGAGTAAAGAGCTTCATGTACCTGGAGTGTCACATTTTAGTTCCGATGTTTACGACGTCAAACTGCACCACTATCCTAAAAAAACTGAAAAAACAAGACAAGACGACTGCTAGGAGATCCTGATTCAGTCTCTGGCTCTGGGACCTCCTTCTGTATACACAGAAATTGTAATTCATATAATGCCTAAACAAAACCACTTCTGACTTCTGACTCTGAAATACCTTGATACGTGATGGAAAATTCTTGTCAAGTTCTCATAGTTTTATCGGACAGCCACTGACCCAGTAAATAATATGGTATCGAGACTGCCTTTCTCAAGAATGAACTGAATAATTACCGTATATACTCATGTAAGGGCCGCACCCCTACTTTGGAGGGGGAATTTCGAAAAAAAATTCGACAAGTCACGCCAGAAAAGTGTAGTTAGTTAAATTGCAGCTAGATGGCGGTGCCAGCTTTTCCGCTTCCGCCGACATCGACGGCGCCATTATTGCTTTGTGTGGCACATCGTTGGCATCGTGTGGGTAGCTTGGCAGTGTTTCTTCAGATCGGTGTTGTCGGTGTCACTTTGTCTGTAGTAGTGAGCCCTGTTTGAGCCATCGCAGGTGAGGGACGATGGGCCGGCACGTGAGATCTTTCACTGCAGCCTTTAAACTGCAAGTGATTGAATATGCCGAGGAGCACGGCAAGCGAGAAGCTGGACGCAAATTTGACGTCGATGAGAAGCGCGTGTGTTACTGGATGAAGCAGAAAGATGCCCTCGCCGCTACCAACGGGAGCCGAAAGGCATTTCGCGGAAAGAAGTGCAAGTACCCGAAACTCAAAGGTGAACTTGTCAAATATGTCATCAACACTCGAAGGGACGGCTATGCCGTCTCAACTGACATGATCCGCGTGAAAGCCCTGGCCATCGCTCGCCACATGGAAATACCCCAGGCACAATTCAAGGCAAGTCGGGGGTGGGCTACGCGGTTTATGAACCATAACCAGCTCTCCATCCGCCGCCGAACAACGCTTTGTCAAAGGCTTCCAAGCGAGTACGAAAGCCATGTGGTTAAGTTCCATCGCTTTGTAAATGGTCTCAGGAGGGAGCATGAGTACGACCTCTCCCAAATTGGGAATGCGGACCAGACTCCTGTGTGGTTCGATGCACCAGAAAGCACCACAGTAGATTTAAAAGGTGCAAAAAGTGTGTCTGTGCGCACGACCGCGCAGAACGTCAAAGATGCACTGTGATGCTGTGCATCACGGCAGACGGCAGAAAACTTCCGCCGTACGCCGTACGAGGCGAGCTCTTCCGAGAACGAGGACAGCGATAGCGAAATGGAATCGTAATAAAAACATTCCTGGAATGTCGTTTGCGACTCTCTTACACTCTGCTACTGTCGCGGAAACAGTATAGACCTTTGGTGAGCTGTCATCAGCCTGATTCGTGTAAGGGCCGCACCAAGCAAAAATTTCGAAAAAAAAAGTGCGGCCCTTACATGAGTATATACGGTATGTTACGTTTTAATGAGATGAGTTTAAAGTACGTGTCAAGTGTATGTGAAATGGAAGCTGTTCATGTCCCCAAAACCAGATGTCGCAGTCCAGTCATTCTGGACACCACTAATGCGCACAGTATGCTACCACTGCGCCACCGAAAGCAGGGCCCACTCGGCCCTTGATGAAACAGGAGGGGACAGCATGTTTCTCTACACTTATAAAAGAACTGTTAAAATGGAAAGGCCAATTTCACAGCTTTTGGTGATGCAGTCTGAAACCACCAAACTGGCACGCTCTCGACTCGTTGATGACAACACACGACAGCCACCACTTTTTCAGATGACTTGAAATCTATCTTTCCACATCAGCAGCCACAAAGCACTTGGTGCAGGTTTCGAAGCGTCGCATGACAGGTGCCGTCACCGTAATTACGGTGTCAGCAGCTACTTAAACAGGTAAAAAAAAAAAAAAAGCAGGACGAAATTCTTGTGGCATGCCCTAACATGCAACTTCGTCAGGAGTGTTAGTTTTGCAGATTGCTATGGTAAACATTTTGACATACCACATATCTGTGCCAGAGCTGCTTCAAAGACGGGGTCATTCTCCGTTTTGTTCAATATCTCCTTTATCAGAGACTCCGACATGGCCGATTCCTGAAAATACAACATAGGCTATAGCATGACAAGACACTGACGCATAAGTTCCCGTTCAGAAAAATGATCAAAAAAGAATACACTCAAACATCAATACAATGAACACGGGTACTATAACAAACTATTGGTTATAACCAAGTAAATTAAGAATAGTCTTGTCATAGATACATTGTTAAGAATATATGTTTATAACGAATTTTTGGATAGACCGAAGTTACTTTCATGTCAGATGCGACTTCATTATAATAACGTTTCAGTGCATATGCATTTTCGGCTGGGCGATGCACAGCTCTTCGAAAAACTGGTCATTTCAGACAAAATAAAATTTGTTAACATTGTATGGACCAAAGTACTCTCATGCATATCGAAACACATTGGAGCCTTAAAGGGCCCTCCACCAGGGTTTTAGTACTGCAAACTAAGAAGCACGGCGTGTAGACCTGGCAATCATGCCTGCAAAAATATGAAATGGCTCGACAAAGCTGTGCTGGTGAAAGTCGCACACTCGCACACAGCGCTCGGAAGTCCACAGATTGTGAACATGTGGCCACGGTTCGCCACCGTGCACAGCTGCAACTGGAAATGTGCCGTGAAGCAAAATATTGATAGAAGAAAAAGAAAGGATGGTAGGGTTTGTCACGAATGTTTCCTTGGATCCGCGACACAGGGAAACACAAAATGGGTACACCGCTTACGGACGCTTGCTGAAGCAAAAGAGCAGTGTCTCTGCTAGGAATGGCTCTCATCGCCTCTTGATGGCATGAAAACACAATAGTTCAATTTCTTCTAACTTCTTCACTAGAGAACTGATCTGAAAAATTCGTCTGGTAAAACACTCCCTAGACGGTGCCTCACAACTTCCTGTGCGTAACCAAAATTTGCAATGGGACCTGCAGTGCTATTCTAGACACTGTGAAATTCTGCCATATTGTCAAGTTCTTTAATGGCGGCATTTTCAGCCAATCAGAGAGACCATAGCAGCCCTGTGGGTCAAACGCAGTTGGCAATACAGTGAATTTGATAACATGGCAGAACTCGACAGTGTCCAGAATAGCAACCATTATGAGGGGAGAGGCCTTTTAATGGTCATTGAATGCACGCCAGATCGATGGTGGATAAGTGAGGATAGTGCTAGTAGATCACCTGCGAGTTCAGCATGTCTCCGGTGTCGACAGGAGCTTCTTCGGCAATGGGCTCCAAACGGAAAGTTGTTCCTTCGTTGTCAGCCCCGTCTGGGCCAACCACAGCCTGATTTATGTTCTCTGCCAGCTTTGTTACGAATGGGTAGTTGTGCACCAACTCATCAAGCAGGGCCTGTACAGATGACACAAGAGGTCACTGTGTTTAACACATATAAGGCACCCTCGCATGTAAGCCAGAAATACAAACCTTAGAAAAGATGGGTGAGAGGGGGGTGAGGAGCTTTCAATATAAGATATCCATGTGTATAAACCATGCAAAGGTTACATTAAGAAGCATTCAGATATTTACAAAATCGACCTGGCATAGCTGCTAGCACAGAGAAAAGGAAAAAAAAAATTAATTTGACGTTCATCATTGTCAAATTCGCTTAGCACTGAAGCATTGTGCCCTCCATGATGGTTAATTTGTGACCTACTGCATTTCCTTTTCCCCTCTGCTTGGCAGCATTGCAAATTGTCGATAATAAATAAATAAATAAATAAATAAATAAATAAATAAATAAATAAAACTAACTAACTAACTAACTTCAATTTTTTGTCCATTTCAAAAACATCACATAAGCATCACAATCAGTCTTTACGATAACTCACTGAACATCAACAGCTCTCTTTGCCTATGGTTCGGCTTCACTGTAATGTGAAACTGATTAATTAGGAAAGAGCACCATGAGGCAAAAATTGCGCACACCATGCACTTCAACATCTTTCATAATGTTGTTGAAAGCATTGTATGGCTTATGAACACAAACGTGTTAGTATGAGGTTTTTGCAATTTCTAAGCCTGGAATGCCCAGTACTGCTCAAGGTGCTGCTTATGCCAATGGTCACTAGCTGAAAGCAATGCCTTGTCCAGATTATGGCAGTCTAAACGCGATAGATTGAAAAGACCTATGTGGACACTATACTATATGCAAGGCAGAGGTTTACAAGATTAATGCTGAAATGACTAGCAGGGATCGAACAAGCAACCTCATAGAAGTTGATGCTTCAACGAATGGGCTTGTGCTGATCAAAGGTAAAACAACTGCTTTACTTAGTAGTGTTGATGTATAGTAGCATGTAGTTTACACTCCCACAAACTTCAACTTTCTTTACCTTACTACTTGAGATGTATCATTCGCCAACACCTCTCCGGTTAAAAGCAGTGGAAAGTGAGCTATGCATGAATAAATGCTGCTAAGGGAAGCAGCTTGACCAATGTGGAATGCTAATAATCTGTGCAGCACCAAGGCAATCATAGGACCTCGTTTTGGAAAGGCAGCATTAACAGATGTGACCACAAGAAAGAAAAGCAAAAAAGACGGTATGAATTGCACAAGGAAATCTTTGGCACAGACTTACTTCACTAACTCGCTATAAAAGACATGTAGTCTAGTTCATGCTCTGCAAGAGTGCCATACCGAAAACTCCCTGGTGTCTTCGTTTGACGAGTTGGTACTCCCGGAGTCTGCGGCTTGCTTGGCAGATGGAGAAAATCCAACCAAAAGTCGACGCCTTGGGATGAGGCTGTGAGGTAGAAAGAATGGGAGGCATAGGTTGGGGTGGCTGTCCAAATGCTCGATGCAAGGCAGTGGTCAGCCTTTATGTTCGCCAGAATAACTTGGCATGGAACAGACAACAGTAACATAAAACCAACAAGACACAAAGTGAACACAATTTCATCCGAGTAAATGTTTGACCAAAGCAAAGCATCCGGCAGGAGCAATACAAGAGGAACAGAAACAGCCTATTTTCAACAAGGTGTACATGTGTAACACAAGCTACACTGCTATGGACCGATATCTCACCATTTAATGTTTAAAGTTGCACAAAACCTACTTCATGCCATACTTTCATCAGACTTTAAAGGAATACTGAAAAAAAGAATGGGAAAAACTGACAAAAACATCAAAATTCTAATCGGAAGACGTGACTGTTCCGTTAAACAAAGTTTATTTGACGTATCTTTGAACAGTTGGGTGTATTTTTGGTGGAATGTCGGTGCGCGGCAGTTACATGTGAGCACGAGCCGTGACATCACATTCACCGAGGTGCATGCAGGGTGCACATGTTCCTGTCCTCCTCTTCCCTTTCTTTACTTCTCTCCCTTCCATGAAAGCACTGATGCTTTCAGCCGGAAGCACTGTTCGCTGCCAGTGCTGTTCGTAGTGGTTCTGGAAACTGCAGTGGTAGTTGAGCGATTGAGAGATGCGGATGACGGCTGGCATTGTTGGCATGCCCGTTTCCGGTGTACGAAACGTCACCAAACGTCACCTCCTCCAGTTCACAGCGCGGCTGCTAGACGGGGCAGTTTGTGAAAAACGCATTAAATTCATTATTTTACTCTAGTTTCTGCCTCAAATGAAGGTTGTGTCTATCGATTTCAGCACGCAACCTTTCAATTTGGCTGAAAATCTTGGCGGCAAAAATTTCGTTCAGTAACCCTTTAATGTTTACCCATAAAAGCACATTATTTGCCAAAACAAATAGCTGCACCAACTAAACTTTCAAACTTGCAGTTGTTTCTGTTATGAAGAATATGGGCTCAAAAAAGCTACAAAGCTCACTAGTAATGCCAACAGCCAACTACAAATTTTAGCTTATAGGAGGAAAGGTGCTTTACATTAAGGCAACAAAGAAAATCCAACAAAGCAACCACACTGGAAATAAGTTGTTGGCGTAATTTTATTTTCCTCCCTCTGTTTTAATTTTCTTGCACTGCATTGCAGTGAAAGCCAAGTGAATGCATTAATGAGAAGCATCACTAGTTACCTGGAAGCAACATAAAGCTACAGACACAACCGTACAGTTTTCTGAAAAATTCGTACGTTTCTTTCTTCTTAATTTTGTAGCTTCGCACTATTCATGGCTTAACGGCACTAGCATTCCGTGTTCATAGCTCTTTGTCCACCCTTTAGACTTCTGAAGAACTGATTCAGAAACTAAATGAGGAGAACAGAAAAAGTGAGCACCTTTTCCGCCGAGGCGAGTAAAAGCGCTCCGGGTCGAAGCGAATCGCTTTCACGGGGGTCGTCAGTGACGGCAGCATTGATCTCGCTTCAGACAAGATGGCACGTGGTGAATCGGGATCTGGAAATCGGCTTGGGAGCGGAGGCACTCCGGCATTTTCTGGCGTCTCGAAAGACGTTGAGTTTTCGGCTGACGGTGGATGATCCTGCACATGTTATATATATATTTTTTATTGTAACATGTTATATTTCTTTATTGTAAACAATCGGCAAAATTGTAAGCAATTGACAATTGACCCATTAGCACTGTGCCGTAAAATGAAACAACCGAGAAGTTGAAAGGACATAAGCATGGGCTTGTTGGTGGTGATACATGGTGAAACTTGTGGCGCACAAAAAAAGACATGGACAAAGAAAGTGACGACTGGACGATGTGCTTACTTCCAACAGAATGTTTATTAAACAGAGGTGGAATATATACCTTCAACAGTGCGTGCAGGCGCTGAGAGTCCTGGCTGGGCCAACAAAGCAAGATCAAATGCAATGATAACTTGGGGGCAGGAGCAGACTGATTAAAGCACTTGAAAACATATATTCACACATGCGGAGCCTTGCCACTGCGTTTTGTTTAAGAGTGCAAACTCTTCTTCCGTTAGGTCAATAGATGCTGACTAACCTGCTATAATTTGCTCCTTCACATAATGAACCCGAATATCTTGAAGCACTGGCTAGAGTTTGCTGTATATACAGTGTATGCATTCTATGTATGGGAACTAATGGAAAAATAAAAAACACCTAGTCAGCTTAGCAATGCTTGGCAAAATCAGAAGCATAAAATAGGTCTCACCGGTGTCTGCTGCACTAAAGGCGCCGTTGGTCTCGGAGATGATGCAGCAGACGTCACCGTTGAAGTGGGCGCAGATGAATTCACAGTTAAAGCCGCTGACACAGCACAGCCTGACACAGCACCAGCTGTGCCTGCTTCCTCGTACGCCGGAGATGGCCCTCGGGAACTTCCGTCCACGTCGATTTCTTCGCTGATTTCCGTCCGGGTTTCCGCCGCTGCCTCCGACGAAACTTCAAAGCCTTCACTCATAGGTTCGACACAGGGCACAGGTTCGTCTGCCAGTGCGCTGTCGCGCTGATCCTCCTGACAGCCATCTTGTCCGTCGGCTGCGTTACGCGAAAGATCGGAGTGGGGTTCGTGCTCTTGGCTCTTTTCTTTCTCAGCAAGGTTGCACATCTCATTGCCCGCGGGACTTGACGGCCTTGCACCCGAAGAACAGCTGCCATCGCTCGCTTCTTGTGGCCGTTTGCGGAGGTCGATGCCGCAATCCCGCACGGGCACCTCGTCGCTGATGTAGGGGTGCCTAGGATACAGTGGTCTCGGAAAAGGGTTCAGATAGGCCAGAAAAGGGTCATCGAATCCTGGAAGCTGCGAAGTAGCAATGTGTCCTGGTGGTGGAGGATAGCAATAACCCAATGGTGTGGACTTTGCTGGGTTAGAATGATGACCGCTGTGAGTTGCCGTCTGAAATATTTAAACATACGGTGGAGGGGAGAGGGAGGAGAGGCAAGCAAAAGTAGTGACATTAAGAAAGCGCATAAAATGAAACTTGCAATGTAGGCAAATTGTTATTGGATAAAGCATTACATTTATTAACATTGTGCCAAGTAAAAAGTAAGAAAATTGAGAAACTAAAAGGAAAGACCGACAATGTAACAAGGACTGAATGATGCACAAAGTGATGGACATTCACGAAATCCTACACGGAGAGGAGAAGACGTACTTTACACTTTCGCCAGGTCACTTCAAGATATGGGCTTTCTGTTTTCTAGCAGTCAACAGAAAAAATGAAAAAAAAGGGGGCTGAGAATGGGGGCTCTCATGCCAGCAACTGTAAACTCAAACGAAACGTTATTTCCAAACAGCACACATGCTTTAAGTAAGAGTAACAGTTCTAAAAGAGCAGGAACTTCTAAGGCCCTTCATTTGTGGACATTTTAACCAGCAATTTTCAAGGGTGTGCAGATTATTCGAGGAAACAAAAAAAAAAGTCTAATTTTTGATGGCCGATGTAGGGAATGCAAGAATTAAGTGAACATGAACATTGTGCAAGTAAATACTGCAGCACTTGGTATTGTGCCATTGCTGTCATTCCTTTCTGTTTGTATCGCTTAAAGCAATGAACCCAAGTAATAATTAACACAGCTCGATTGATTACTAATAATAAGTTTACGTCAAGTGTCATTACACTTAATGATAGACAGAGATGGTAACTATGCAGTAAGCACAGAACGTAAATGAAGTGTCAAACTGAAGTGTTGTTTCACACTGTTTACTGATGCATAGCAGCGTGTATGGTTGCTATTTCTTTTGTTACTGCCTACTTGTTCGCTCTTTGTGGGTGTGTGTGTGTGTGTGTGTGTGTTTTTTTCTGTAAGTGCTACGTATTTTTGCTACCTTACAATGATGCCTGCAGGCATTGCAG
The DNA here is from genome assembly GCF_013339695.2 of Rhipicephalus sanguineus. NCBI lineage: Eukaryota > Metazoa > Arthropoda > Arachnida > Ixodida > Ixodidae > Rhipicephalus > Rhipicephalus sanguineus. The sequence goes on along the minus strand of NC_051181.1, from coordinate 152,481,621 downwards.
GTATTCTGAATAAGCAATCCCTTTTCCCCTGTGCAGAGTAGCAGGCTAGAGCGCACTAGCTCAGGCCGACCTCTCTGCCTTCTAATAAATTATCTCTCTCTTGAATAAGCAAATAAATAAAAAAAATGTGAGAAAACAAAAAGAGCTACGCACTCCCAGGTCCTTCTCCGGAGGCTCGAACCTTGCTAGGCCACCCGGAAGTTGCTTCGTGGTTGAATGGTGTTTCAGCACGCTGGCAATAGATGGTGGCAGTAGAGGTAAGGGCGGGATGTGCGTGTGAACATGATAGCTCAACGTGTCCCCACCGGGATGGGGATGCCGCCGTTCCTGTTGAGGCGAGGCTGAGGAGTGATGCAACGATTGGTATCCGCTCGACGTCGTCAGCATTAACGGCTGGGCTGATTGCTGGTCTGTACGGTATGGCTGTTGCGGCAGTGCGTTTGTACCTGCACAATCGGCAAACTCTGCACTCTCTCTTCGAAGTTTTGCATCTGCTTCCAAGTGGATGATGCTAACCGATGTTAAAGGGGCACTGACACCAATTTTCGAAGTTGAGTTTGCTCTGTCATACAAATCTCCTGTATACAAAGATGGTTCTGAGTACGCATGAAGCTCAATGAATGCTGATAAGATATTTTATTTTGACGTTTAAGTCAATTTCCGCATGGCACACCTACTTATTTCGACACTAGCACGATATAGGGCTACATTATCAATTCTGGTGACTTTACACACCAGTATGTCTAGTTGTGATGACGTCAGGTATCAAACCATACAAAATGGCCGCTTTCGCGTCACCAACGAACACATGGAGCAAAGCAGCCATGGAAATGTCAAATCTTGTGTGAGTACCACAAAATCCCAAGCAAGCACCTCCCTCCTTTTTTCGAGAGGTTTGAAATATGCGGCAATGACAGAGCAAGCGCCCCCAACCTCCCCTCTCGCCATTTTCACTGTTTCATTCATTGTTTTAGAAACAGTGAATGCATGCGTACTGAATAGAGCAATTCATTAGAAGCACGGGTGCACATTTTTTATTTTTAGGGGCTCTTCCGCTGCCATGCGAATTTGGTACGTGACCGAGCAAGGGCCCCCCTTCCAAATCTTGTCAGATTATCTTTCACCGTAGCTCAGGATTTTACGGTACGTGGTGAGAAGCTCATACCTCGCCGTGATGTCAGGGTACAGTAAAAACCGAAACTGGCTTTTAAAAACACGTAATTTTTCAGGACGCGATCACACCTACCAGCAAAATTTTGTAGGCTCTTGAGGGCTTGGCCTTTCATTTGATGCAAAAAAACGACAAATGAAAATTTTTGTGTCAGTCCCCCTTTAACTAAGTTATTCTCAAAGATTTATCTATTATAGCTCACCGTAGTGTCCCCACTGGTGAATATAAGCATCCCTTCTGATGACGCGATTAATGTTTATTTAGAGCACACCAAAGGATTGTGTGAGGAGCGTCATACTCATGAAAACAGCGTACATGTACAAAGAGAGCTTCATACACATATATATGAGTAACGTAATTATGGTGAGCACATACAGGGATCAGCATAACTGCAGACCTTTTAGTATAAATGCAAAACATGAGTACGCAGTTTAAAAATGTTAATTTTTTCAATATGAAGTTATTCTTGGATATGAATATTACTAAAGATATGTCACACGGCCATAATTGTAGTATGTCACAATTCTAATTGAAAAGACCTTCACATTTCTACAAGATGCACACTCATATTCCTAACACATACTTTAAGAATAAATAGAAACATTTGTGCTGATTAGTAGCGTAGTAATTTTCAGGAACTTATAGTGCAACAGGAAATTGCATCAAGTGCATAGTTTTAGCCCAGAGAAATAAAAGAACGCACTGTACTCACTACTGCTTGAATGGGCTTCGTTTCCATTCGTAGGCGCAGCAGCAGGTGCCTGTGAAAGACAAAGAGAGGATACGTCAAAGTTCAATAGTTGGAAATTTTATTTCGTATTGAGGCTGTCTGATTCTTCTTCAATGTGGCACTTCGAAAAATCTGGGAATGTCATGCTGCTGGTGGCTAAAGGCTGCTTCACTTACTGCAACCGAAAATAAGAAAACACTTTGCAGCTGTGTATCTTCGTAATGTACTCATTTGATCCTTATTTCAGTAAGCGCAGTGGGGGGTTGTTGCATACCCACCACATCTCCCAAACTTAACAATTTTTTACGCAAGCATAGCTCTACTAAAACTTTTAACACAGACAGTTAATGTACATGCGATGCTTGTGATGCAAAAGTACACACACTGCAGTGTTACAAGAGACTGCATTGCACACACGTGCACACTTGTGTCCTTGAACGTTAAGGCAAAGGAGAATTATCAAAATGATTATCAGTTCCACGTTAAATCTGGCACAGCATAGTCACAGCAATGCATGGGTGTCACCCACTCAGTGATAAAGCAAACAAAATGATGTGGCCACAACAGCCTTTTGCAACATTGTGTACAAAGCACACATTTGAATTTCATGTATAATAAATGAATCTAAAAAGGAACACTCACATTGTTTTCCGGTTGTGCAGACTGCAAGCGGGCTAAAACATCATTCAATTGGGCTGATAAATTTTGAAGATTTGGCAAGAGATCCCCTGAAGAGGCACTTCCACCTAAAAGTGGATTAAAAAAAAAGATGAGAAAGTGGAAAAGAACATCATTAACAGTCACGTATACACACAAGTGAGCCACAAATCCAGTTTCTAATGATCAAGAATGCATCAAGGTGATGATAAGTGAAAGTCATCAACAATTTGTAGCAGGATTGGCATAAAAGTATGTACATATGCAGAACTTCGTGCACATGTAGCCATTAACATATTAAGATTTTATAACAAATTGTTGCACTACAAATTGTCTTGTATTAGTGGGACAAACACCGAAAGCCAGCAGTTAAAATGAAACACTAAGCCACTCCATCTTCTAGAAGTGGTGGACACACTTCGCACTTATACCTGGTCTTGTGCTTGCAAAGGCATAGCCGGATTTTTTTTTTTTTTTTTTTTTGGGGGGGGGGGGGGGGGGAGGGTCCAACCAGTATTTACGAACACAATATGTAAAAATTTCAAGGGGGGTTTGAACCCTTGAAACCAGCCTCCTCTTTATGCCACTGTGTGCTTGAAACTTCCAGCAGACAAAGCCTGTAGAACTGACATGCGACACTTGACATGTGAGGGCAAGTTCTTCTGGCAATAGTTTGAAAAGGAATTCTTACACTCTGACAAGTTCAGAGCAATACACTTCCAATGGTATGCAAGTTGTATACTAGCGCTATGTAATGCACTAGTGCATAAGCGTGCACTGGGTTCCCCATCAGGGGGAGAGGGGAGCAAAGGTTCATTGCAGAGCCCCTCCCCCTTTACTAAGTCAATGTATGGGGCAGATTTCGTGCACTCCCCCCCACCCACCACCCCATGCGCACACTTATTCACTAGTGTACCTTCCTTTCAGAAGCCAGCAATGAGTCCTAATCCACAAGTGCTCCACGAAAGTGTTGCAAGTGCTGAAGTGCAACTAACACTTCTTTAGTTGCTCCTTCTAAAAGTGTTTAGCTCACACCAGCAAATATGAATATTTCCTGCTGTCATAGCAACATACAGCAAAAACTGTTGAAACATTGGCAGGGGAAACGATAATGCTGAGTGAATGAAGCAAAGCTACAGCAATAATGTGCAACAATAAACTAAAGCACTGAATTCAAGACTGCACTCAATTGGCCAAACAAGGTCATTCCTTATTGTTCCTAAGGATAAGAGTGTATCGACTTATCTCTAAGGGCTAGGTTATGTCTTAGGCAATAACGCATATGCCATACCACTTGGATATGAAACTGTGTTAGTGCACCAATTGTCAGCCTCAAAAAGTATATTGTCTGAGAGACAAATGATTTTTTTACTGTTCATTTTGCTTGGAAGTTACATATGCACAGTAGTATGACTTCGCTAACTCTTTCACCATATGTTCTTCTGATGAATGTGCAGTGCAATGCTCCATAAGCTGGTATGGAGCATTGCATACACATAAAGGAATTACATCTGGTCAAAATGAATGTGGAGCCCCGTTTCTCAAAGCGCCCATGTTACCTAGGTTGTCAAAAACCATAAATCAGTTACCCTGTCTTGATTTTGTAACATATCATTTGCTAGCCTGCTCTTTATATGTACAGTACAGTCCACTGTTAAAGGGAACACTCGAATGAGCACCCCTCATATTTCATACCTTTTAGCTGCAAGTGGATGCGGAAACATTGTTTGTGCATGGCACTAGTCTATTAAAAGGAGCCAGAACTATCAACCACCAGTAGTTTTATGCAAATCTAAACCACTGTGCTCTTCCAAGAAGGCCAAATCCGGACGTATCCTGGACGCGAGTGTTCCCTTTAACAGTGGACCCGTCTGTACAGTAGTTTTGACTGCCACTGTGGCAATAAAACATGCACGCCGCAGTCACAGTAAAACAAACATGCAAAATTCCATACATGTCAACCATAATAATCCGTTTGTGAGGAAGTTCACGTTAGGTAAGTGAAACTGCAATTACAACAGTGCGACTGCAGTTCAAAAAATGAGCCAAACATACGCTATCTGTTACTGAATAATTTCATAAAGCAAAGCAAGAATGAAGGAAGATGGGCAAGGTCGCCAGCCTACCATGGGTTTGTGTAATTTGATAGCCAGCATCAACAAGTTGCATAAGGTTTTTGCCACCGATGCTCGTCGGGTACTCCCTGCCCCTCCGCACGTACTCAGCGTATTCCTTTAGGTCAGGACTTTCTCTTAAAAACGTCTCCCAAGTGGCGTGACACCCTGCGGACTTCAGGTAACCTACAAAAGAAAGGAAACGTATCAGCATGCGATATGAAAAGTAAACAGTAAGGATGCCTGCGAGAGAACACCACCCACCTAGGACCAAGCGGGCAACTTCAGATGGCATCAAGTAGTCCATGATGTCTGACGTTATCGTGCCAGAAGCACGCAAAACTCGACCACCAAAGAAGCAGCTGATCAGAACTTAGACGTCCAGCTGTGGGACAAGCAAGAACACCAATTGCAACGTACGTTCATTGCATACAAAACTAGGTCTGTGGGAAACGCGATAAGCGAAATGATATGCCTCTGGACATGTCATGAAAGCACGCTTAGTGCAGATCGGATCAAGGCTGGCCCCAGCGTACAATTAAAACCGCACATGTGTACACACTCTGCTGTACTTTCTGCGCGCCCTTAATTTCATTTTAAAGGCTCGTACGACAGCAACACCAGAAGCATTTGGCGATAACGAGAGGGTCAACAAAACTTGTGCTCCCGCCACGGGTCAGCGTACGACGTGCTCAGATGGGACAACGCTGAGGAGTTGCAAGTGATTAGTAAGCAATCGGAAGCTAACTATAGGGCCAGCTTGGTTTTACACAGAAAGCGGGACTCTGCTCTCACCACATACTGGCAAACTGAAGATCACCAACGACGCAAAAGCAACAAAACTCGCATGTTTCACCAACACATCAACCGAAAGCACAACGGGATGACTGCTTGGGATGGAAACGCGCGTAAAAGCACGAGCGGATGTACCCAATCCACTCTGTAAGCCAAAAGCCGCGAGCCAAATGTGGCTTTCAGTGCACCCCTCTAGCGGCGCTCACAGTAAACACAGGTAAACGACCACCATCGCAATTTTTACCTGTTCCGAGCAAATTTCGAGGAAAGGGTACCCGCCCTGCGTAGTTCAGGACAGTGTTTAAGAAGGATTTCGGCTCGTGCAGGGGTCGCTACGTCGTGTCTGACGCGAAAAAACGTCTCTCTGATGCCCACCGAAGCAGCTGGAAACGCATTGCGGTGCGCGATCGCATAAGCTGCCGAGAAACCGCGCTCCCTTCCAAAACAATCATCTTGCTGCTGTTGTCGGGATCAGCGCGCGCCTTGCGATGTTAGTCGACGGCTCGTGTCCTGTGCGCGCTTAAAGGGAAGGCAACAGGCGGCAATGATCCAGCAAGAGAGGTACGCTACGACCAATCGCCACGGTTATTCCGTGCGATACTCGCCGTTCAACCCGACCATCTTCGCCTGCGCGACAGCGCAGAACTACGGCATTCAAGGTAGAGTGACACCGTCACTACCCGCAGTGCGCCTGCTCCTTTCACAAAATTGTAAACGATTTACTTTTCTTTTTATAAGGACGGGGAACGCTCTTTATCCTCGATTATGTGCCGGGAACGCCGATTCGTTTGGTGAAAGCTTTCGAATGGCCCTACGGCCTCTACGACGTTACCTGGAGCGAGTTGGAGGAAGATGTTGTCATCGGAGCTGGCGCCGACGGGAACATAATATTCATCGCACTGAACCGAGCTAACGTGAGGAGGCTACTTTATTGTTTTAGACGTTCACTGCGAGGCTGGTTCCCGCGTATAATCTTGGAAAAATTTTGTGTGTTGCAGGTTCCACGGCTAATACTGAAAGGGCACACCAAAGAAGTAAGTGGCAGTCGTAGTCCCACCTACATTTCCTTTTTCTTGTGCGTACTATATCAAAATATTGTCTCTGCAGGTGTATTCCATCGACTGGAGTCAAACACGCCAAGAACAACTTCTCTTGTCAGGTTCCTGGGATCATCTGGTCAAAGTGGTAAATATTAAATAAACGGCGACACCTTTTGACTTGATCGCTGCAACGGGTCTCAACTGGTGCTTTTCGGAAATTCTAATCGTGCAGTGGGACCCGGAAGCGGGCAACCTGCTGTCAACTTTCACTGGTCATACGAACAAAGTCTACGCTGTAGCCTGGTCTCCACGCATTCCAGGACTGTTTGCGTCTGTTGCGGGTGAGCTGCCTTTCTGTAAAGCTACTCTACCAAAGTGACACTATTAAGCAGCTCCTAAACCGGTCCCGAGTTAAAGACGGGAGAGTGGTTTCTTTTGTCACCTTTACTACCCTTCCTACAGGCGCTATCTTCTCCCCACCACTTATTTCTTCATAAAACACGTTGACAATGTCAGCGCTAAGTGTTGAGCCTATCAGGATTTCGCGCTTTTCGACTACACGCTTGGTTGGTTGCGTGCCAAAGTAATGCGAGACGAGGCAAAGCAGGCTAGGAGACAATTCACAACTGATATCCATCGTATATGGACCATTTGAGAGCTTAATTTATCATGACTTCACGTGAACAGACTGCTGGGTCGTGAATTGTGCCGAAAAGACTGTGAAACGCCTGGAAAGAATAATGCACTTGTTCTTTGTATATTCATAGGTTGTGTAGGGGCCCTTTAAGCTTGGAATTGCGAGGACTAGCTATACCAGAATGTATCCTTCGTTTTCTTTTTGGGTAGAACGAGAGCATTAAAAAAATAGCCATGGCCTTTCACCAAGCATCAGTATTTGTGCGGGAGTGAAAAGCAAATGTGTGGGTCTGCATATGTAGCGTATATGCTGGTCTCGCGTGGAAAGTCGAGCATTGCAGAAATGAATAACGCATTAGAGCTGATGAAAACAAACTAAAACACCATCAAAATGCGATACAGGTACCATAGTGCCATTCCAGATTATTTCATTTTTTATTATTAAAAAATATTATTTTTTAATATTTTTATTTTTTATTTTTTACTAGCCCTCAAGAATTTTCGTTGATCGTACTGATTTCCATCGGTACACAAGCTGCAGTTGTAAAACATCAGTGTGGTGATAACGCAAAGACGAAAGAGTCTGCTGCCCAGAAAGCTCTCTTCCAACGTTAAAGAGGAATGCTGTCTGGCCTTCAAACGGGGTTCTTGTCCTCAACAAAGTTATGAGGGGGCCGTGCCTCTTCAAGGGTCAAACAAGCGTGGTGCCCAGTATGCTTGTGGAGACAAATGAGAGGTGGTTGCACAACTCCGTTTTCTTCATTTTATTTATATTTACCTGTGCTTAGCACTGTAATTTGATATGTCACTACATGACTCACTTTTACGAGTAAACCAGGAACAGTATTATGGTAGTGCACCTTAAAGGGATACTGAACAAAAGTAGAAAGAAATGATGAAAACGTCGAAATTCTTTTTGGAAAATGTGTCTGGTTTCGATAAACAGCTTTTATTTTGAGTATTTTTGGAGTGCTGTCAGTGCACAGCAGCTGCACGCCAGCACGAGCCGCAACGTCAAATTCACTGTGCCGGATGCACAGTGCACGTTTTTCAGTCCTGCTACTTCCTTTCTCCACCACTTCTTTACATCCCACTCTCCCCCTTCCACAAAGGTGCTGACAAGTGCCCCACTCTTGAGGGGCTTTACCTCACCCAGGAGCATTGTTCGCTGCTGGTACCGTTCATAGTAGTTCTTGAGAGCTGAGTGGGTTGAGAGAGGTGGGTGATGCCTGGCATTGTTGGCGCACCTGTTTCCAGTGACGTTTAACTTCATCTCCTCTAGTTCACGGCGCAGCCTCTACACGCGGCAGGTTGTGAAAAACGCATTAAGTTCATCATTTTCTGCTAGGTTCTGCCTGCAGTGAAGGTTGTGTCTACCGATTTCAGCACCCAATCTTTCATCTGGGCTGAAAATCTCGGCGGCAAAAATTTTGTTCAGTATCCTTTTAAGATATATACATATTTCAGCACGTGGAGTTGTAACACTCGTTAGCGTGCTTGTTGGTCGTTAAGCATGCTTTAAGTCGCAGGCTTTAAGTGGCAGAGTGGAAGTAATGGGCCATGTATGTTTCAAGATTCTTCTTGTTGTTCTGGCATTCTCTCATTCATGCAGGAGATGGATCTCTCTGCCTGTGGAATCTCCAGCAGCCTGCACCCCTGGCCGCCATACCGGCGCACAGTTGTGAAATACTCAGCTGCGATTGGTCCAAGTATGAACAGGTAGTCTTGGAAAGACAATGCCTTATCTATTTTGGCCGCATCTTGTCTTATATGTGTCAGTGCTCAAGCTCGGAACTATGCTCTTCCTCGCAGAACATTAATTAGCTTGACATTTCTCTTGTAACTATCTATAATCGGAAAGTGATGCGTTTACAGAAACATCAACATTTGCATTGCACTCTTATTAGGTCTTCAAGATTATGCCAGTTATGTGAGACAGGGTTACAACAAAAAGCGCAGCACCAAGTAGTTGAAACCTGGCTTGTTTTTGTTAACGAGCGGGCAGTATAAAGAAATATACCTTAGTAAGACGTTCTTGCATGATGGTTGGTTCATAGTTTGAATAAGGTTAAAACTGAAAAAAAAAGAAAAAGCGAAGACAGGATGAAGAAATGAATGTGCCCGTGGTGTCTTGTTCATTTTTTGCAAAGTTTTAATCTTATTCAAAACATAAATAAAACAGTGGCAGTCATATTTGTTTTTCTTTGCGTGCGTGTGTGCATGCGCGCACCATTTCTTACTGTGAGAGCCGATATACATACTGCTGCTCTCAACTGTGTTCTTGAAGGAAATGCGTTTGCTTGTAGGAGGAAGTTCACAGCATGGGCGCTCATGTAAATTTATTTTTGGCTTTGTACTTCACCGCTACTACACACAATTTTTCTTGTGGCCTACAGTATGCTGTTTTCTTGTGTGCTTTGAGATTATTACCACAGCATGCCATTCAGCTAATGGCACATTCGGTTTTGAAATTAACCTACAGAAAAATTGCAAACCGACATTCGGGCTTAGAGACTTTCAAGAATAAACACCCTGCATGACTGAATTCCAAGTATGATGGCTACGGCAAGTAGATGATGCATTTGTAGTTTCAGTTGCGCACTCCATAATGGTCACATCATGAAACTTGCCTCAGCTAAGGTGACACATCGGTGTCTTTTACTAGCAGCGTGCGATATTCATGGCATGCCTCATTTCTGTGCACGCTTTTTGTCAACAGCACATCCTGGCAACGGGTGGCATTGACAACCTGATTCGAGGTTGGGACTTGCGGAACGCAGCCAGACCGTTATTCGAGCTCCGTGGCCATGGCTATGCTGTTCGAAAAGTCAAGGTATGATGGCACTGTTCAGTGTCTCCGGTTTCTGAAAGCAGTTGGCATTTGTAACTTCTTGTACAGGTTATATTAAAATTTTCTTTTTTCCATACTGTAAGCTCCTTCCGAACCGTTACACTGTACGAAATACGAATACATAACATTACAGTCTTGTGCTCATAAATATTCATTAACACAGTTTGCCAAGAAAGTTCAAAGCATATAGTATGCATTCGAAACAGGGAAACAATACCTCCAAGTTTCTTCCAAATGAATTGGCAGTTTCATACACTTCTGAACAGAGTTTGTAAACTTCCTTTTTGTCCATTTCAAGTGTAGGCATTCTTCTGAACATTACAAGTTGTTTCGCTGCACCCTACAGTGTGTAGTATTGACAAACATGCATGCATTGCAGTTTTCACCACACAGTGCGTCGCTCTTGGCTTCGGCTTCATATGACTTTTCAACCAGGTAAGCTCAAAATTTGGACATTGCGAGTTCACATTGCTTTGCTAGGTTAAAAAAGTTTAAAGAATGCTGTTCATTGAATATGTGCTTTTGTATGGATTTTTATTTTTTTTTCTCCCTCTTTGCCATTAGCTGGTTTATATACACGTGCACAAAAGATGTAGAACTTCCAATAAATGCCTTATTTTGCTACACTGCCAACATGTGCAAAGGCTTCAGTTTCTATTTCGTTGGAGTGATGACAGTTACTTTTTTTTTTTCGTGAATGGCATGTATTAAAGTTTCAATAAAGGCTCATTTCATTACAAGGACAACATGTGCGAAGCCATTTTGCGTTGCCTGTTCTTTGCCGACTGTTTTCTGCGACTTTGGTTCTATTGCAATAAGTGTGAGCCTGCTGTAAATCCATATTGCCAGACTTTGGGACTGGAAGGAATCCAATGAGGCCCTCCTCATTCTGAAGAACCACAAGGAGTTCACATATGGATTGGACTTCAATCTCCATGTACAGAATCAGGTAGTGTAGACCATCTGCTTCGGTTATCGGGCAGTGTTACCCATGCCTGGGTCTTTGCAGCATTGTAGTGCAATAGAAGAAATGCATTTCCACGTTGAAAGAGCAGACTTTCTTTGCACAGTACACGCAAAACTCAAGAGGCAAAACCTATGAGGCTTATGTTAGAGTGCCAAACTTCTGCAAAAAACATATACGAGGCACTAGGGGGTTGCAAGATGAGCTGTCACTTTTGTGCTTCCAACACGGAAAAACAAAAAAGGTCAGCTTATTGTTTAAAATTTCATTTTTTCATTTCAATTTCATTTTTCTTCCTGTTTTCAAATGCCACTTGAGATGTCTAACAAATTCGGATGCTTTAAACTCCTTAGTTCCACAGCACTCATTTGGGCACGTTGGCTTTCAGTCGTTTTGGAAGAGAGTAAGATGAGCGTCCTAATTATTATGACATGCACACAAGGTGCCCAAGTGGAGGTGGCTTAAAAGGGCTCCTGTAATGCTTTTCCTAGTTATCATAGAATGACCTTACTATCACGACTCTTGTCTCGTGAATTTCCTTCTACAAATATTTTTTTAATCCATTGAGTGCAAGCAGAGTTATTGCACGAGCCAAATGCTACCTTCTCGTTGCCGCAAACTAAAATAGCGGGCATGGTAAGGGGTTCAACATCCACAAGTTTCGTCACCATGCGTCACAGCCTTGAGTATGGCGATGTCACCATTTTTTTCTTTTTGATTGACCTGATTGGCTGCTACTTCTGGTTGAAATGTGTGCAGTGCCGACACGTGGTGGCATCGCATGGCCTGAAATTATCAGCTGGGACGCTGCTCATGAACTTGCTCAATACCTATTGGGCCTGCTTGCTACGTAGTCATGACGGCATTGTGAATGATAGAGCAAACAATCTTTCTTGGCATTTTTGACATGAACTTGTAAATGCACTGCAATAATATTTGGCTCACATGGTCAGAGAGGTCTTGTATACAGACCAGCAGCATTTTCCATGCTAAAAATTTGTTCCAAGGCTCCTTTAAGCTCATTACGAGACAATTTTCATCTATATATCATGGTGTCAACACGTATGATAACCCCTAATGTGGATCTAAATACAAGGCGATACAAATATCCAAGGTTTAGCTTCAACAACACAGCCCATCATATTATATTGTGCCTTCGTTCTCATGTTTCAATTAATGAAAATGAATTTTTTTGGAAATAAAGATAAGGAGACTGCTAAACTATTCACTTTTGAGAGATTCTGCCTCTGGCGTTTTATCATGTACTGACCATAAATCCAACAATTTAATGTATTCAGCATGAAGCTTCTAGTAATGTTCGTACAACATGATGGCATGCACCCAATATGGAAGCACCACATTTCCAATTACATGTTAAATGAGCTACCCAAAACACGTATTTGGAATCATTTGGTTGTGTTAATGACAAACTGGTCACCACACATTGCAAGAATTTTGGCAGTTGTGTGGCTAAGACTTCAATGGTGCATGCTGGGTGCAACACTTGGGACTTTTTTCCAAGGTAACTCCACAATTTCCTGCTGTTACGAACAAGTTAAATACAAATTAGCAGATTCATTCCAATTGACACTGGATATAATGCATAGAAATCTTAGCCAATTTTCGGCATGCAAACACATTAATTACGAAGACTTGTCCCTTATGTTATTAACACACAATCGGGAGCAGTTATGTAACATTCGGATTATTTTAAAACTCCCATTAAATCGCCCTGGATGGGTCATTTTTATGCCTCGCGGTTATAGTGTCCACCAAATTGAGGAGACTCATCCTGATAGCATCGGCACATGCACTCGTAAGCAGTTATACGACATTTGGTTTATTATAACATTCTCATTAAGATGGTATTAACACTCGGGAGCAGCTGTGCGACTTCTATCACACTGGACATGCAATTTTTATACTATGTGGTTATAATAGTGTCCACCAAATTGAGAAGATTTATCCTAATGGCATCAACACATTCACTCATGAGCAATTATACGACATTTGGTTTATTATAACATTCTCATTAACTCACACTTGACAAGGAATGTTTTATACCATGCTGCAATAATCATCTCTCATTCTTTTGTAGATTGCAGACTGCAGCTGGGACCAGACCATCTGCATCTCTCAACTTCCCGACAGTCACAAACCCCAGTGAAGAAAAAAAGAAAGGAGAAACGCTTGGTGTCAAAACAAGTCAGCGAATAAACTACTATGGTACAGTATTAAGAAAACAGGCCATGTCATACACACGGCTGCTCCTGGCAAGACGGCATGAAATTTTGGGTGTACTGTAGCCACACACCCAGAAATAAAGGAACAAAACACGTCAAAACATTGCGAGTGTTGCCTTGTCACTGGCAAAAAACAAGAGATCATTTAAATTATGACTTAATTTCTCGCAGAATACTTAAAGCACAGAAAGAAAAAAGGATGGAGTGATCAGTTCAAGGACGAATGTTCGATGAGAGATGTCCTCTCTTCTTCTGTGCTAAGATAGTAAGGTCTGAAAAAAGGCAAAGAATAAGAAAAATTTGTATGAAACAAGACAAACTTTTCACTCTTATTGAAATAAATGCTACTGCCTAACATTGCTACAGACTTAAAGTAAGATCTCTAAAGAATCACACAATGTCGCGTAACATCCTTGGTTATTCACACGAGGGAAGGCCTCTACTCAACGCAAAGTGAATTTATTCAAATTATCATCACACCGTATTACAGGGGACTGGTTGCAAGAGACCAGAGAAGATATTGTATGCAATGAGTGTCTTAGAAATGTATGCCAAGATGAAAAGCAGTGTACTAGCACCAGCTTGATTAATGTGATACTGCCTTCGTATACTTCTTGTCCACTGTTGTGTACATCACAAAGATCACGCGACACCAAAATGTCTCTCCTTTCATAGCGTTTCCGTAACATAACATTTTTTGGGCGTGTTGGTAAACGGAACTTGAAAACATATTGAGCGCTCACAAACAGGGACGAGAGGGAGACGACAACACAATGCGCTAACTTCAGCAATTTTATTTCCAGAAAACATCAAACTATTTATCCATGCACAGTGGCGCCACCAGTCCACCCACTAGCCAACCAGAAAAGCCAGCTTCCGATCTAAAAGGTCAATTGGTGGTGCACTCACACATGTGTCACCATTGCGAGAGATAGCTTGGGCTTCAATTATCTCTCGGACGTCTTTATCTTCATGCTTCGCCAGTACCGTGCAAGAATCATACATTGGTGCGCAACCACATTCCAAACAATGTACAGACAAATGGCCATAATTATTCTTGTTTATAACATTTAACTTGTGTTCGCAAAGACTATCATTAAGGCATCTTCCCGTCTGACCTATGTACTTATTTCCACAGGTCAGCGGGAGCTCGTAAACCACCTCTCGTACACAATCCACAAGAGGGTCGCGATGATTCTTGGAGCATCCGACAGCTGGCCTGCGGTACGGGTCCATCAAGCTACATAACCTGCCAAGTTTTTCCGGTGCTGAGAACACGACTTTGATGCCCACACGACTAACTATTTTCTTTAGATTATGCGGAGTTTTGTGCATATAACGTACTACTGCCACTCTGCTCCTACTTTTCCCCTGTTGCATGGCCGCGTCCTGAGGCCTACTGTCCAAGCGGCATCTTTTAAGCAGAGCCTCGACAACCAACACCTGTACAGACTCTGGGTAACCTGCTGCCGATAAACTTTCGGACTGACTCATAAGACTTATGGATCTTATGGTGGCAGGATTTCTTCAATGCGTTACCAAAACACAGATTGGCAATGCTTCTTTTAACGAGCTTCGAGTGAGCAGATTGGTATGGCAACAAAGGCTTATTAGCTCTGGGTTTACATTCCCAACACGTGTGCTGTTCCATGAATTCAAGTTCAATATCTAAAAACCGCAGCACGTTATCGGACGGTTCTTCAACTGTGATAATGAGTGGGCTAAGGCCAGCAGAAAAAAACGTTTTTGAGTTCATCTACCGATACATGTAATTCCTGCTCGAAGAGGACAAGGTAATCGTCCACGTATCTTACAACTTTGACCACCCTGTGCTCCTAGTCATGTGGATAGCTAGTCGTGTGGACATCAAAGTGGTGTTCTCAGCACCGGAAAAACTTGGCAGTTTATGTAGCTTGATGGGCCCGTACCGCAGGCCAGCTGTCGGATGCTCCAAGAATCATCGCGACCCTCTTGTGGATTGTGTACGAGAGGTGGTTTACGAGCTCCCGCTGACCTGTGGAAATAAGTACATAGGTCAGACGGGAAGATGCCTTAATGATAGTCTTTGCGAACACAAGTTAAATGTTATAAACAAGAATAATTATGGCCATTTGTCTGTACATTGTTTGGAATGTGGTTGCGCACCAATGTATGATTCTTGCACGGTACTGGCGAAGCATGAAGATAAAGACGTCCGAGAGATAATTGAAGCCCAAGCTATCTCTCGCAATGGTGACACATGTGTGAGTGCACCATCAATTGACCTTTTAGATCGGGAGCTGGCTTTCCTGATTGGCTAGTGGGTGGACTGGTGGCGCCACTGTGCACGGATAAATAGTTTGGTGTTTTCTGGAAATAAAATTGTTGAAGTTAGCACATTGTGTTGTCGTCTCCCTCTTGTCCCTGTTTGTGAGTGCTCAATACGTTTTCAAGCTTTTTTCATACCATTCACTTCTTCTCACATCTACATCAGCTCTTACCCCCTGCGACACGCATTATGAGCGACTATCCGTAAATGCGTGAAATTTGTACAGTTTGATGCCAAGGGTCTCAAGACAATAAAAAGCGAGTGAAAAACAGTTAGTTATGCCATATTTCTTCTTACAATGAATACAATTACCCACCCAAATTGCGTCCAGTGGTTATCTGCTGACAGCAAGCATACCCAAAAAAAACTATACTTCGAAATTCCTGCTGAAACACCCCACGTCGAACATCTCGTTCAACATGGTACTACTTTTACCGAGGTGATCATGTGTAGCAAACTATTTCACCCAAAAGTAATATATAAGAACTTTAGGTAACAAGAATGCTTAGTCTACCATTGGCTTAGTGTTTGTTGTTTCTTTACTGCCACTAGTGCGCAGAAATGGCAAAAGTAAGTTGCGTGTACAAATGTACACACTGTGTTGAAAAGGGTTAAAGTAAGCTGGCATCCTGTTTCTGCACACCCAATTGGTTCACAAACTTTAGGAATTGCAGCAGTCACACAACTGAGAAATTGTGTAGCCAATGACCGACCCAAAATGGCTTTTTTTCTCCTGAAGCAAGCACTTGTGACCAACGTGGTTGAGTGACTTTTGCGAGACGCTTTTGTGCATGCGTCCTGGATTTTACACTGCAGGCACGTGTCCATAGTGGGCATTGGGTACTCACGTGCCAAGGTTCTCCGCATCCTGCATGTTTTCCGGGAGCCTAAGGCCTTTGGTTTCTGGCAGAGCCAAGGTAAGGATGCCCGCCACGAGAGACAGCACTCCGAAAACTATCATGGGCATAATTGGGTGCACCTTGCCCTATTGAGGAAGAAGCAGCAATAATTTTATTGCAAACACTACTGTATGGATTCACATGGACTCGTACAGTAATCCATACTGTATAGGTCTGTATGTATCCACATGGATTGATGGCACGGTGTGGAAATCCGTATAGATTTTCTTGTAGCTTTGTGCTACAAAAGAGGTGGTTGTCAACATTCCCTTTTATAAAGGAGATTACCACAAGAAGATAACAGGTGAACTTCATGACATCAAATGTTACTATGTGAGGTTATTGTTCAGTTACATCAAGTGCTTTGTTTAGTCTTTTATGTCCCTTTATTTGCACATATTTTGCATACCTATACAGAAACAATGTGTGAAGGGAAGCCTATACGGGGGGGGGGGGTTGGGGGTTGGGAGGAGCAACATTGTTGAACTGTCACTTGATTTCGCACATGCAGGAATAGGACGCATTGAAATGTTCAGCCTATGGAGTTCCTGGCACAAGCTTGACACATTGTGAGAAATGCTGTCATGTGCATGAGCCAATGCATCCATCCAGTACCAATTCATGAAGTATCTCATAAAAGTGATCGCTCGAGAATATGACCCCAGCAACACCTTGTTAACATGCTAACATGTATCGCCTGCATCATGGAACAAATAATGAGACAGCTATATAGAGTTTGCACATAAAACACTACAATAAGGAAGCCCAACGCTTTTGTAATTTCCTACTGTGTGAAAGTGTACATCCGCTGCTTGTAGTTACCATGGGAAAAGCATGCTTGAGCCAAAATCTGCATCCTAGAATTTCTCACTCTTGACTCTTTGCTGGCGGATTGTAGTTAGTGTCTTACGTTAATTTTTTCTTGTTCCTCTTTTCAGAAAATTTCAATACAGATAGCTTAAAATTAATCATCTTCACGATTAGAAATATTGACATGCTCACCAGGTCATATGCAATGAATGGAGATGCAATAGTGCCTATACGAGCACTCATACTCCCGATTCCGATGGCTGTATTGCGATGAGAAGTGGGGAACACCTCAGCTGAATACAGGTAGATGATGGCGAAGGACGCCGTGATGAAGCACTTGCCAACAGTGACCAGTGTAGTGGACAGCCACGGTAAATCTAGTTGATGAAGAGCAATGCACACACACTTTTGCTTCGTAGCAGATGAACACTTATGGGCAGATTTACAAGACTGTTACCAATAGTCGTAGGTGGGCATTGACTTAGAGCTTTTCTTTCATTTAGCCAAGTACAAGTATCATTAAAAAATTTCATGTTTGAAAAAAGTTCTTGAAGGTCGCAGATTACGGAGGTGCAAACAGGTGGTTGCAAACTCAACCAGATGAATGCAACTATTCTTGCAGTAACTTCGCTGCTGGCATAAATTTTTGGCAGCGGCATAATTGTCAACATGTTGCCTTTTAAGTCTTTTTTTTGACAAGAACGCTTGTTTAACATGAAAAAGAACGTATACAGTAAAAGCTCGTTAATTCGGATTTCTAGGGACCGGAAAAAATGTCCAAATTAACCGAATGTCCGAATTATCGAATGGCCGAAATAAACACAATAAATGCACGAGTTTTTTCAACATACCTTTACTTAACAAAGTAATCGCGGATGCTTGTCTGTTTTCGAGCAGAAATTCGCGCGGACACAATTTTTCTGAGCCCTTCAAGGTGCTCAGCAGCTCGCATGATGTCTGCAGTACCGCAAAAGTTTCACCCGTCATCCACGCTTTTCGGTTGGCACGGTAATCCACGGGAAGATTGTTGATGTTCTTAAAGCAGCGTGGCTTTTGAACCTTTCCGATAACGAGAAGCGGCAAGCGCTCTGTTCCCGTCACGTTGGGGGATTAAAAGTACGGTTACTCGTTCCTTGCTTCTTGCCGCCGATTGAAGGATCCCCTTTCATCACTCATCACTTCTTGTCGGGAGAGCCCGTTATTCAGAGCACGCAAAATTTCTACTTTGGTGGTGAATTCCTTGGCCTCGTACTTGGGCCGCTTCGCCGGCGTTGCCATCAGCGGAGAGTGCGGTCGCACAAGAAGTCAGCACAAAGGCACCAGCAACGATCAAGCTAAAGCAGCCGTACTGAAACGTTCCTCGATAAATCGGCGATCAACGATGCAGCACACCAACGGGAACAAAGCAACAAAACCCACACGCGAAAAAAAGGCGTTGAACCAGTCTCAATCCAAGCCAAGTCGATAATTGATGTCCATGGCGATGCTGCGTTTGAGCTTCACTTTTGTTCCGAATTGTTCTTTTTTCGTTTTCGAGCCTCGCCAGCGGCCCGAAAGTCGCCGAATTATCCGATTGGCGGTCAAATCTGTCCGAAATAACGAGCGACCAGTCTCATAGAGTGATGCGTATATTTACAGGGACCAGATGACGTGTCCGAATTAACCGATTTTCCGAATTAACGAGAGTCGAATTAACGAGCTTTTACTGTATATGTAATTGTGCTTGGACGAAGCCTCACAAGACATAGCTACCATTGACGGGTAACTCAGTATTGCAAAAAGGTTCTGGTGTATACTGGAATACAAATCACGCTGAAACTCTTAACTAGAGTAGCCACTGCTCGTAGTAAGACCTGTGGCTGCGCTAGTTGGTTCCTACTTGCAGAACAGTGAAGCCAACACTTGGGATAGGGAGGTGTATGAGGAGACGCTAGACATGCACTAAGTCGCAACTAATGTTTGTGTTTCGATCATACCGCTCGCATATATGAAGAATGAAGATGCAAAGTTGCGCAGGCCTTCGATGTGCAGTGTGGATTGCACAACCTTGCATCTTTACATGTGCGCAGTGTGATCAAAATAAACGTTAGCTATTACGAGTTAGCACTTGTCTAGAGTCTTCATCGTGCACCTTCTTGTCCCAAGTTTTGTGCTTTCCTATTCTGCTAGCTACTGGTCATTTATGGTACACACTTTTGGATGACAGTAAAACGAATGAGAGAAGGGATAATATTTTTTTGTTAAGAGAACACGAAACCAACTAGCAAGCCTTGAAACCAACGTACATGACTTAATTTTGCATTCTGACGCCGTTAGAACACAGCTGCCAGTTCCGATTGATACATTTGGTGTGGGCATCTTATTCATCCATCATAGCACATTACATACAGCACGTTACACATTACAATAGTATGTTAAAGCACATTACGTTCAGTGGCTTGAGTGCTCGACAGTGAAAAGTAGTGCCTTTACCTTCTGGAATAAAAGGCACAACGACGCAGAAGAGTCCGGCCAGCAGCAGAAAGGCGGAGAGCATGACGCGCCGACCACCGTACTGCAGCGATATGACAGCCAGGAACACCCCTGGAATCTCTATCAGTGCCAAGAGCCCGAAGCTGTGAAACGTCGAGCCACCAAGTGTATCTGCGCTGAGGCTTAGGCCGTAGTAGACCATGGCATTTACTAACCTGAAAAAAAAAAAAAGTAAATGACAGAAGAATGTGTGTTCAGTGGCAATTTTAATACAGTATTTTTGCGTGTAAAGTGACATGAGAAGTACCTACTCCCGGGGACATATCACCAGAACATGGGCTCCACAGTAAATTAGTCTCTGCTCCGTTAACGCATGGCCTTCCTAATTTGGTGGATAAACGCGTAGGTCACAAGAGCTACTACTGGCTAAAACATTTAGTTGCTGACCGTTTATTCGGACATGCTCGTTTATTCGGACACCTTCCCAGCACCGCCACTTATCCCACTGAAGTAATGTAAATTCACGACCGAAAATTCAGACGCCTCACTGTGTGTTGTTTAATTTTTCGGACTCCGGCTGGCTGAGTGTGACGACGAATGGTATGACAAGCTGTCCGCGTTGTTTACAATATTTTTGCTAGGTTGCCAGCACTGAAAGGTTGCACTGGCTATGGCTGGAGATGGTGCCAGTGTAAAAATCCACACAGAAATTACAATTGCAGATCTTGAAGGCTATGTTTATTTTCCTTCCGGCTTTAGCCAGCCGAGTATCCATTTAATGGCTACCACGGTCAAACCGCAAGCCAAGCCAAGCCGCGATCAGAGTCAGCTAGATGTGGCGTGTGGAAAAGACCGCGCTTATGACATGGATGAAGAGAGAACTACACCATGAGCGCTGCAGCACGAACTAGCCCGACGTCGTTCCCTTTTGGCGTTTGAGGGCTTTTGTTATCTGTTGTTTCTGTGGCTAAGCCTGATCTGCGTCTTGTGCTTTGTGTCTCGCTCTCATTTGGTGCTTGGCGTGTGAGGCCTGATCTGGTGAAATGGCTCCGAAGCCACCCGTTCCATCTATGCCATCAGTACTAATGAAAAAAATGTGGCTACTACAAGACACTAACGATGGTGAAAAAAGCCATGATCATTCACCAGGTTGAAGGCGGCCGACTTCAATCCAATGTTGCTCGGGTGTTTTCACTGACTCGGACGATGATGAGATCATTATTATTATTATTAGGGTTTAATGGCACGAAGGCTACAATGGCCATAGAGTGCATCGGTGTGATCAATGACTATGACTATATGTAACGTGGCTGTAAAGGGCCTAAAATGCAGAGCACTAAATGTGCGTGATATTATGTATATATATATATATATATATATATATATATATACATAATAAAATTATACAGTGCCAGAGTATTTGGCATGGTGATGTGCCAGTTAATTTAATTTTTGCATGATGGTAATGCTGGTATCGTGAGCAGTGATGACAGAGTGCATAACAGATAAGAAATGTTGCATATAGTGCCACAGTAACTCAGGGACTGCAAATGTATCTGATGGCTTATACAGAGTGGCCCTACCATGGTAGGGTCTGACAAGCCACCGATATCACCAAAATAAAGGCTAGCCTTGCCCTCAGATAGTCTGTCAGGTCCTCGAACCAGCGCAGGTGGACAGCGACTCTGACAATGCGCCACCCACACCACAGTTATCAAATGCAGATTTAGTGCAGGCCGTAACAGCGTTATTGACAACCTACAGTGATGGCCAAACACTGGCTGAAATAAAAGCCGAGCTTGTCGTCTGTGAGCGTGCTTGTGTGCAGATGTGAAATGACAAGTTTTTCTGGCCACTGAGCCAGTAAAGGTGCTTTTATTCTGGTGAATCTTTTTTTTTTTTTTGGACTCTCGGTTATTCGGACTTTTCGGCGGTTCCCGCCGAGTACGAATAAACTGTCGGCGACTGTAATTAGAGCTTTGTCTCGTGTACCAGGACTTTCATTCCAAATGCCTTAGACGACCTCCGCACTGGTTTCAGTTGAACTTGTTGAGCTCATCTTAGTGTTTCTTCACCACTTCTTGAAATACTAATGTTAGTAACAAGGACATTGCAAGTACACTGACAACATGCCCCTCCAAAAAAAAGCTTGAAACATGCTATGGCTGGCTAAACTTCTCATAGAGCTTGTGATAATGTAATAATGTCTGCGGTCTTGCATGCCAAAACCACAATACGATTATGAGGCACGCCGTAGTGGAGGGCTCTGGAAATTTCAACCGTCTGGTGTTCTTTTAACAGGCACCAATATGGCCATGCCAAACAAATATCCAACCTAGAGAAAAAAAAATGTTCGATGGGTGACTACAGTGGGTAAATGCGATGAATTAGCACGCGCAATACTTTCCCAAATGACAATATGCTTAGGCTTAATGTTCTAAAATAAGGAAGTATCAAAGCGAACAGATATCCACAAGAGATGACACATCCACGCACTCTTGTGGGTGTCTTCGCGCTAGTACTTACTTATTTCATGATGAACCAACTTGCCCAAAAAGAAGCATTGATTAACGTACCGAGTAAAAAAATAATCTTTCGGCTCCTTTTGCATCAAGTGCGGAAGTCTTGATAATAATAATAATAATATCTGGTGTTTAACGTCCCAAAACCACGATATAATTATGAGAGTCGCCGTAGTGGAGGGCTCCGGAAATTTCGACCACCTGGGGTTCTTTAACGTGCACCTAAATCTAAGTACACGGGCCTCAGACATTTTCGCCTCCATCGAAAATGCAGCCGCCGCGGCCGGGATTCGATCCCGCGACCTTCGGGTCAGCAGTCGAGCGCCATAACCACTAGACCACCGTGGCGGGGCGAAGTGGAACTTCACTTTTTACGAAGTCAAGGCTACTTCAAAAAGGCAATTTAATATCTAATAAATGTTGCAGCTCAAGACTTTTGGACCCGAAGGTGGCTGCATTTTCGATGGAGGCAAAAATGTTTGAGGCCCGTGTACTTAGATTGAGGTGCACATTAAAGAACCCCAGGTGGTCGAAATTTCCGGAGCCCTCCACTACGGCGTCTCTCATAATCATATCGTGGTTTTGGGACGTTAAACCCCAGCTAAAAAAAAAAAAAAAAAAAAGTTCCACTTAAGATTAATAACTAGTGGGTGGGGTGGGAGGTGAGCTTAGTACTGCCATAGTCAAGGCCAGAAGTGATATGCTAGGATTAATTTCATTATTAATCTTTCTACAGTTCCTTATTGGCCTTGCTGATCCTCGGATCTCACACACCAAATGGCAAATCTGCAATGGCAGTGTAAATCTGCAATGGTCAGCGAAAGGGTCTAGCGTAAGTATGACATTACTTAGAGCCATGGCCAGTGTTGCAAGGAACCCAGGACTCCAGTCACTTGAAATTACATGTGAATGTGTGCGTGTATACACACACACACGTCCACACGTAATTAATAACATTGTCTGTTTATTCAGGGTGTGTATACACACATACTCTAAATAAAAAGACACAGTGTTATTCACCCAAGATGTAGAGTTGGCAAAAATATCTGCATTTACCATTGATTGAGGCATTTAACTCCTGCTGCCCTTGCTAAGTATGTTAGACAATTTTGAACAACTTATGAATGTCATGCAGTATTGTGGGTGATATGATATGCATTATTGTCCCGGCCGCTGACCCGAAAGAGAGACAAGTTCGATTGCGACCGCATTTCGATGCAGGTGAAGTGCTAGAGACCCATGTACTGTGCGATGTCAGTGAACATCGAAGAACCCCAGGTGGTCAAAGTTATTGGGAGCCCTCCACTACTGCAACGTCTCTCATAGCGCGAGTCGCTTTGGGACATCAGACCCCACAAACCAACCAACCAACCATCTCTCTTTCAGTACCTGCTTACCTCCTCCATGAACTGTTACGACAGTTTGCAGCATTCTACACGGACGATCAGTAGAATACACTGAAAGTGACTCGCCAGTTTAAGCTCACGTTGAGAGTTCGGCAACAAAGCCGTGCAGTCCTGAAGAGATCAACCAGTGACGAGGACGATGAATCTCTGGCTGTGTGTGTCGTGTTGTGGCTGCACGGATCTGCGCAGGACCCATTGCAAGCATGGCCAGAGCCCTGCAGGTCAAATTAAAGTTTTGTATGTAATACGCACGTAATGCATCAGGTTTTTCAGATAACACTTTCAAAAGTTCTCAAACATACGGTTTCTGAGTTGAGTTGCAGGAAATATGGCACCATACAGTTACATTGCTAATGTGGGAGTTGTTAAATGGTGCATGTTCTAACAAAGAAATTAAAAAAATTGAATAGAGCACTTGTCCATATACATTCTACATCATGTTGCAGATTTTTTCAACAGCGTTCTACTACAGCCCCTGCAAGAACTTTTATTAAAGGGTCACTAAAATTAAACAATAAATTAGTTTAGACTGATAAAGAATACTCTGCAAACTTTAGTGTTGTTAACTTCACCACTATAGGTTTACTAATAATACATGAGAAAATCACTGTCAAAAGTCTCACTTTCAAATTTCCTGCCGAAATCTACGTTGGTGACGTCACGGATTTTAGTTTTTTTTTCACATTTTGGCCACATTGGCTAAACGAAATTTCCTGAAACTCGGTATGTTAAGTCTCTGGCTCCTTCAGAAGACAATGTACTTCATTTTTACTGATTAGGAACTACGGAAGCCCTGGTAGACGCCATCAAAACCTATGGTGTTGAAGCGACTGGTGCAGGAACTTGAAGGTGGCGACGCCACCCACATTTTCTTTTTGCACGTTTTCTCACTTACCAAGAGTCTCCTTGCGGCAAGCGCGGTGATTTTGGAATTGTGATAGAGTAACTAATAATATGAGAAAATTTTGTTTTTTTCTTTAGTGTCCCTTTGAGCGTACTGGATAAAGAGCAGGACAATTTTATTGTTTTAGGCATCTAGAAAGGTTGGTTCACACTAACCAAATTTCATGCAAGCTGATTATTCGAAACACTAGTAATATAATATGACTGAGAACTTTCAACTTCGTTTTTCTCTTTTTTTTCAACCTTATGCAGTCTTGGCTACTTGTGCATAGGAGTACTTAAAGTGGCTAAATCATGGTCAAATTCTGAATGCACATGTAAAACAGTGTGTAAAATGCAAGTATATTGGTTGTGCTGTAATTTTCTGCAAATTTGCTTACGTGGCACCTTATTAAAGCAATCGCTGCAACAGAGCTGACAGAAAGCTACATGACAGCTTATTCCCAATTATTTTTTTTACATGGAAATACGCAGTCCATCTTTAACACTATTCTAAACTTAGCGTGAAACCCGAAATTTTTGTAAGAGACCCTACTCTGACCACTACCAAGAAGTGCAGGAATGTGAGAAATGTGTGCAATTAAGGTATTTAAAATGGTATTTTAATACAGTATACACAATTGCCATCCAATTTCCTATATTACTGGCAAAAATAGATCTTCCTGTAGGGGTTGAAATGAAACATGACAAAATTTTATCCTTCTTGCGATTTTCCTGTGGACACTGCTTTCTGTGCACTGCTTTACGTTCACACCAACCAAAAGAACATGAGTAACTGTCAGTACAGAGGATTCATAAGCTACGCGCAGCTCACACGTAATGTTATATATTTTATCTAACAGCTTGTGCTCTCGCCAAGTCTAGACACACACTCACCAAGTTGGCAATAGGAGCCCTGTTGTTCCATCTGGCAGCTCGATTTATAACGGCAATTGCTTCAGCCTCCTTTTTGTTGTGCAGGCACCATGCCAAGCTCTCGGGCAGAAGCCTACAAAAACAAGAACAAATAAAATAAATAATGCAAATTTATTGCAAACATAGGAATATACGTATTTATTCGAATCTACGCCGATGTTTTTTTCGAAAAAACGATGTGCGAAAGTGGGGGGGTCGGTGTAGATTCAAGTACAATGATTAAGTTTTTTTCTTCTCCGGCCTTGCGAATTTTGGGGTCGGCTTGGAATCGGGGCCGGCCTAGATTCGAGTAAATACTGTATGTGAAGTAGATTTTTTATCAAGTGGTGGGTTTGTGCAAATATTCAAAATTTAGAATACTGAACCGAATAGTGCACCGTTTGATACAACTTTCATATCAAATAGCCGCGCATCAAAAACATGAATGTTTTTCAGTAGCTTTCAAACTTTTCAAAACATCAACCACACCGAAATAAACACAGGTGAAAAAGTATGATAAATTTCAACCCCACCGGTGTAGCATAGGCACTGAACATCAGCGCTTGCATAGTGTAGCAGAGTACATCATTCGGAGAGCCTGACTCTTGCAGCTACACAAAAATTGTTTGCAGTCTCTGAAGGATTCCGTGCATGTCAGGAATCTGCTTATTTGTTCCCGATGCCCACTTAGTGCTAAAATTATAAAAATTAAAATGTGAACGTCATGTTACATTAGTTTACAAATTGCTGTTCGATGTTCAAAACACTTCCGATTCAATTTCTTCTGGCACTGTTGAATTCAGGTGAGATTCTATCTGAAAAATTGGTATTTGCGATGCTATAAAACCAAATACAATGTGTACAGTTTTTATTGTCACCTGTGCAGTATGTAACATTTGAATTATGCTTTTGCTACTTGTTTAGCCATGAGCCATTCACAAAGTTAATGCATTTAGCTGGGCTAGCTGGTACTGACTCGAATTCATAACACTAGCAAACACGCACACTACAGACTACACAGAACGACACACGACAACCACTGGCGATTGAACTTGTAAAGCGAGCTTGTTGGTATGGCATATCTTTTATTACTGTGGCAGTGCAAGGACACAAGAAAGGCACATGACACACACAGAGCAACACACACACGACGCGCACACAGAGTATGCGTGTCGCGTGTGCCATCGTCGTGTGCCTTTCTTGTGTCCTGTTCCTTTCTCTACCATAGTAATAAAAAACAGCTAGCTGTTGCCCTGTGTCGTTCTGTGTCATCTGTAGTGTGCGTTCACTAGTATTATGCATTCACAGACACCACACGTCCCTCTCACTCTAGTAGGAGCACACAAATACTATTTTTCCTTTCCAACAGCAAATATTCAGTTATAATTCATGTAAGAAGTACCAGTAGTAGGGCAAAAGCAGGATCGTGGGTGCTGCTAGGGCCATGGAGAGATGCCTCCAGTTGGGTAGCATGTAGGCAGCTGCAGCAAGCAGGATCTCGCCCACAGGGAAGGCTAGCTGGAAGAGCAGCACGCTGATCAGTCGCCGCGATGGGCCTACCAACTCCACGGCTGCAGAAAAATTTCATGTGTTGGAACCACAGTATGATTATGAGGCAGAGGCACACCATAGTAGGAGGGACACCATATTAATTCTGACTCACCTAGGGGTCTTCAATGCGCACATAAATTAAATTACATAGGCATTCTTGCAGTTTGCCCCCAATGAAATGTGATTCCGAATTCTGACACTGAGGGGTGAGCCCCCACCTTCCCCGCCACACATCTTTGAATAAATACACCTCTATGGCAAAGAGTTAACTGCCATTAAAGTGAAAAAAAAAATTATGCAGAAGTGTAATTTCACCCTCTCAACCTACTACTACTGCTACAGAACAGCCGGTAGTGTGGTCTTCACATGCTGTCCTTATATATCCTACGAAAGTCAAACATTCTGCTACGTTCATTCTCTCCAGCTTTGGCAATAATAATATCTGGGGTTTAACATCCCAAAACCACGATCTGATTATGAGGGACGCCGTAGTGGAGGACTCCGGAAATTTCGACCACCTGGGGTTCTTTAATGTGCACCTAAATCTAAGTACACGGGCCTCAAACATTTTCGCCTCCATCGAAAATGCAGGCGCCGCGGCAGGGATTCGATCCCGCGACCTTCGGGTCAGTAGTAGAGCACCATAACCGCTAGACCACCGTGGCGGGGCTCCAGCTTCGGCAAAAAAAAAAGGCGGAACTATGACGAAAATTATTTGCCAGCAGATTTATTTCACTTTTTGTGCAGATCAAACGCCTTCGAGTAGATGCTAACCAAAGTTCGCGCATGTACACAGCCAGGGGCGTAGCCAGAATTTTTTTTTTTTTTGGGGGGGGGGGGGGGTTCAACCATACTTTATGTATGTTCGTGCGTGTGTTTGTATGTGTGTGTGTATATATACGCAAGCAAAACTGAAAAATTCCGGGGGGGAGTTAACCCCCCCCCCTCCTGGCTACGCCCCTGTACACAGCGGTCTACAGTTAAAGGGAACATCGAAGCGTGTGGCGGCCGCTCGGAGCCACCGCCGACTGGCGGCTGCAACGAGTTTGGCGCAGGCGCTCTGATGTTTCCTTCCTTTTTTTAGATCACGTGAATGCAAGGCCTACCACAAGGTTGCTTCACAGCATCAACGGTGCCATAGCGGTGAAGCAAGCTTGCCGTCGACATTGAGAGATCGAGCGCAAAACGAGCTCCGTGGAGACTTCTCGCCTGTAGTCGGTGAACTTAAGGATAACAGTTAGTTTATAGGCACACTGAAACAATATTGTTAACGCAGGATGATGTGTTCTACTTCATGATGACAAACAGGTAGAAACGTGTGATAAAAAAAAAAATCCCGCACAATGGCGGCGTTGCAAATTTTCATTGCACACTGGAAGTCGTAATGCGCCGTTTAGAGTGTGTTTTACCAAAAAAATTTTTTTTCTTATCAGTTAGTTATTTAAAGAATGAGAAGAAAAACTGAAATGTCCGGTCACGAGGCTGCCATCAAAAAAAAAAAAAAAGACATGTACTTCACTCGTTTGTAATTTCCACATGTCATAAAGATGCGCGGAATTGCGAGCCACGAAAACTTCGAAAATTACGCGGTCGCACAGCAGGAGACGATATTACAGCTATCAATTTTGTTATTAAACGATCAGTAGGCGCTGTACACAACTGAAGAAAAATTCAAGCGCGTGCCATAGAGTGAGTTGGCTCACTCTGAATGAGACGAGCAGTACGCACAAAACTGTCACACGGTGGTGACTGAACTAAACGAAGGAATTATCTTACCTAGGACGAAGGACGCCTGGTAGAGGGCGGTAGATCCCATGGCCGTCATTATGCGCGTCATCGTGAACTGCGCGTAGTTGCTGGTCAACACGGTAGCCCACGACGTTAACAAGAACACAGGCGGAATGAACAGGAAGCAGATCCGGCGTCCATATCTGAAAACGCGAGTGCCGATAATGCTAAAACTTTTGACAGGCACGGTCTTTGGCAAAATCCAAAGAGGCAGGCATCAGCGTACGTCCTCCATGGTCAAGAGCTCACAAAAATGCGCCTGCAACCGTACCTATCTACCAGGGCCACTATTCTGCATTTCTGATGCTGATGCCCTTTTCTTCTTTCTGTACGACAACAGTGGTCGTAGTGACGCTCCGTCCATGTTATGTATGGTATCAGTTGGCCGTGAATGGTAGATAAGGCGAAAACATAGAATCGAGCGTATAACGGATCGCAATACTGGCCCAGTTCCTCTGATGGCTAATATGTGCTACTATATATGGCCAAATTTCGCCTAGTACTGGTAAATGTTGCCTAATACGTTATTTTTGCTACCTCTTGGCAAATGTAGGCTAATGCTGGCGAGTGTGTGTTGGTCAAATAATGGCTCGTGATGGCTTATTTGAATTTTGCGATTACTGAGCATGGATATTACAGCGGCAGTTGACCGAATTAAGTGAAAGATTTTCACTTAAGTTTATTCGCTGGTTGCCTAACGCACTTGGATTTGTTTGTGCAGTTGAATTTTTTAAGTCCTTACTAAACATTAAGAAATAGAGATGTACATACTCTTGTACTTACCGGTCAGATATATGGCCAAACAGCACCGATGCAACCATGACGCCCACCATAAATAGAGATTGCGACGTGCTAGCTAACCAATCATCTTTGCAGACCAGGTTGAACTGGAAGGCAGCAGAGAGGGAAAAAAACAAAAAAAAATTAAAAAAAAAACGAAAGAACGCGTCACATACAACGCACGTGCGCAGTCCACAAGCACACGTGCTTCGTACCATGAGGGGGCGAGAAAAGCTGAATAAAGCAATAGCCGATCGATGTCTGATGATCTGGGTGAATCGATATGATAACCATCATGACTTCCCTTCATGTCAAGGTACAACGCTCGCACATCATCCTACACAAGAACCGCTTGACAGATTTCGCTAATTTGCGAGACTCGAAATTGCGCGCGTTTATGAGATAATGGTTAATCGGATACCGCATGGGTGCTAACTTTCGTGTAACGACGTAGAGCTCAGTCGTTGCTGCATACACAATGAGCGCGGACTGCGCTCATCTTTACAGCGCGATCTGCTAGTGTTCTGTCTAATTTTAATTAGTCCATTAAGCAAGGGGCATACCAATGCTCTTTTATAGTTACGCATTTGGCCGCTGGGCGTGCAATGATCAATATACTAATAATAATAATAATAATAATAATAATAATAATAATAATAATAATAATAATAATATAATAACAATAATAATAATAATAATAATAATAATAATAATAATAATAATAATAATCTGTGGGGTCTTACGTGCCAAAACCACAATATGATAATGAGGAACGCCGTTGTGGAAGGCTCTGGAAATTTCGACCACCTGGTGCACCTAAATCTCAATACACGGACCTCTAGCATTTTCGCTTGCATCGAAAATGCTGCCGCTGCGGCCGGGATTCGACCCCGCGACCTTCGGATCAGCAGTTGAGCACCATAACCACCAGACCACCGTAGCGGGCAAGCAATGATCACCTACAAAAGTAGTTGAACGGCAAATCGGCGACGTTGCCTGAACAGCCAAAAGGTCTGCCTGAATAAACGGGTAAGTCTTCATGACACTTAAAGGGGCCCTGCAACACATTTTCAGCATGGTCACAAAACGCTGCTGATCGGTATTCGAGGCTCCTGAGAACACACGAGCCCAACATTACCGCGCAGCACGCAGCCTAGAATTTAGAATTAATTTTTAAAGTCAGCTAGAAATCGCTCCCTCTTCTTTCTTCATATGATGCCATATACCCAAATTCACGGCCATTGGCTGATTTGAGCATCGTTGGCT
The DNA here is from genome assembly GCF_013339695.2 of Rhipicephalus sanguineus. NCBI lineage: Eukaryota > Metazoa > Arthropoda > Arachnida > Ixodida > Ixodidae > Rhipicephalus > Rhipicephalus sanguineus. The sequence goes on along the minus strand of NC_051181.1, from coordinate 152,450,821 downwards.
GTACAGTTACTGCGCCCGCCACGGGAGGCCGCCACGTGCCCTCGCGATCTCATTGAAGGTTAGCCGCGCGTTCAAAGAAAAGAAAAAAAAGAAAAAGTGCTCAAGGTCATGACGCACGCGCGACGTGACTTCCTTCCCCCGTGCCATCCCTCCCTCCTTAGCTTTCAGCGCGTTCGTCGGGACGAGAGTAGAGAGAAAGCAATTACAGCGTGTGACAAATCTCTTAACTCCGCTCGTACTTGATGGATTCAAAAAAATTTTGCGGCGGTCGATTCATGAGGCATTAAACTCCTCTAGTGAAGCCATTCGATGGTTACTCGGAAAAGTGTTGCAGGGCCCCTTTAACAAGCGGCACCTGTCGATACGACAGTGCTATGTTACGCAAGACACACACATATAGCAATGAATATACAGATATATAGAAAAAGAACGCACATCGGTGACGATTGTGCTGTCAAACTCGGCTTTAGAGTAGACCCAGCGGTTGCACCGCTGTGACGTACTCAGGAAATCCTCGGGCGTGCAGCTCTGCGATGCCGAGATGTTGCGGTCGTAGCAGTAGCACTGAGCTTCGTCCAAGCTCCCGTCGGGGATGGCGTACGTCGACCACGGCTCGCGGAACTCCGTGCCGTTTCCGTCGCAGCCGTCGATGAAACATCTTAGAGGAACAAAAATGAAGTCTTGGTATTTACGAACTGAATTCTGGGGTATCGCATGCCAAAACCATCACTGATTCTGAGGCGCGCACGCCGTGGCGGGAGACTATGCATTAATTGGCACGTCGGAGTGGGCACGTCGGCTGGCGTCCAGTGGGCACCATGTCAAATCCGTTCCTCTTTTTAATGCAGTTTGCTTTGATCGCCTCGACTACGGAAGCCAGCACAGCGATCACGGAATCCACCCCTGTTCTACGAGCAAACCAGCACGGAGACTGCGCAGACGTATTCCTGAATCTGCGCGACGACTGGGGACACCCGTGTGCAACTTCATCGATAACATCGACCGAAGATATAAAAGCTCTGCCTCCATCGGATTTCTTCAGTGGGCACGTCGGCTGGCGTCCAGTGGGCACCATGTCAAATCCGTTCCTCTTTTTAATGCAGGTTAGTAACGATGCTTCCACAATTAAAACCAATGACCCTTGCTTTGTCCAGCTGCCGTGCCCACGGAGACTCATTGAAATGTACTTTATCGCCCGTGACTTCGTGTTGTCGCTACTCATGCTATGTGGTGACGTCGAGTCTAATCCAGGGCCTGCCGCTCAGCAGGTTCTAGCTGAACTGCTTGAGGGCCAGAAAGATATTCAACGAAGGCTGGGGGATATTGAGGTTAAATTACAGAAGGTGGACGAAGCTACATCTGCGATAAATGAAATCAAGAACTTAACGCGCGACCTAGACTCACGAGTTGCAGTTTTGGAAAGAAAGCTTGTCGACCTAGAAGACTACAGCAGACGCAACAACCTAATTGTTTTTGGTATAGCTGAGAAACCAAACGAAACGTATGAAGAACTGTCGCAGCTTGTGTTGAAAGAAGTGTTTTCTGATAAACTCGGCATAAAAGTAATTTCGGCAGAAAGAATTCACAGATTGGGTCGGAAGCAACCTAACAGGCATCGACCGGTTATTATCAAACTGTTCGATCACCGTGAGAAACTAAACATACTAAAAAATTGCTTTAGACTAAAAAACAGCAACTACTCCGTATCGGAAGACTACTCCCCTACTACAAGGCAGATACGCAAGAAACTGTGGGAAAGCACTGCAGAACTTCGTAGGGCGGGTCAGAAGGTTAAGCTAATCTCCGACAAGATAAAGATTGGCGAAGAATTGTTCATTTGGGATGATGCGCGACAAGAGAGAATCCCGGCGCATGATAGCAGTGATAGGAAGAAAAAAAAGCAGAGAAAGCAATGAATTGACACCAGGCACAATGAATCAGAAAACTTAACGCTTTTATGTTTGAATGCCCGCAGTCTTGTAAACAAGTTTGTCGACTTCAGTTGCCTAGTAGAGTGTCATAATCCGTCAGTTATATGTGTCACTGAAACCTGGCTTAATGAATCTATCTCTGAAAATGAATTTCTGCCCCCTGGTTACTCGGTTATTCGAAACGACAGGTCGTGTGGTCGCGGTGGTGGCGTGGCGCTCTTTATCAAAAATGGCATTGAGTACGCGACACTGCCTGACCTCCTTGAAACGGAGTCTGTCTGGTGTAAGGTTAGGGTATGCAGTGTGTTTGTGGCGATCGGCGCTGTATACCGGCCGCCAAATGAAGATGGCAATTGCATATTGGCAATCACTGACTATATCGTAAAGCACAGACTTCACGACCGCAAATTGATCATATGCGGGGATTTCAATGCTCCCCACATTAACTGGAAGTCCTTCACCACAACCGGCCGTGACAAATTTCTCTGTAATTCTTTGATTGACTTCGCTGTATCCCATGATTTTACTCAAGTTGTTCACAGCGCCACTAGAGGTTGTTCAATCTTGGACCTTGTTTTCGTTACGGCTGACCTATTGAATGATGACTTTGAGTGTGCAGTTGTAGAAGGTCTTTCTGATCACAATGCAGTCTTTGTTAATTTTTCTGTTACCTGCGAACTTAAGAAGCCAGAATGCAAAGTTGTTACTGATTTCTCACGTGCCTACGATGAAGGTGTACTTTCCCTGTTAGCAGATTCCTATGACAATTTTCTGTTTTCCAGCAACACATGTGGTGTGAACGCGTTAGTGGAACACTTTGGTGCAATTGTGTCCGAATGTATATCTAAATTTGTGCCAAAGAAATGTGTCAAGCGCAATTCTAAACACCCATGGTACAACAGAGAAATAATACAGCTTATTCGCCGCATAAAGCGACTACGTCGCCGATGCCGCTCCAAGCCAAACCATGATTCTCTCCTGGGTACGTTAAAAACAACACTAAAAAATAAAATGCATGAAGCCAGAGACTTCTATTACAATAATACATTGTCAACGTTCATCAGGGAAAATCCGACTAAGTTTTGGAAGACAATTAGTCCATCTCCCACCAGCCCTTGCTCATTCATTATTGAAAACGAAACCTGCTCGGACGCTCAGAGGATCTCAGAAGCCTTCAATAGTTATTTTAAGTCTGTGTTTACCGTTGATAACGGCACTGTTCCTTCTTTTGTCCTCCCCTCTGTATCGGTAGCTATTCCGGATATTGAGTTAAGTTGCTCTGGAATTCACAATCTCTTACTAAACATAGATATTACTAAAAGTGCCGGTCCAGATGATATCCCCAACGCTTTTTTGAAAAGGTACTCTGAATGGTGTGCACGGTACCTCATAATTATATTTAAGAAATCACTTGACTCCGAACGGGTTCCGCGAGTTTGGAAGATCGCCAATGTTGTTCCTATCTTCAAATCGGGTAAGAAGGAAATCATTTCTAACTACAGACCAATTTCATTATTATCTACATGCTGCAAGCTACTGGAGCACATCATTCACAAGCACATTATTCAGTTCCTAACTGACAACGATATCCTTTCACAGCATCAGCATGGATTTCGCAGCGGTTTTTCCACGGTTACACAGCTGATCGAATTCACGCATGACATCGTCTCATCACTTAACAACCATGAACAGATCGACGCCATCTTTATTGATTACTCCAAAGCTTTCGACAAGGTATGCCATAAAAAACTTCTCCTCAAACTTCGCTACTTTCTCACAGGCCCATATGCTGACAAATTACTTGGCTGGATTACGGATTATTTGCACCTGAGGAGTCAGTTCGTTCGCTACAACCACGAACAGTCATCATCAGCTCATATTTCCTCAGGTGTCCCACAAGGCTCTGTCTTGGGACCCCTTTTATTCATAATTTACATTAATGATGTCGTTCAAGTTGTCACTAACACTCCAGTTAGGCTACGTCTATACGCCGATGACTGTGTTCTGTATTCCAATGTGAGTAGTGTCACTGACCAGGTTTTGTTAAATGATGTGTTTTCTTCTTTTTGCGACTGGAGCATAACGTGGCAGATGGAGCTTAATTTTCAGAAAACTGTGTCAATGACTTTTACCAATAAAAAGGAACCATTGCAATTTAGGTACGGCAATCCCGATCATACACTAGTAAACGTTCAGGAATTTAAGTACCTTGGTGTTGTATTCTCTCCAAACTTAAAGTGGCACAAACACGTTGACCTTATTTCTGCAAAATCGCTTAAGAAATTGGGTTACCTAAGAAGAACGTTAAAAGGCGCCACAAAAGAGTGCAAGCTTATAGCCTATAAGTCCCTCGTCAGGCCTCTTCTTGAATACGCGTCAGTTGTATGGTCACCACATCTTGCAAATGACAAAGATAAACTTGAGTCCGTCCAGCGAAAAGCAATCAGATTTATTTTTAATCGCTACGACCGTAACTTCTCCCCTTCAGAGCACTACCACGTTTTATCGCTGAATAGTTTAGAACACCGACGCATGTGCGATCGGCTTATCATGTTACATAACATCGTGCACAAATCTGTCCGCATAGCTACACCCATTTCTTTCACCGGTCATACTACCCATGTGACCCGCCGATTCAATCCGCTGAACATAGTGCCGTTCAGATGTTATATCGATTGTTATAAATACTCTTTTTTCCCGTGCACAGTTGACACTTGGAATAACCTTGACAGTTCTTTGAGACGACTACCACATGTACAGTTTGTAAAACAAGTGTCCAATTATGTATTTTGATGTTTTAATAGTTTCTTGTTGTTCTTTTTGTGTTTCCTGTAACCACTCCTGCAATGTCTCAGACATGAGACAGCAGTATCTGTAAATAAAATAATAAATAAATAAATAAAATAAATAAATTTTGAGTACTTAGCCCAGGGTCATTTAACGTGCACCTAAATACAAAAGTACACGACCGTATTTGCGTCTGCACTCCCCCCCCCCCCCCCCCTCACCCCCATCATCAATGATTTGAGGTAGCCATGACTGGGAATTGAACTCGCGCCATTGCTCTAGCGCATATGCAGTGTGCTTCAAGAAACGTGTCCGAAAATCCTCAAAAATAAGGGAAATGCGATATTTGCTCGCTGTCTTCAGAAGTTTTGTATGGTGGCCGACATCTTAAGATGACTAGAGACATCATTTATGACAGTATAATTAAAGAAATTAAAATGATTAACTTTTTAAGTAATCGATACAGGCGCTCGGGTCAGATGGGAGAATCGGAGCCCTTCCTACGAAAAGCCCATGGTCGCTTTCAGGTTTCCAAAAAGTAGCCACTGGTAATTTTCACAGAGTGATGAAATGTGGCCAGTTTCGCCGGCGAAACTGAAACGCGGAAGAGCGCGACTGGTACGCTCTTCCGAGACGTCCAGAATGAGCGGGCGTCGCTATACATTAAACCATCGATTGACTTCGGTTCGTAGAGGCGGGTTGCACTCAATTGCTATTACAAAACGCATGGTGCACGTACGTAAAAGAATGCAAAAGAACTCCACTGCAATCGTTGTCGTGAACAGTGACGTCACTCATCTTCTAGTTGCGCTCATCAGCGCTTGTTTCGCTATCGCCAGTGATTTTTGTCAGATTTCATCAGCTTGCTAAAATAGCAGCGTCCGCTTTTTGGAAATCTCAAAGCTGCAATCGACAAAGTCTTGTTGGCATCGATTAGTTAGATTTAATGAAAATTAATTGTCTATGTAATTAATTGCAAAATTGCGGAAATTACGACGTCTAATCCTGCATCACACTCCAAAACAACACGCTTAAAAAGTTTCCGGTCGGCTACATCATTCCCAGTTTTTTCTGCACCTGAAATTTGTGGCGCAGAAGAGAAGAAAGCTACGAAGTGAACGCGCGGGTGCGCAGCATTCAATGGAATAAGCCTTGCCCCTTCATTTTTCTTTTGCTAATAAATTAAGCAAAATTTCTATCGCCTTAAAAGTTAAATATATTGAACACTAACTTCTTCCTTCTCAGAGTCCCTTTTATTAATACACGTAGTGAAACAGTTTAAGAAACACGTGATGCTGTGAATCGGTTTAGATTGATAAATTATACTCTGAGAAATCTAATGTCGTTAACTTCACCATCATAGGTTTATAATTAGAAGAGAAAATAAAGGTCAAACTTTCTTTTTTGAATTTCGCGCCGAAATCTCCGCGCGTGACGTCACGGATTTCAAATGCATTTTTCGTATTTCGGCGACATTGCTTCACCGAAATATCCTGATACTTGGCATGTTAAGTCTATGGCCCCCTCTGAGGACAGTGTACTTTATTTTTACGGATTAGGAACCAAGTAGGACCTTAGAGACGCCTCAAAGTCTGTGACGTCACGGCGTTTGGTGCGGGAATTTCAAGGTGGCGTCGCCACCCGCATTTTCTTTTCGCGCGTTTTCTCGCTTGCCAAGCGTCTTCTTGCGGCAAGCGTGGCGACTTTGGTATTGTGAAAGAGTAACTTACTAATATGAGAGAAATCGCTTTTCTCTTCAGTGTCCCTTCAAAGCCGACACGTCAAAGTAGCTTCGCGGAAGAAGCGCTAATAAATGTTCCGTGCTATCAGCGTAAGGTTATCTACAGAGTCATCAAAGCGCTAATCCCTGGACACTGTGACCCTTGCGCTCCAGCACATATAAAAACCAAAGCTAAGCAAAGAAGCCGATACCCAACGCAGGCGAGCCTTTCGAAGTGCCGCTCGGAGAATATCCGGCAATAAAAAGTATCTCGCGGATGAAGATAGCAGCACGACCGTTTTGCAATTAGACACGCAGACATGAGCAGCTACGCAGAAGAGAGGCAATTTGGACTGCTGACGAAGCTCGCACACAGGATCGATAACTCATAAAAGAGAAAAAGTGTGTTGATGCGGACTTGTTGGTACATACTGAAACTTGAAAACGGCGCTAGGACGGGACGCAGAATAGAAGCGACAAGACGAGGCGCTGACTAACAGCGAGTTTATTTCGCCGCAGCGGAATATGTACTCTTGGGGAAAAAAAATACATAAAAACTTTGAAGACGCCATTTCTTTATGGCACATGCGCGAAGATTACATACATTTAGGCTCCTTTTTCAGCAAGTCTATGGAACCAATGCTTACGTTTGAGTCATTGCGCGTGTGAATTACGTGGGCTTCGAAAGCCTCTCCGGCGCATTGATCCTCTATCTTTCCACAACCCTTATGTGATCAAAGTGTGGCGTGCAACATACAATGCAGAGCGAGATTACTGATTGTTCCATTCTTCATGATGCATGCATGCTTCGTTTAGGCGACGGCCTGTTTGCACAATCCCACAAGATAGCGGTGTGTCATACACTACCTCCGATTAGAATTCAACGATAAAAAAAGGACGCAAAACAGCATTTTGCTATGCTAACTGCGGTTGTTCGTGTCTTGTTTTGTGCGTCCGGTTTCCTGACAAACGTTGCAAAATGTGTGAACTGTGCGGGAGGACCAATTGGCCCGCAATCGCCGGGGGGGGGGGGTTAGACTTTCCCACACTCAAGATATAATAAGCTTAATCCCAGATATAAGCTTATGAGTGCTTATATCTTATATCTGCTTATAAGCAGATATAAGATATAAGCACTCAAGATATAAGCTTAATCCCAGCTACGCCTCTTCCACGTAGCAAATATTTTTTCTGGCGTTGTTCCGGCGAGCATATGGCTTGTAGATTTTCGCACTATGCACAGAAAGCTGGCAAAGAAATTTGATGATGGAAGGAGACGGGGAGTCAGTTTACGAGTTCATTAACACGCGCTCTTCAGCGAGGGATCTACAGTACGAATTTCCGTTGTCACAGCAAGCTCTGCATGAAAAGCAATGGTATACATACAAGTTGCAATGATTTCCAGTTCGAACAGATTCCTTGTGGCATCATGATACGAAACGTCTTAAGCACAAAACCAGACGAGCTGAATTAACGCTGATTTGCGTGCATAAATCGACAGAAGAGAGCACAAACGGAAACACGTCGTCTACGTCTTGGCGCGCTCATATGATTGGTCTCCATACGAATTTGACCAATTCGAATATTCATCCGAGCAAAATGGCATGCAATTATCGAGGAGCACGTGGTTTCACCACGTGCACTCGTCTCTGCACCCCTCCGTTCTCCTCCCTTCTTAACACGTCAGAACATGCACAGACGAGGGTTACGAATGATTATAAACGCATGGATGTTTGCCGGCTGTTACAGGAGCGGAGCAGCCAATGATCTTAAGGGAAGAGTGCGCATTGAAAAATACACATCGTATCATTTTCCGAAAGTGGTTTCGTGCTTCCGATGGGACGCGAACCCACTCGGACGCACAAAGGAACAAAAATCAATATACAAAAGAAAGCAAAAGAATGCGGGAGATCGAGCCGCTTTTCCTTGGCTCAAAGCCGTTTGGCCACGCATAAATCTAAAGCTCCCTATATAACAATTGGCAACCTGTTCGTTTAAGCTGGTTGGTACATCACAAAACGAAAACAAGTGAAGATATACCGCAAGACAGCGCTATGGCCTGAGGTTATTTTCTTAGTCCTACGTGTACACGCTGTTATATATTCTGCTGTCCAAGTCCCTGTTAATTTGTGCGCGTCACCGCTACGGTTCTCAAGTAAACTGCAATACGCATTGGAATCCGGCAAGAATCGATCTGACACGAAAGATGCTGGGACTAATTTCCTCGCACAGGCGATTGAACAGTCATCGTTATGCTTACGAGTAATCTTCATTCAAGTTCAGCATTCAAGTTCAGTTACGATGACGTAATACGGAGACCACGTGCGATGATGAGAAAGATTAGAGAAAGCAAATCCGCCAACACACCATACCTGTGGTCGGGTGTGGCCGCCAGAAAGACGTGAGCCAGCTGATGCGCTCCGTTCAGTATGGGCGGCAGGCAGGCCAGCATCTGCACGCAGAACTGGAACCGGCCGTACTCGCCGATATGGTCCAAAACCTTGGCCAAATCCATGATGGCGACGTTGGGCGGAAGGGCGCGTTAGCATGCAACCGTGGGCCGTACTACTAAAACGGCGGTCGTTGTTGAGGCGTCAAGCACGTGCGCTGCCAGACAGCCAGCAGCAACGATGGAAACGTTTCTTCGTCTCACGGTGTCGTGTTCGATGCTCGCCGAAGAGCAGCGCACACAGGCGCGCGCCGGCAATAGTTTCAAAGTGCAGGCGGCGTCGGTGGTGTCCCGTGACTGTTGCGGAGCGCCCGTTGTGGGAACTGTCACAACGGCGCCATGGCTACACGCACTAGCAGCAGCAGCTTGCGGCAAACCGAATGCTGGAACGCGAGACAGAGCTCGCGCCGCACCCGGTCGCGCGCCTGACAACACTGGGGGGCGCAGACACGGGCCAACGCTGGCAGCAGCCAGGCGGATGATCGACACGCTTATCTCCCGTGCATCGCGGCGCCGTCGGTCGTTGATGAAAGGATGCCGGCGGGCGGCACAGTGTGCTCAAGAGAAGATTCTGCACCGTCATGCACACAATCATTTCCCGAAAGTGTCAGCTTCCAACGCTTTCAACCAGGGGCGTTCGGAGGGAGGGGGGTTAAATACCCTTTATGTATGTATGGTCGTGCGTGTATTTGCATGTGTGCGTGTATATATACCAATGCAAAATTGAAAAATTTCGAAAAACATGCCACCCTGGATTGTTTGACCCCCCCCCCCCCCCCATTGGTTACGTGCGCGAAGGCTCTGAAAAATAATAGCTTAGCTTAATTACGTACTGAATACTAACTACTGAATCAACTTCAAACATTTGGGCATACTGCAATACATTTTCTTAGTTGAAAATCTGAGAGGGCATTCCAAAACGACCGATCCCAATTTTCTGTGGCAACGCTGCGCGCTGACGCACGCCTTGCAGGACCCAAATAAAGTTTTTCAATCAACCAACCAACGCACATGCTGCGTGATTTTTTCCGTCGTTTAAATAAAGCCCGCACAACATGAAATAAAACCACGTTATTGCGCTCATGCGAGCAGTTACGCTACCGTTTTGCAGCGCTCTCAAGTCTCAACCATGCTTCGAGCGAATGAGCGGACCGTGGCGAAATGAGCGGCCGCGGCTCTACGCTAGGCATCGGCTTCACCGTGAATCAGCATTTTTGACAGTGGCACACGCCAGGGGAAGCGCCGTCGTCCCTGATAAGCGATAGGCTGACGGTCCGCGGGCATTAAATGGCTGAGTGTATGCGCGGCCCGCATGTCTCTCGTAGAGAAATACAGAAGCGAAAAAGGAAAAGCAGCGGTTGTTGAAGAGACACTAAATGAAAATATTAAATTCGTTAGATTGATTCTTTACCTACGTTAGAGTATATCAGCGCTTTCTGCGTGCCAATAAACGATCTTTTTTTTTTTTTTTCGTAGAAAACAGCCACCGAAAGTCCCTGGTGCCGCTACTCAATTTGAATCGCCCGCGCCGAATAGAGGACTTGATGTCCCCACCTTGGCTGCCGATTTCTGTGAATCAGCGGGCGTCCGAGAGCTCCGCGGTCGTAATATAGCAACAACTATGGCTTACTGCATTTTTATTTATTGCCAAAATTTACGTAATTCGCTGTTCATCTGTAAGCCGTTCAGCAATCAAAATAGATCATCTGACGTCATTTATTGAGGTACCCACAGAGCGTGACAGAGGGCGCCACTCCAATTTCGCTGTTTCCTCGCTTAGGAATGCTCTGTTTTCGCCAGGAATGGTGAATTGCTTATTACACATGCCTAATCTTTCAATCCAGCTGAACTTAATATTTACTTTTAGTGTTTTTTAGCATGCGTGGCTACCATGTGGAAAGTACTGCTACCCTAAACTGGCGCTTGGTGGTGTGGCCACTCTTTTGTTCTCCCTTCTAAACGATTCTTCGGGTTCTATGTTTACATAAAACTGTAGACACTACAGTGTCACATATGGTTTTAAAATAAATTTTAAGGTTTGCACAACGAAAGCCATCATTTGATTAAGAAGCACACTGTAGCAAGAGACTCCCGATACGTTTTGACTGCTGAGATTTTTTCATATGCGTGTAGTGACCGACACACGAATAATTTTGCATTCCGCTCATTCAGAATGTGGTTACCATGGCCAAGATAAACTCGGGATCCGTGCTTTGCAGCACAGAGTATGGCCACTGAGATATTGTGGCACGTGGCATACAGCGTTTGGCTAAATTCATTTTCAAATATTTAATGAAAATTTAAATGAAAGCAGAGGGTACTAATACAATGTTTTGCCACTCACATTTTTCCTTGCTGAAAAGGACACAGTAAAACATGAACATATTTATTTCACAAAAGAAATGACTGTACATGCACACCTGCAGTCAGTTGAGTGGTTGTGAAACCACAAGAGACAGAAGCGACAATCTGGCTTTGCCCGACTTGTCCATTTCTCGTGGCTTTCTTTGCGTGGATGCTTTACGCTGAGCTGAATGCACCCTGGTCCTTGGCTCTCATCGCTTTCTTTCCTTTTTCCACAAGTAGACTGGAGCGGAATCCTTCGTACCTTCCCTGACTTTTTTCACCGGTGGGTTCTTTTTGTCCTGTGAATGACACATAACGCTAGTGAGATTATGTGTAAGGTACACCAGCCAAAATTTGAGGAAATTCCACTGAAATATGTTCAAGGGTACATTTGCTGCTGATACTCAGTACCTATGTCAACAGGAGAATGGAAAAAATCAAACATCTTGTGTCTGATATTTCGGTGTCAGGAATCATTTAAGAACAGGATACACAGCTTTATCACATGTTCATATGTCAGCAAATCTAGTAATTAGGTATATATTCATAGGAAAAAGCTAGTAAAACGCCACCTGGAAAAAAAGCTTATTCACTTAAGAAAGAAGAGATAATTTGCAGGTGGAGATAAAACTCAAAAATATGTATTGTACGCTATATTTCGGGAAAGCATAAGCATAAATGCTTGACTACAAGCTAGTGTACTTGAGGCACTGAGTAAAATTCAATGTCAACAAGATAACACGACTACTTGCGCTTAATCTCAGCATGCTCATGTGGGCTGCCTTGTACCCAATATGTCAGAAAAAGACAGTACAGAAACAGGGCCTAATGCGCATCATTGTGTTGGATTTCTGCCCTGTCTACTATTTCCTCAGATTTTCCTAATTAGCCGAATGAGCCCACCTAGGCTCTTGCTTCATTTTAAGGTCTACAGACCATGCACAGAGCAGCCAATTTTACAATACTTTGACTAGCATCAAGTTTTTTTAGCACCTTGATTCATTGGTTCATTAGGTTTAATGCACCACAGCATTGCACATGCTATGAGAAATTTTACAGTGGAGGAATTCACATGGGTTTTTTTAACAGGCACCCAAGTCTAAGTGCACACACTCTTTTGTAGTCTGCTCCTGTGGCAAGGTCCGATTCAGGCAGCTGCTTCTGAACTTAAGGGTGAATCGTAGAACTGTGCCCTTCCATGGGCTTCAACAACAGCACACTGAAGTTAAAAGGGTTTAGAATTGATTGACTTGGTATGTCAAATACTGCTGCAAATTTCAGTGTTGGTTACGACCTGATGAAAAACATATGGGCAGAAACACGAGTGAGAATAGATGTGCAGGTTTAGATGATGATATTTGTGTGGGAAACTTACAAGGAGCTTCTTCTTCACGATCATCTTCTGCTCGACTACTTTGAGCTCCTTTTGCCTCTCCAGCCGCTTGGTCAGCTCTCGGTAGCTCTTTTTCATTTCATGCGTTGCTTCCTGAAAACAAAAAATAGCCCTTTGAAATGAAGTGCTGGCTGCTAATGTGAAGCACTGAGTGAATGATGGGGCACTAACATCTCAAGGCTACACAGTGGACTATGGCATATTCTATGGTGGAAGGCTTGAGATCGATTTTGACTGCTTGGAGATTATTCACAAACACATAAATGTAAATTCACGAACAGTCTTGCGATCCTCTTCAATTAGAAAAACCATGAATGAATGTAACAAGTTGAAGCTCATTTGACTTCTATGACACAGAGGTGGCAGAAGCCACCTCCCTGTTACTTTCTCTGCTTTGCTGCCTTTTGCGTTTTCCTATTTTCCTACTTTAGTGGGTTTCTTCAAGTGAAGACCAACATGTTGAGAAGATACATGACGGTCATCACCTCAAGTGAGGTGCCTTCATAACAATGAAGCCGGAGAAAGCACGCCAAAGTTGAATGTTCAGCGCCTTTGAGGGGAGTAAAGCAGAGGACCAATATGACTGAGTAACACTGAATCTCGGTCATTCTGGATAAACCAGGCAAACCAGACATATTCGAAGTGCTCAGTTCAGATCAGGACATAGAGCAGCTGAAAGTGACTAATCAAATGTACGATAACAGCATATGGCATCATGTAGTTGTTCCTACTTGCCTTGATCACGTCCTCTGGAATATCAGCGATGGATTCCTTGTGAAGGGTTTCCAGTTTTGGTCGGTTGAAGGCTCGGCCCAACAGAGATGGGTGAGTTTCCAGCTTCTTGGCAAAATCAAAGTTTTGAGCTGCAAAGTATTAAACGAAACAAATATTTTGATATGTGCAAGACACTGTGAAATTCTAAGCAGTCTGATCATGTTAGGTATATGGCTGTGGAAATAGAATGCTTTAGAATATGGTATATGCTTGACGATTAAAAGCATGTTTGTCTGGAATAGTTTGTTACAAAAGCTGAAGAACACAAATCCATGGCAAAGCTTCTTAAACTTAACTCTTGAAACATCTACATGGCAAATGAATCTCACTATTATCTTGTAATATGTTTCATTCTATGCATATTTGTGTGCTCTCTCTCTTATAACGGCCATGCGAAGCACTCTTCAGGTTTGTCGAGCTACTATGAAGAGCAAACCAGCAAGCAGTATACGTATGCACATGACATTTACAAACGCATCAGAGAACTGGAAAGACTTATGAAAAGTAAGTGACTGCAATACCTTCCTTTTTGGAGTCTACAAAAAATGTGTGAGTCTTCACACGCTCACTGCTATCATCAAGAAGATGGAGGTTTGCTCGGAGTCTTTCAATTTTCTAAACAGAGGAACGAACGAGAAGACAAATTAGTATAACAAATCGATTACTGCTGCGAGTTATTCAAACACGACCAATACTGATGAACACGGCAGACATCCCTAGTATACAAAATAAAGAGAAAACGAATACCTTTGCTTCGGTCACACGCTTTGTGGTGACGTAGTTGACATCTTGTGTCTGCATAAGCTTTAGCTGTGCCGGCGTGAACTCTTCACCTTTCACTCTGTCGTGGTGCTCGCCTCCCTGAAAATTAAACGAGGGGTCGCGACGTGCACAATAACAAGGGTGATTGCGCGCCGTCTTGCACACGAGCTTACATCGAGTTTGGCGTTGACCATGTGAAAGTAGAATTCATCCGGATTCCTAGTGAGTGCTCTCTGCCGTAGTCGTTTTAGTCGCTTTTGTTTATTCTGGTAGTCCCTGTGAACGAAGAAAATTAACGCACGTGGAGTTGGCAGGCGTACGGGCATGCAGTGCAGAATCAACGGCGAGAATAACGGCCGATATATCACTGTTAAAATTACCTCGCTCGGAGCTTGTAGTCCTTCTTTTTCTCTAGTACACCAAGGTGACGCCTGGCTTCCGGCTGAAAGGTAGGGGAATCGTATACAAACATCAGCACTCAAGTTTCACATATCAGACAGATGGATTTACCTGCTGCCGCTCTTTGTGTATCCTCTGGCCTGCCTTGGCTGCTTTTGCGAATGAAGACATCTTTACAGCTGTTGATCAAGCAACGCAATCAAGTCAGGAACACGCAACTTGCGAGAGGAAGTACACAGCAATTACAGAGCCGTCGTGGAAATTTTAACGCTGTACGCCGCCATATTTGCGTAGCGATGACGATGGGTACAAGCAGCCTCAAAAGAGCACCAAATAACCGAAACCGTAACTGGACATCCTCGTGGCAGCACAAGTTGGTTGTCGTGGTGCAATCTTGCAAAAGCAAGTTATGTCTAAAAATTTTCGATTAATGACATGTTCTCGGCGTTCATATTTTTTTATTCTTGTTGTCAGCAAAAGCATGGCAGCATGGCCTTTGAGATTTGTTTTTGTTGAAGGGCAGGGGGACGTGGATGTGAACGCCCATGTGGAGATTGCAAGGCATCACCAATTTTGCGAGCATTTGCTAACTGACATGATTTAAGTGCTGCCAGTGCAGGCGTTTTAAGTGACAGCGATGCTCGCTCTGTTGTCCACCGCAAAACTGGTTGTCTCGAAGGCCACGAATTTGGCGTATTGTGAGAGCCTTCACTATCGGTGGTAGAAGCAGATCCAGAAAACGCCGTGTTCGCAAGTCGAAAGACTTCGAAAAAGGAACCTTTATTCTGATGAATGAAAATTTTAGCACAAATATTGTTGTTAGGGACGAGTGAATCTAAGAACACGTCGAGCATGCAAATATATTCGCCTGTTTCTGCGTCTCTTCGGTCTTGTTTCTGTGTTATTGCTGATACAGAAATTAAAGGGACCGACAACTGATTTTTCTCGACCCAGTTTTTTACGGCGCGACAGGAAGCTCACCCTTCGTAGCGTTTGTAGCTGCAGTGGTTTATCCGAAAAGCCCGTAGTTATTTTATAAGCAGTATTTTTCGATCTGAAAGGCTCCAAACACGCATGAAGGCTTGCTCCAGCAACGCTGAGAATTGATAGCGATGCCGCTAGCCCTTGTGAAAGCTGTCGTTGTTCTGCTTTCGCAGGAGTTACTGTAACTACGCTTAACCACCTTTATTTTGAGCTTTCCAACCATTTTTGAAAATAGCAAGCTGTCACAATGAGATGTGTGGCTTTATACACCTTCCCGGTATTTGTACAGCGTTGTGTGCGCCTGCGCCCAAGGTTGCCTGCGCCTGTTTCATGGATGGCTTCTCCCGGCGTCGTTACTCTCTCGATACACGAGCCAAGCCAAGTAATCGAAAACGTAACTGTGCATATGCACGGCCGCACCGAGTAGCAGCGCGCGTCATTTCTGAGACGAAGTGTAGGCAGCAGAACTCTGTCGCTCCAAAATCTTAGCGACCTGCTAACTGCGTGCACGGTTGCATGAGCACGCTGAAAAGTTGCTCAAGACGCGCTGACGAGCATGGGATCATTACGTCACGCGAAGGAAGCGCCACTTTAATGCATACTACTAACGCACGCCTATATGTACATTATTGTTGACTAATACCTTTTAACATAAAGAAACGAACAATATTTCAATACTAACAAAAAAATCGTCGACCGCGTACAGCAATCAACGGTCACGTGGCCGTCTTCATCGGATCATTCATGTTTTTGCCGCCAGAGGCGCCACAGGTCATTTTTCGCGACTTTCAATTAAGAAATAAAAATATAAATCCATCTCTCACGAAAAAAACAGGGTTAGTTTGAGTCAGTGCGACGGACAATCTGTACATCAGTGGAGTCAACTCATTTGATATTCTGGGCAGTTGTCGGTCCCTTTAAAATGAAAGCATTTGTGGCAAATACGAGAATTTGTAGACGATTTGCTATCCCGAGGTTCATTCAGATAAGAGGTTCTGCCGCTCCGCAACAGACCATGTTAAAGTTTGAGAAAACACACGCATCTCGAGAATATCAGACAGAAGTTTCAGTTCGAGTTTGTTATGAAAACATCACACAATTATTTTGCGATAGTATGCAGATGAGTGTCTCCCTGTCTATTGACTTTAGCGAGACGTTCGGCTGAACCCCTCCCCCCCCCCTCCAAAAAAAAAAATTAAAAGAAGAAGAGAAAGATTAGTTCACAAAAGGCGGGTTAACACAGCAAAAATTAATAGAAGTAAAACAAATAAGCGCGCACTGCCATACAGCGCGGATACAACTAGAAAAAAAAAGTGAGAACAAAAGCATAATGAAGAGTCGAGCATACTACGGGGCCAATAAGCTGTTTACGCAATAGTAACATATTTCAGTTCATGTTTCAATGAATACAAGTTAAAGTCCCTAGATTTTTCCCTGTTAATTCAAGTACACTGTAATTCAGGTATGATGATGACGACGATGATGGTGATGATGCTGCTGCTGCTGATGATGATGATTGATGTCACGTCAATGCGAGGTGACCTTCGCAAGCTTTCACTGTAGAGTTCCCCGGTTAAATTATTACCTTCAAAAATTTGTCTTCTCATTAACTAACCCTTATCTTCAGTTTGCAATGAACCTAAAACGATAGATCACTTTTTTTATCTCATGCCGCCATTTTGCCTTACTCCGCAGAATGTTTCTTGAAATGTCGACTGCAGGCTGGGATTGTCACATTTACTTCTTCTAACCTGTTGTCGTTTGGAGCCGATCAGTTCGGCGCAAGCCGCAGTGCTATGCTAACTGCGCTACATAAGTTCATTCAACCAACCGGAAGGTTACGGTGCTAGTGCTACCGACCGCTAGACACAATTTTTTGTCTATCTTTTATCGATGGTTTATTAATAATTTTACCTCTTTCACTTCTTATTTACATTGCGTTTTTCCTTTTCTTTATTTTTAATGTCGCATAGCGGTTACATTTCTTTTAATCATTGACAGTGTGGCCAATCCCCCTCATGGGTATGAGGGGGATTGGCCTTTAGGCGTTTCCTTTAGGCGAAAAAAAAAAAAAGAGAGATAGCTTCGTTGTACAAGTTTAACGCCAAAAACGAGAACCCCCCCCTCCCCGTCTCATTTGCCCGAAGCGACTCACTTGTCAAAATGCTTTGCTGGACGTGTTGGTTCATGGTCTGGAATAGGTTTGAGCGCGAAAAGACGGGGCATAAGAAGACAAGACGACTGAACGAGCGCTCTTTTAGTCGTCTTGTCTTCTTGTGCCCCGTCTTTTCGCGCTCAAATCTATCCCAGATTCACTTGTCGTGTTCGCTTTCCGGTCTTTGTTTTTTTAAATGCCCTTTTAAACGGAGGCAAAACTTTGTCGAAAATCTAGAGGTACGCGACTCACTGCAGCGGGCCTCTCCCGCGTTGGGGCAGTCAGGCCAAGCCCGACGTAATTTATTTAATGCGTTACTCAGGCCGTTCAACTCTTTAACGATGCCGCTTAGTGGGTGCACGTCCTAGTTATTAAGATTATTGTCATCACTTAATTCTAGCCTTGCCATAAAACGTTTCCTACCGAGAACGTGCTGATATTTAATATCATAATATCAATAAGCACATAACTATGCATAAAACGTTTTCTATACGCAATATTCCGGAGCGGACGACAGCTGAATTTTATTTAGTCAATCCTCTTCCCCTTACGATCGTGCAGAAGGTGTGCTTTATATTTCGCTTTTTTTTTTCTGGTATGAGACACGAAAGATGGCAGCTCAAACAGAATTAATACTCGCGAACGATGCGTCGACGCCGGTGTGATTTTAATCTTAACTAGAACACCAAACAATGCACGCGCGAGCGCCCGTTCGTCTCGAAGGAATGAATAAAGAGAAAGACGAAGCGTATACCCAGCTATAGGTGCCGCTCTGCGAGCACGTAACGCAGAGCTCTGCGCAAATACGAAGCATCCTCGGCCGATCGTGCATGGTAAGAAACCTCGCCCCTCTTCTCTTTTAAGTCACGATGCGAGAGCTCTCCCGTTTCGGCGTCCCCAAGCGTAAAGGCTTATTGAATTGCCGACGTTTCGCAGACACTCAATGCCGTCGGTGCTAACGGTCTGGGTCCCTCCTTGGAATTAAGCGACGCCGCAGTAACGCAGCTCAGCACAAAGCGCTTTCTTTTTTCAATTTGCACAAAGTCGTATGCCAAAGACCCGTTCACGGATGCCCGCCGTTAGAATATGAGCGGTGCGTTATAGCGTTACGGCGGTGAATCGAAACTAAAGTTTAATAAAGGCAACGCGAATGGCGATGTTCCTAAGCGAGCTACCCTTTTTTCGTTCTTTCTTGCAGACCGTTATGGCATGGAGCACGATTAAAGAGGCGCTCTTCTGCGAAGTACGTGCTTAACTTCCAGCGCAGCTCCTGGATTGGAAGAGGACGTCCACTTGAAATAAGGGGAATCTGTGAGTATGCGTTTGTTTGCTTGCAGCCGTTGTCCCCTCGTGTAACAATCGCGTTTCTCCCCCATATTTTGTTCTCTTTTAGCGGATACAATTTAGTCGGGAATTAGCGATGTCCCAGCCCACGTATAGAGCTGGGTTCGATTTTTATTAATAATCACACTGTAGGAAGATTACTGAGGTAATTTGGAAAGCGTCGATCAACTTTACAATTTAATTTTACGTGACTATTTCATGCATTACAATTATGTTATACTATTATATTATTGTCGTACACTACAGCAACATCGAGAGCTGTTATGTTGTAATGACTTTCTCACGCAACGTTATCCCCTGACCACTTCACGGTTAAGAGTAGAATTTTCTGATGAGGTAACTGTTAGTTGCCAGCAGTTTTGGTGTGTCTTCGTGAGCGTTAGTACAAGTCGCACTTCGACTACTTGGGATGAGAGACTTCTGCGGATGCGATCGACTAGCACGATCGCGTCTGCGGGCCGGCGTAGCGAACATCAAACAGCCAGTAACCGCGAAACTATACTGTAATCATTATATTCATTTTCCGTTCGGTTTCACTTTGATGTAGGCCCGCGGCAGACCACTTCACTAGGAAACCCGGTATATTAGAGTCAAATTACTTATGGTTTTCAGTCATTACACGGAGTCTCATTTTCTTGTTTCGCAGAGACGAAAAATACTTGAACAGGTGATGTCACTGGAGCCAACGTCTCGACGAGTGATCTTGTCTTCTTCAAGACAATGCCTTGAAGAAAAGACCAATTGTCGAGACGTTGGCTCCTTAGACACCCCCTGTTCAAGGTTTTTGCGTCCCTTCAAGCTTCCATCGTACCCTGAACATTCTGCCTTATTTGCATTTCTTTTTTCGTGCTTCAGACGCAGGCGCGAAAAAACAAAGCGTGCAGTGCAGACCCGATCCTATACGCACGTCACATCCGCCATGAGCCGAGGAAGCAGAACGGCGACGCAGCGCCTGCGACTCGAATACGCCAAGCTTCTCAAGGAGCCCGTGCCGTACGTCTCGGCCCACCCGCTGCCGGCCGACATCCTCGAGTGGCACTTCGCCGTCAAGGGACCCGAGAACACCCCGCTGGAAGGCGGCGTCTACCACGGCAAGCTGCGCTTCCCCGCCGACTTCCCCTTCTCGCCACCGTCCATCTACCTGATCACGCCCAACGGTCGCTTCCAGTGCAACACCCGGCTGTGCCTGAGCATATCCGACTACCACCCGGAGTCCTGGAACCCTTCCTGGTCCATGTCCTCCATACTGACCGGACTGCTCAGTTTCATGGTGGACGAGACGCCCACGCTCGGAAGCCTTGACACCACGGTCGAGCAGAAGCAGAAGCTGGCCCGCGAGAGCTTACGCTTCAACCTCGAGGACAACGTCTTCTGCGAGCTCTTTCCCGAAGTCGTCAAAGAGACCAGAGCCGCCCTAGCCGCCGACGCGGCCGTCAAAGGGGACTGTCCGCAGGTTCCCTGAGGCTCCCGCTTCTTCGGGGGCCCTCCCGCATCGCTCCCTAACCTCCTTATCCTACAATATGCAGCTCATTATAACGTACCGGCCAGAGACGTCGTCTCGTCGAAGTGAGGCCCCTGTTTTCGTGGGGCCGATCGAAGCTTCAAGATGCACCGCGAAAGAGGACGTGCTTTGCCAACGATGGACGTCAGAGTTCGTAACTCGTTAAAGTGGCAGGGATAAGGCCGATGGACTTTTCCTTACTTTGAACACGTCACTCAAGGAGTTCGTCACAGTGCACAGACGCATCGTATGAGAAGCGGGACGACTGCTACGTGGGTCTTCGCAACGTGAAGCAGGGTGCACGAACGCAGCTTCGGAACTTTTTCAGGAGGTTAAGGAAATAGCCCATTAAAATGTACCATGTGCGGGAACGTCTTTGTTGATTACTCAGATATGCACGAGTTCAGGACATGTGGCCTTACGGCTTTGCGGAAGAACAAGCTTTAACTCGCCTTACATTGTCACACAAGAAATATCCAAATGGGCGACGCCTAAACAGATCTCTCAATAGACTCATTATATCCCAAGTTGGCTGTGCGCACTCTAGTGACTAAGCTGGAGCTTCGTGGAACCCTATCTTTAGAGCTATAGTTATCGGCTATGGCGGGCGTGGACAGCGTGGCTTGAGCGATTCGTTTGTCACCATGAACCACACAACCACAGTTCACTCAAAATCGCCACGCTCGAAAAAGTTGGCCACATATTTGCTCAATTCACCTGCATAATGTGCATTATCTGCATTATCTGCATTAATATAATCAGTCTGATTGCAGTGGGCGTAGTCGGGCTGATGCTGCTACTGCTGATGATTTGCTGAATTTTCCGTCGGCAGTTGCGCGGTGACACGTGAAACGCAGTAGACCACCACTAGTGAGGGAGAGGTGACACCGATAAATTTTATTATCTCCGTGCCAACTGAGAATTCGAGGTGTCCCAGCATTACTTTTCTTGACCAGACTTTGCAGAAATGAAACTACAGTAATGACACTACAATAATTCAATTTCATTTTGCTATGATGAGTAACCTAATGAATTAACTTCGTGTGCTTGTAATTTGGTAATGCTATGAACTACTTCAAGTAATATCAACAAAATTACTCATTAGTTTTCCGATTACTAAATTTTGACTCTGCCAAGATTGTTCCACATTACTTTAGTTTTATGCATATTAATTTTCAGACCTACTCTTCTACTTTCCGTATCCAGTTCAGTAATCATGAGCTGTAATTCGTCTCCCGCGTTACTCATCAATGCAATGTCATCAGCGAATTGCAGGTTACTGACATACTCTCCATTAACTCTTATCCCTAATTCTTCCCAATCTAGGGCCCTGAAAACCTCCTGTAAACACGCGGTGAATAGCATTGGAGAGATCGTGTCTCCCTGCCGTACGCCCTTCTTTATCGGGATTCTGTCGCTTTCTCGCGGTAGGTGTCTCGCGATAGGCGCCACTTATCGCTGTCGTGATAGGAGGCGAGACACTGGAAGTTGTAAAGGAGTACGTCTACTTAGGAAAGGTAGTAACCGCGGAGCCGAACATGAGAGTGGAATAACTAGAAGAATAAGGATGGGATGAGGCTCATTCGGCAAGCATTATCAAATCATGAATGGTAGTCTACCACTATCCCTCAAGAGGGAGGTATATAACAGCTGCATCTTACCGGTACTTACCTACGGAGCAGAAACCTGGAGACTTACAAAGAGGGTTCAACTTAAACTGAGGACGACGCAGCGAGCGATAGAAAGGAAAATGATAGGTGTAACCTTAAGAGACAGGAACAGAGCAGAGTGGGTCAGGGAACAAACGGGGGTTAAGGATATCATAGTTGAAATCAAGAAGAAGAAATGGGTATGGGCCGGGCACGTAGCACGTCGGCAGGATAACCGGTGGTCATTAACTGACTGGATTCCAAGAGATGGCAAACGCGTCAGGGGAAGACAGAAAATTAGGTGGGTACATGAGATTAAGAAGTTTGTAGGTATAACGTGGCAGCAGAAAAGCACAGGACCGGGTTGATTGGCGGAACATGGGAGAGGCCTTTGCCCTGCAATGGGCGTAGACAGGCTGATGATGATGATGATGATGATAAAATTTTGACTAATATATAGCATGGTTATTTCCCTTATAAAAAATTTATCAAAATAGGAAAGAAAAATAACAAAGACAAGTTAATCAGAATGAAAAGCGCCAAGCATGAGAACGAGGCATGCCCACAGAAAAGCCGCGTAGCGTCCAAAATCGACACCTTGAATAACATTGCTGGAAGGCCATGACCCTCAAAGCTCCAGACAATGATGAACGTTTGTTAAAGTAATTTTATTCCTTTGCAAAAGTAATAGTAGTGTGATGTCATTACTTACGGACAGCTGTAATTTGTAACGTAATGTAATTACTTTTAAAGAAATCCCAGGTGAGTAATTAGTAATGTAACTTAATTATTTTCTGAATGAAGTGAGCACCTAATGCAACTTAAGTACATAATGTAATTAAGCACCCAACGTAACCTTAATGCTGCCTAATTATGTTAAATTCATTTTTATGAGCAATTTTGCCATCTCTATTGGCAGATAAGGAATCGTGCTTTATGAAACACTATTGCGCTGAACGGACGCACACCGCTCGACCTTGTCTTGTCTGCAAGGGCAGCAGAGAGTGAAACGTTTGGAAACGTACGTGGCAGACCGTGCAGGGACAAGACTGCTCCAGGGGAAGCTAAGGGGGGGGGGGGTCAAGAGCGGAAGTGTGCTAACCACGATGACAGACTTCCCGGCGTCTCGCGGAAATAGCTGTCATGTCAGTCGGCTGGCGTTTAACTGTGTCGAGGACACTGCGGCATTTGCCGCCAGTCTACTCCGTGCGCACTGTCGCCATTCGGAATCGACGAAGTAGTCATTGCTAAAGCACTGGTTCACATGTATACGAAAGTAGGTGCACACACGAGAACTGGTGGTTTCACATCGCATCCAATGTCTTCGTACGAAACCAATGTTTTCATATCGTACTTTTATATACATTAAATCTTAAGTTTGGGCTGGTTGGTTCATCGCTGAAAACATTGACGAGTAGAGCAAAGGGGGCTTAGCCCCCCCCCCCCCCACTCCCGAAATAATATTCTGGCTGTGCTCTTGGTTCTCATGTATTCGGAAGCATACAGTTTGTAAATTGGAAATAACGGCTTCTCGTCATCATGGCGAGCTAAAGCTTGAGGGGAATGTACTCGATAGAAAACAATAGGAGGGGGAGGGGGGTACAGCAACGGCAGCCAAATTTCCATAGCTTCACTGCGAGCGCGAAGGATATTGATTCAATTGAGCTTAGAAAAACACAATTGAATCAACAATCACAAACTATTGAATCAATTCCTGCGCGTTCTTCTGACCCGTGCAAGCGAGCAAATCGCAAAGCAAACATGGCTTTTAAATCTTTATATCTGAATGACAGACGTTTGCCCACATGCACTATGCTATTTAAGGTAAGTTTAGAAGAAATCCCGTGTTTGTAAGTAATTTTGATCTACTTACTCTACCAATTTATTTCTGCGTAAGGCGTTTGCTATTTGCTGTGTAATTTCTTTAGAACATGTGCGCTACGGCTAAATAGTGCATAAGCTGTAGGGCCACTGTCAGGAAGTTATTTCTGCCGTACATCCTTCTGACTTGTAACGTCTTGGAAACAATAAAATGAATATCAAACATAAATGAGTGACAAGCATCTCAAGAGTCTGATTCGCTGATATTGTTGTTGATGGACAGGGCTTCGTTTTATTTATAACTGCAGCGTATAGCCCAAACGCAAAAACAGAAATTTTCTTAGTGAAACAATTCTTACGAGTATTCAAGGAAGGTTGCCTCGACCTTCGGATAAATCCAGCACCGAATGTTAGAAGCGCGTTTTTCTTTCTTTTTGTCGCGACCCCCATATTGCTCAATATATGCGACCGGACGTTTCATGGTCAGCCTGCAAGCGCGTTCGCTGAAGCCGACCGGCCTAATTCTCAAAAAGAAGAAGAAATATAGAGAGAGTATGAAGACGTCCTTGTTGTGATGCATCGATGGCGTGTTGGATGTGTTATAACGCACGCGCTGCAGAAACAAAAGAAATGTAAATGTACACAGATGGCCGCGACGCGCTACATCGAATCGGGAAACGCATGGCTTACCGGCGTGCTCGGTCTCGTCTCACAGCCGAAGCCCAGGAACGCGTGAATCTTCTTTAGAGGCCAAGCGTATGCATGGCACAGGAACCTCGTTTACTGGGATGATGGAGCTCTTGTTTTGTGTTGTTCAACAAGAGCCTGAACATCGCGCTGTTCTGACTCGCGTGCTGGCTGCAACCATATACACTCTTGCAACCAAGCACTATAGGCGTGAATTCACGTACAACCTGCGACGAACTCTACGAGTTGCGTGATTCCCGGCAACAGTGCCACGCGAGCGTGACTTGCTGTGTGGGGCTCTGCTACGCGCACGGGAGCCAACGGAAAATTCCGTTTCCGATCCGCAAAGCGGAAAAGAATGTACACTCCTGTTCATGTTTATTTGTTTGTTAACCAGGCAGAGTTTTACGTATTAACGCATGCGTAGCGGATAAACAAATGGATAAAGATATAGAAATGGCTGAATTTCGTCCGTAGGCGTGCACATGCGAGTTTTGTGGGCTCGCGCCAGCATACAGCGGAGTATCTCTGAGTGCATTCTGGGATGCCTTGCTGTTCGCGCAAGTTGCTTAAAACCTACAATACAGCGTGAGCTCATTGATAACATAATGTGTTCTGAGGCTTTCTGAGGCTGAACAATGATTGGCGCATTGAAACATCGTATAGTTCGATATTAGGTGTATCGAACGGCAAATGCCAACAACAAATTCATGTCTCTTGAACCCAGCAAGGAAATACGGTAAAATTTTCTCTCTCTCTTGCTAAGGACATCAGGAGTATGTGTCGGTCACAGTTCCGGGCTTTCTTCTAAATGAAAGTTTCTATGTTCTAACCACAGTGAATACTTGGATTCCTGACTAACTGCATCAGCCGGCAGCAATGCGAAAGAAATATATACTTCGCCTAGTTGTCCAAGAATTTAGTCGAAAACTTATCCTGTATACAGGTAACTCGTCTCGGGAAATATGAAGGCTAGAGCAGTAAACAGGCGCCGGGTACAACTGCGGGGTCAAAATGCCGGATGTCTTCATGGTCCAACGCTGGCTCGCATTCTTTACTATCACTTGAAGCATATGCGTCATAGATTGGCCATGAAAACGGTACCAACGGATACACACTGGCTCAATCCACTATAATGCCCAAATTCTCAAGTCAGCATGGTGAAGTCTGTGCGAAAGCTCCTCTCGAGAAGAGCGACACGTCGATCCCATAAAGAAGACAATGACCTGCAACGCAGTGCCATGCTTGTCAGACATCGCGCGTCGTCCCCCGAGCGCAAGGTCGGGTTCTGATTCTTGATTTTCGTTCGGTTTGCACATTCGCCGGCGGGAACGAAAGGCCTTTCTCGAGTGGTTGACTGACTGCACTAACCCTGTTCCCACGGACAACCGCCAGGAGGTGTCAGGCGACCGCACAGATGCATGCAAGGTCGTGTCTTCCCGTGCTCGCCAACGTATGGCGGTTCCCCTCGGTTGGTTTTGCACCCACCCTTGTGAAGGCATCGACAAGCCGTTAGAAGGCGCCCCAGACGACTTCCTCCAGTCAGTGCGCCGTTCTCAGTCCTGACTATGCGAACGAGAGAAGCGCGAACGGATCGAGCGCGAAGACTTACAAGACATTTCAGAGAGTCCGTGTGAACTCGGCACAGCGGAAGAAGGCAAACTCGGAGGGTTCGACGAAAACCGACAGAAAGTAAAGTCAGCAGCGTAAGATATATTCACGATAAAACTTATTGCATCTACTTGTAGAGTCACAGAGGAAATAAGTGTTTCACCGCCTTGTAAGCAAAAACAGCGATGATTGAGGTGAAAGAAACTGAAGATGACCAAATAGCTTCGTCCGCTCTTACAATGAAGTGCATCTCTTTCTCTCTCTTTCATCTTTCCACTCCCCTCTATTAGTGAAACACGGTACCAACGAACGGAAAACGTAGCCCTTTGTGCACAGAGCCCCAGGCGCCGCCGTCGCCACCGTCAGTCTTATTTTTCTTCTCGGTTTTAATTTTCGTGAATGGAACATCGATCACCTCAGAGGGTTAAGAGGGTGACGAAATTAACGAACGTGCAGGCATAAATTGAAATCAGCTCGTGCAAGACATAGTAATTTGGAAATCGGTAGGAAAGGCCTTCGTGCTGCAGTCGACATAAAAAAAGAAAACTGAGGATGATGATGACCAGGGGCGTAGCCAAGGGAAACAATAAAGGGAAACTCGTGATTAACTGTGATGGGGTTTTCAACCCTTCCGAAAATTTTCGATTTTGCTTGCGTATATATCACGCACACATACAAGCGCATGCACGGACATATTTAAAGTATGGTTGAGTCCCCCAGAAAATATTTTCTGGCTACGCCCCTGAATTGATGACGAAGCTGAATTGATGACTAAGCAAAGTAACGTGAACTCCAAGCGTCGCTGAGAATTTCCACCTTCTTGACGTTTCGGAATGCACCGCATACGGTGCCCTCACTGCGAACAGGCGTCAACAATTGCTGTTTTCACGCAAGTAGCCCAAAAAATTGGCACCATTTTTGTTTTCTTGGCACATAACTTCCCCGTTCGTTCACAGCCTAAAGCCTCGTCCCGCGCTCGACTCTCTCGCTCGGCCTGTCACGGTGCGTTGGTCGCAGGAAGAAGGACCCCACGTCTCCTTCTCTCTCCGAGGAGAAAGAAAGAAAGAAAGAAAGAAAGAAAGAAAGAAAGAAAGAAAGAAAGAAAGAAAGAAAGAAAGAAAGAAAGAAAGAAAGAAAGAAAGAAAGAAAGAAAGAAATAAAGAAAGAAAGAAAGAAAGAAAGAAAGAATAAAAAGACCTCCTCTCAGCTCCTGCGGTCTATAATGTTACGTTCCCCGCCTCTGAAGACGACGGTGTGGGATCTTCCGACGTCTTGAAGTGAGCATGACGCGAAGTGAGCACCAGCACTTCGCCACCACTGCCACCAGGACCGTCGTCCGCTTGGCAGGTCTTCTCCGTTGACGCACCAGCGGCAGACATCGCGCGACGGGCGATGCGGAGGTGTAGCCGCTATGGATGTCCTCACAGTCAGGATACTGCTGCCGATATTGATCACCGACATCATTTGGGCAACTCCGGTAAGCCCAGTATTGCTCCCATCGGTTTCATATGATAGTATGGTTCTACTTCACTTCGATATATTGATGTAGATGTGTTAAAACAAAAGTAAAGCGACCCTAATGCAGGACTTAGGGGTCTGAGGGTAGAACTCGCACTGACTGTGTTGTTAAACTTGTGATTAACGGTGATCCATCTTCTTTTTCTTCTCAGTAAATGTATTGATCCTTCACCCCAGCCCCCCGAAAGCCTTCTGCACCTCACCTGGTTTTGCAATGAACAAACAGCGCTAGAGACGGGACGGTCAAATACCACAGACGAGGCGTTGAACCAAAAACCACTCGTTTATTGAGGGGAAATGCAATATATACAAAAGCTCCGCACGTAAGAAAAAAAAAAAAGCAAGCAAACAAAAGCACAGTATCAAAGCAGAGAGAGAATGAAATTCATCGCCTCTCGTACGTCCGAAAATGAGGCTGTCACTTTCCTACCAAATAACTAATGGCACATCTATGCAGGGAAACAGAAGGTACGCTGCAGCAGGTGTTTCCATGTGTACACATATGATACGCTTCACTGTACAGTGCGACGAAAAGACACGACACGGACTTATATCAGAAATATGTATATATCAAGATACTTCACCTTGTTTAACAGAGAGAGAGCCTTCTTCAAAATGCTGCGGAAGCGTACATATATATAAAAAAATATAACAAGATGTCTTTGGACGGCGTTTTGGTCTCTTTTTGTGGTAATTACTTTCCGAGTGACAAGTTTTCATGAGTAAAAGAACATAGTAGTCTAACGTACGCGAATTGAATGAGTGCAACTCTGCTTGTGCTGTGCGCTTAGCGGAAAGTGAATTAATCGGACACTGAACAAAGTCTTGAGATCCAAGACCTAACTTTAGACGTTTAATTAAGTTCGGACGGTATTTGCAAGTATAGAGTAAGAAGCGAGTACTCTGTGTTCTCACGCGAGGTGGTAGCGCTGGTGGTAGCGGGAGTTTGGTAGCTGCTAAAGATGCTATATAGTTCGAACTAATGCAGTGGTAATAGCGTAAGGTACACACTCGCGCGCTTGTGATCACTTCATGACATACAAGTGCGCTTTTCGCGCGATCTTGCATGCGCACTCAGAAATACAGCGGTGTCCTGTGCAACACAGTTCCGTTATGTCTGCGCCCCTTGCTTTAAAAAAAAAACGGTGATTTCCAGTAGTGGTATATGGGGTATTGCGTGCAAAAAAAAAATATATATATATATATCCTGCGCTAATGTCGTTATTGTGTAGGCCCTGGTGTAGTTCTAAATCCCGCGCTTAATGCAGCTCCACTACCGTGAAACCTGAGGAAGTGCGTAGCACGGGCAACCCAGCGATCCCTTCGGCGATCGCGCGCTTGCCGAGGCGGTGGCGCCCCCTCTGGCGCGGCGCGAGTATCAGTCAGATGTTTCAGAAGCATTTTTCACAATTTTAGGCTGATAATTGCGATTGATTCTAGGTTATTTCTGTAGTTTAAATTATTTTAGACCTTGTTAGTTTATTTTGCACAGGTTTTGAGCATAGTCAACGTTGACAGTTAGCCTTGTTTTAGGCCTGCATTGACCACCGCGTGACCATGCTACATGAGAGAGTGGATAAACGACAAGCCAGGCCCCTAAAGGGCATTGCACTTCAAACCACGCTATGATTATGAGGCACGCCGTGGTGGAAGACTCCTGAAATTTCGACCATCTGGTGTTCGTGCACTGACATCGCGCAGTACACGGGCCTCTAGCATTTCGCCTGCATCGAAATGCGACCGCCGCGACGGGGATCGAACCCGCGACTTGCCACAAAAGCAAACTGATGGGAGTAAGCGGCACGGGGCGAACAGAAAAAAAAAAACGCCGTTACAGCTGCAGCAGCGCAGGGAAATGAATAAAAAGGAGAACGGAAATTACGGCATCAACGCTCTTTTAAATACGCCGCCGCTGCGAAAGAGCGAGACAGCGCAGCGAAAGCGAAAACGGACTAGAGACCAAGTCCCGTCACACTCGCACAAAAGCGTCGGACACGCACCGTCAACGAAAAACTGTCACGGCTGCTTGAATTCCCCGGGTAGAGATAAAAACAGCTCTCCTGTCGCCCTCCGAGACTTTGGGCAACAAAACCCATTTTTCGCGCATGGTCGACGCTGGTGGCCCTTGGAGGGCGCATTCCCGGAACACCGGGACGTGGTCAAGAAAGTAAGCGAAACGATAGCCATCTGTAAGGCATATGAAAAAGAAAAGAAGTACGGCAGACAACTTAATCATTGGGTGGAAAACTAAATTGCTACTGGATGTGGCATTGGGCTGATGAGGTCGAGGTCGCAGCTCCGAGTCTCGCCAAGGTGGTGCACATTTCGGTGGACATTGAGTGGAAAAATGCTTTCGTTTTCCGTATAACATCGGACACCTGTTAAAGAACCGCGGGAGGTTAAAATTGATCCGGAGTCTCACCACAACGCTTTACGATGTGACTGGTGACACGAGGAAATCTCACGTGTCCCACGTTGTGACACGTGAAAATCCCTGTATAAGTGTGCCTGATAGAAAAGTTGCGAATTTGTTGATGAAGGCTCGCGAATCAACACAGACAACACCATCGCGCTGCCTTTGTCAAGATGTACTGTGGCTTTAGCAGGGGAGTAGTCAGAAAGTTTTTCGAGAGAGAGGGGGGTGGGTGGCCTCAACCACCCTTTATGTATGTCCGTGCGTGAGTTTGTATGTATACGTGCATATGTACACATGCAAGAATTAAAAATTCCAGCAGGAGGTTTGTGCGTTCTGCTATGGGAGAACTGTATGCAGTTGTCCTGTAAACACGATCAAGCTTCCCAACCAAGACACTGTGTTTAGAAAAAAAAAACGATTGTTGATGATATAAAGTACGCTGTACTCTACCACGGCCGCACGATAAAACCATTTTTAAATGCGAAGCAATTCTTAGCGAACTTCTGCGACTTTGAGCGTATCTATCTGTCTATCTATATATCTAGCCGCCTACGACTTTGTGCTCTCCTGGCCGTTTCGTTAATCGGATGTATACCAAAACTGGTGCGGAATAACATGAAATGACAGGTCATAACATGAAAATCATGACATGCATGTCATGAACAGCATGATTTACATTCCACGGCCTTGGGGCTTTGCGGTCGTTCCGTTAATTTCATATATACCAAAATTGGTATGGCGTGACAAGAGTTCATGCCGAACATAATGACATGTCCTAACGTGCAAATCATGACACTCAGGTCATGTGCAGCATGATTTACATGACATGGTCTCGGGGCGCTCGCGGCCGTTTAAATGAATGGATATATACGAAAACTGGTACGACGAGACATTTGTGCGTGACGAACACAACTGAAACGTGGTAACATGAAAATCATGACATGCATGAAATGCACGACATGGTTTACATGCCACACTCATGGCCCACTCGCGGTCGTTTCGCTAGATTGATATACACCAAAATTGGTATTGCGCGATGTGACTGTATGAAGAACACGAATAACAGGTGGCAACCTTTATACTAGTCGGCGACTTCAACATAGACATTATGGACACTAGAACCTACCTTTGTCGTCGGCTCTTTATGTCACCTTATGTCACTTTACATCACTTTACGTCACTCAATTTACATCACATGGGGCAACGCTTTGGTAACCTACGGTTACTCACCCATACGATACCCAGAGCTTCGCCCACTCGTCATGATTCACTTCGTGGAGATGCGTGGATTTTTTGTCCCTCGTTTTAAGTTCCGCTGCTCGAACCAGTGTTAGCTATGAACTAGTAGCTCCGGCGAATACCGTTTTGCCGATAAACCACTCCGCTGAAGTTGCTCACGCATTTGTGCAGGCTGTGCTAGCGAGTACTCCCATCGTACCTTCAACTCTGCCGCCTTTTGCGACGGCGAGCGTGAAGTCGAGGAACAACGGTACGCCGATGGGAGCATCGCGGCCGCAAGAAGGCGCGACGTATTTCAACGCCACGTCACCGTCTGACGCCAATGCGACGTCGATACCAGAGGAGAGCGAACGTGTTCTCAACCACCTGATGCGCCTGATGGAGACGCTAAATCACGTGCCGTATCTGGAAGCACTGTCTCGTGGTTCTTTGCACGACAAGGACAAGATACCGGTCATCAAGGAGGCCGTCAAGGAGCTCAAAGTGGGAGTTCACGACAACGCTACGTTGAGCGTCACGTTGTACGAATCGCCGCAAGAGGGCGGTAAGAGCCCACCCCTTTTTCTCTTTTTAATACAAACGTATCAATATATACAATGCAGATGTTCTCTGTCGTATTGAGTAGCCCTTTAAACGTTGTAAATAGCTGTCTTTGATGGGTGATATTCTGGACAAAAGTTTCTCTGTAAAGTAGGTCGTATTCTTCTGGACTCCGTCGAATATTGTCAAATTCATGACCGTGGGAGCCCTTCTTGGTTGATAAGGCGGATTATACTTCTCCTATTGTTTCAAAAACTAAACATGGTATCGGCAGTATGGTGGAATTCGTTTGTGTTCAGAATAACACCTTTTCTCTTTACAATAGGGTCCATGGAACATATATGTGCGCGCGTGTGCAATTCAGCAAAGCGTGCTGAATGAACTCCAGTCTATGCAAGAGATTGTGTGCTTCACAGCATGACACGTTTGCACTGAAGCAAAAGTAACTTTAAGAAACCAACTTTCTGAGGGAGAGCACGAAAGAGAGAGGGCAGATAGAGAGTTTATTTCCTGGAAGGCAGAGACGTTAAGCTAGCTTATGAGCCTTTCGCCCATATCTTTAAGCAAAATTTTCAAAAGTATCCCTAAAGAAGCGAGCCGAACGCTATGTGCTGTGTGCCCTCACAGATTAATGCAAAAGGATGTGATTTGCGCACGCTATAAATATCTAAGCTGGTACCAGTGTCATATAACAAAACTTTTTTATACATTGCGACATGTCTTTGTTCCTTTTTTCAGTAAGGTAGTCCACGATGTTCAGTATTACGTAAATGAGAACAGGGAATCAGTTATAATCTAAATATAAAATCGCTTTTGATGTAACGAATGTTCGCCCTTGCCCTTAATGAAGTGACAAAGTGGGAATGTTCCAGTAGTATACAAAAATATTTGTGCATTTTTTTAAAAAGGGGAGGCCTTGCCAACGATGCAGAAGGAGTTCATATTCGTACATCCACCCGCCAACGCGTCTCAAGACTTGGCGCCCGAAGCGGGAAACCTGCACGGACACATCTCGCCGCACGCGCCGCACAGGTAAGATTGCTGCCGGTGCTACACCCGCGTACAAGCCGTTTTGGATGCTGACTTACGGCCAAATCACTCCGGGCACAGCACACAACACACTATTTGCAGTGTAACATCGAAACAAGTCAGTAGTTCAGCAGAAGATAGAGGCTTCAAGGGATGAAAAAATCTTGAACAGGGGGTGTCGCTGGAGCCAACGTTTCGACAAGTGGTCTTGTCTTCTACGAGGCAGCAACGCTGTTGCAGCGACATCCCCTGTTCGAGAATTTTTCATCAGTTGCTGCCTTGAAGACAAGACCCTGCGCTGTAAGGAAGCTGACCAGCGCAGCCGAGTTGCCAGAGAGGTCATCGATGTCTGTATAAATGTTGAAAAATGAAATCGAATGAAGTTGACATTGAATTGAACATAGGCGCACGGTAGTCGCTGGATCCCATGCCAGCAGAGGCGGCCCCAAATCCTAAGAACCTGGAATGCAAAAAAAAAACAAGAAACTTAGTAGCGTACTAAGATTTTAGGCGCACGTTAAATACTTCAAGGCGATCACAATGAGCTCTTCCACGGCATCCTACTTTCTGGGTCAAAATACAGCAGCGTTGCAGTTAGAGTTGCAGTTAGAAATATTTTTTACAGCTAAAACGCATAAAAGTGACTGTCCTCTCCGTGTGATTTTGTCCGAAAACGACACATGGCAGAAGTGTTTGGCATTGTTCTTACAGAAGCACTTGAAGATGCTTCCTGTTGACGATCCTTATTTGGTAGTCAAGTCGGAGCAAGTTGTTGAATTCTTTAAGGCTAGGCAGGACCAGAACCTAGCCGTCTTTTCGATCGACGTTAAAGATTTGTTTTATTCACTTCCCCAGGCGGAATTGATGACATGTGTTGCAGATAGCATTGACAGGTTGGGAAGTGTCAATTTCCAGAACGCTTCCGGCTTGTCCTGTGATCAGTTTTTAGAGCTCCTTCTCTTTTATGTAAACTCAACCTACGCAACTTGGGACGAACCCATTGTGAAACAAAAAAATGGCATATGTATTGGGCCTTCTATCGCTCCCTGTTTGAGCGACCTATTTCTGGCTCACCGCAACAAGCTCCTTCGCGATCGTTTGACCAGTACGGACGTCGTTGGCGTCTTCAGATTCGTAGACGACTACCTAATTGTTTCACGCCTTGACTCTAACAACTTTGACGCAGGGGTCGCTAGAACCCTGAGCATTTTTACTGACGTGTTGTCCCCTCTTTTACTGACGCATGAAGTCCCGAAGGACAATTTCATAAGATTTTTGGACATAGGGTTGTATTGCCGTCCAAGAGGTGTTTGCTGGAGCTACGAGCCTAGAGGTAACAAGCCGGTGTTGCCATTTGCATCGGCGCACTCCAAGTTAGTCAAATGTGCCGTGATTCAGTCGTGTTTCCACAATTCTTTGTCCAAGTCTTGTGAGCATAAGATTGAGGAAAGTTTGTGGGGCCAGGCCAAGCGTCTGTGCGACTCCGGTTACCCCATGAGACTGTTGTCAGCGGTGGCGGAGCGCCTGAACAAAAAGTACAGGTCTAATCCGAGTGAGCATCAGAGTGACACTCGAAGGAAAAAGCTCGCAGTAGTGCCCTACATCCACACCGTATCTCACAACCTGAAAAGGATTGCGAGAAGGTCCGGTGTGGACGTTGTTTTTTCCGCGCCCGTGCGACTGCAGGGACTTTGCAGGCGAGTGAACGCCGAAAGAGAAAAAGAAAATGCTTCGTGTTCCACAAAACATAGCGAGAAGTTTGTTGCCTGCGTTAAAGACGTTATTTATTCCGTCCCGCTGTCATGTTCCCGTGTGTACATTGGCCAGACCGGCCGTTGTGTGAATCAAAGGTTGCGCGAACATGAGTACAATGTCACGAAAGTTATTTCCGGACACCTTGCCATTCACTGCCAAAGATGTGGCTGTTTTCCCATTTTTGATAAAACTAGTATTCTCAACAGGGCAAGAGATCGATTGACAAGAGAAATTATTGAAGCGTATGAAATAGATAAAATGAATGATACATGTGTCAGCATGACATCCTTGTCACTAACAGACAAGGAAAAGAGATATCTGGATCCGTCACTCTAGGTTGGTGGCAACTGGTTGTGATTGCGGCAGAACATGCGCGTTTGGGTCCTGCTTTTGTTTCTTGTTTTGTGTGCACCTGCTCGCGTGTGTCTATATAAGCGTCACGTGCATATGAAAAATAAACATTCCAGTTGAAAGTCAGCGCTGTGTGTGTGTTTGCGTGTTCCTTCTCCGTCCGTGTCCAGTCGCGCTGTAGAAACTAAGCAGCGTCATCCCAATTAAGCTAAACGACTATTACTTACTAAATAGTACTTTACTAACACCAGAATGTTAAGCATGCTGATAGTCTGACATCTTAAAGCGTCTTTGTGCCTTACACAGCACGCCGTGTCAAGACCGGCAGTCATACGCGTACGCATTCAACTGAAAGCCTACGTTGTAGCAACAATGCCGTCACCTCTTTTTATATATCTCTATACTTCGTGTCAGTGAGAGAGAGAGAGATAGAAAGAAAGAGAAAGAGAGAGATAAATGTAATCAGGAAAGGCAGAGACTTTAACCGGACGATAAATATCCGGTTTGCTATTCTGCACTGGGGAAGGGGTAAAGATAGACAGAAAAACAAGAAAGAGAAACATGAGAGAGGGAAGAACAGCAGTGATAACAGAAAGGAAGGCACGTCAACCATCTTAGCCCGTTTGGCTGCCCTGATCTGAGAAAAGGGGAGAGGGACCTCAATGATGATAATGATGAGAGAAGGCTGTAGTATGCTCGGACACACACACACAATGAAGGGTTGCTCATTCAGTTCATTTATAGGGATCGCATAGGCCTAATGGCAAGGTTAATCGTAGGACTCCGCTGTGGTTTACGGTCACCGGTGCGTTGCATCGGAGCGCAAGCGCGAGTCATTTCTCGCACGCAGCGTGGGCGGCCACGAGAGGCAGGGTTACCGTTACGGCCAATGGGCCGTCGGTGGTCGGAGCCAGAAGCACGAGCAGCACGGTCGCCAGAGCGCGGGCGGTGCTCATCGCCACCTGGAGGACGCCCACGGCAAAGTGCACAAGGAGCGAGGCCACGACAAGGGTGGTCAGGCC
Organism: Rhipicephalus sanguineus; assembly: GCF_013339695.2. Taxonomy (NCBI): domain Eukaryota; kingdom Metazoa; phylum Arthropoda; class Arachnida; order Ixodida; family Ixodidae; genus Rhipicephalus; species Rhipicephalus sanguineus. The sequence continues at coordinate 152,414,638 of NC_051181.1, read as the reverse complement.
GAGCGAAAGTACAGGGTTCGCACCGAGATCGAGTACTTCGAGAGGGGTGAGTGGGCCACCACCTTGTTCCCTCGAGACTTGTTGACACAGGCCAATTCGGATTGCACACCTCATAAACTATCGCAGCAAAGGGCGACGAAGGTGCTGCTACAGTTTTCCAGGACAACAAAAAATCTTAATCGGTATTCATTGTGTCTCATGCGGACATATGCTGATCTGGTGGATGTGCAATTATCCTAACCAGCGGTGATCATTTGTCTATGCTCTCTGCATTCTTCTCACTCTATTCTTATGTATTTACACGTTACTCCCGCGTCTCCAATCTTCGCGTAGCAAATTGAGTTGTCCTGGTTAACCTCCCCACTTTCTCCTTTGCTTTATCTCTCGCTCTAGTGAGTCTTTATGAAAGATAACTTTCGATTTACAGTCGAAGTCTTATCTTGTCACGACCTTAAAGCGGGAAATAATAAGCGTACGTACCACAGAACCTAACCAGTGACACGACTACTCAAGAAGTGATCCTCCAACTTGCACACCTGAGATCATCGGTTAAACATCGGTCAATTTCATATTAGACTGAACATGCTTCTCGTTCTGTAGAACAAGAGTAAAGAGTGTGACATTATTCGATGGATGGCAATAACAAATGTCATCCGTCATCAGGGATGCTATTTTCCTATAGCTAATACAAACAAACACATGGCAACCTCCAATAAGACATTCGAGTGCTGTTTGCTCATTACGTTCTCAAGGTTTCATCTGCGGCTAAACAATTTTTGAGGCACGGTTATGTTCAACCTGACCGTCGTTTTTTTTTTTATGCAGAGAAATTCAAGGACGACGAACACGACAAGCTGAAAGCGGCCCACCGGAGCAAAGCGAGCACGGACGCCATCAAGGGCGCCGACAGATTCGCATCGCAAGGGCACCAGAGCCACCAGAGGCACCTCGGCGGGGGCTATGCACAGGGGACCCAGGTAGGTTTCGATGCGATATGAACCGAATAAAAAAGAGTGCAAATGTACACTATGCTACAGATGATACGCAAAATTTTGTCCTTCACAAAGGTTATAGTTTGACGTAACCGAGGTGGCAGATATCAGGGCGTGCAGTTGTGGAATAGGGTGTCAGAATGCTAGGTAATGCCATAATCTCTGACGGTTTCCGTACCTCGCAGCATCCAAGCTTAAAAAACACGTTTCTCACTGCTGAGAAATATTCACACATTACGCACGGAATCCCGAAGGCAGGATTCTCGTGCAAATAACTCGCTCTAATCACTGCTGACCATACTAATTAATTTTCTTTAATTTCCTTCATTCCAAACCCACATGAACAGCCACTTCAAATTACTTCGTGCATCGTACTAGCAGCGGGATATAAGACATCGTAATTAGGGCAATTTCCAAGCGTCGAAATCCCGTCTGAGCTCGATCATCTTCGTCGGAAAAATTTAGATGCGTCGAAAGATCTCCTTGAAGAATGACAAGTGTCACTTACGGCATCTTTATCGTGCCGTGGTGCTCGGCTTACCAGTGCACTGACAATTCACATCTAGGTGTCAAAGGTAAACGTTCGGATGATATCTGCCATGACTGGAAACAAGAAAACTGAAGATAAGGAACACCCCAAACAAAATTTATTTTAAAATTCCATACGATTCGAAGCCCGTCTTTTCTGTTGAGGCAGGCGTGGGTCATTGCATCGCAGGTGGTCTGCCTCGGTGGTTATGAAAAGCAATGTGATGGTCCAGAAGAATATACTTCGCTTTCATCACCAATATGTTTAACCGAATAATTTTTTCGTCCCTGTTGCGCAGCACGCTGTGGGCGTCGGCTATGCACCCGTATACGTTCATGGTGCCCCGGTCGCCGGCGGCAACAAGGGCATAGACGGTGGCAGGAGGGACTTCTCTCAGAAAGACGCGCAGAACCACGAAGAGTACCACCACGAGGCCGGCTCGCAGGGCTTCACCGACAAGGACAAAGGACACCAACGTGCCGGATGGAGAGAGCGTGGCTACCGCATCATCGCGGAGAAGGAGTACGTCGACAAAGGTGAGCCGAGTCTGTCCGCGAGGTTTCGGCCGTTAAAAACCGCTCGGATCAAACGTACTGTTCAATTCAAAACGACGCGAAGTCTGCCCGAGTTGTACGGACACATAGCAATTGTGTTTACCGCATGTGAGAGCAGCGCCTGATCGCACAGCCTAGCGGGTGGAGGAAGCAAGAGTGGGCTTTGGCCAGTGTTACAGAGAAAACGACGCGCGCGTCTTTCCCGTCTGTGCACCTATGATGGCGCGCACCATGGCCAGGAGCGCGCGTCTCTCAAGACCAAGTGATCACGTAATGTGACAAAGTCACGTCACCAAGTACCTTAAGTGACTTCACAAGATGAAGTGATTACGTCATGTGAAAATGCCACGTGACATGAACGTGAAACTGAAATAGTATGGACGTCCATATTGTCTACACGTCCAGACACGCCGTTCCCAAACGCTGCGTCCTCGCCGGCCGCGCCTGTCTGCTATCCGTGTCTGTCTGTGCGCTGCGTTACTTTCGCATTCAATGTCCAGAGCCGGGCTACTCGCTTCATTCTTTCTATGATTACACCTCCAGCGTCACTTCCATGGAAACAAGCTTATCATTACCTCTGCTATCACAACGTAGGAAAATATTTCCCCTCTGCCTGTTCCACAACGTATATTACGACAATCCGATTCTCAAGAATAAGTCGAAAACGCCTTCTTCTTACGTATCTGCCTGCATCGACCATCGTCATAAGGTTGGTACTCCCACATGCCACACCAACCATTTTTACAATTCATTCGTTCCCCGTACGTCAGCAAGTTGGAATCACCTTCCCCGATCTTCAAGTTCAAGGCTGCTGTAACTAACCTGTTGTTGTAATAATGTTATTATTTTTGTAGCATTATAATCTTTTTCCTTTTTGTGTAGCCTATTTGTTTTCCTTTTTTTGAACACGCCAATATTTTAACCTGTAGCTGCAACGATGCATACTTTGGTTCATATAGTCATGCGCTAGTGCTTTGAGTGTTATTTTCGTTCGCGTTGTTTCCTTGCTGTAAAAGATATTTTTATGCTTTGTATTCTCAATCAAGTGTTTTTTGGTCTTTTACTGTGCGCTGTTTATTGTTGGTTTCCTTTATTGTATCTATGTAACCGCACTTTTTTTCATTTTCTTTAAGCATGCTTTATTACAAATGTAACCCACTCCCCTCTGTAATGCACTCGGGCCCTGAGGGTAGTGAAATAAATAAATAAATAAATAAATAAATAAATAAATAAATAAATAAATAAATAAATAAATAAATAAATAAATAAATAAATAAACAAACAAATAAATAAATAAATAAATAAATAAATAAATAAATAAATAAATAAATAAATAAATAAATGCACATGAGGAAATTTAAGTTCCTCTGTAACATTTTCTTTCTTAATAGTCTGTCATATGGGCGTTTTTGCTAAGCCACACAGGGAGGCTCGGTGACTGTTGCTACCAGAAACTGCTGTCAGCCATGGGCGTCCGGAGGGGGGTGCAAGGGGGGGCAGCTGCCCCCCCTTGGAATTTAGGATAATAATTTTCTATGCAGTAGCAGTAAGCTACACCGCTTGATTAGCACACTGCAGTCCCGCATATCCGCGTGAAACATCATTCAGGATTACCAGCCAACTTTGCACGTTACATACTGCTATGGACTAATCTTGCCGGTCATGTCACGACAATGAAACAAAAGCTACCTATGCTGTATGCCCCCCTCCCCGTCCCCCACCCTCTGCTGATGCACCCCCCTGGAAAAAGTTCTGCGGACGCCCTTGCTGTCAGCCCATATTTAAGCCCGGCCTAGCCTAACAAATTGAAACCAACTGCAACCTCGGTGCTTGAATACCAGTCTCACGCTTGAGCACAAGCGTTGTGATTTGCACTTTGAAGACAAGATCAATGAAAAAATAAAAATAAAAATTCACCTCATTTTTTTCAGACAAACATCACGACAAGGCTTACGGTGTCGACAACCAGGAGCGAGGGCATCGACTCCGGTCCCAGGGACAACACGCTCACAAGCAAGGACAAGATGACATAAAGAAGGCGAAGGAACACTACGGTCACGGCGTGCACGACTCGGCTCACCACGAGAAGGCTCACAAGAACAGGGCTGCCTACGGAAAGACTTACCATGGCTCCACAGTGCATCTCGCGGGTCCACGTGACCATTTGTCCAGTTCCACGGACAAGGTAGCCGAGCTCGAAGCCGGAAATACAACGAACACACCCGACGACACACCGAGAAGAAAGAAAGTCATTCGAATTCGAGTACTGAGCAAGACACCTGGCATCGCTTCGGTCACGATCGGGGGACGAGCCACAAACGTACCACCGGAAACGGGTCCGCACCACGACGCTGAAGAGCCGACGGAACACGCTTCGCCGCCTAAAGACATTTCTCAAGTAGACAACTTCGGTCGTAGTTATGAGAGTCTCGCAGGAGGCTCAGCGGCGGATTCAACGCGGACGCCAAAGAAACATTTCGTTCCTATGGAAGTGTTGGCGAGCCTCTACACAAACGTCCGAGGTGACCCATTTGTAGCCATCCCAAGAGAGCAACAGAACTTGAACAACCAACCTTACTCCGCTCAAATCCATCGTCCAGTTGTACACAGTCAGGGTCCCGCCGTGAACAGCCGTGAACTGTACAATGAAAAGTCCTTCCAGCCCTTAATCGTAAATCCTGGGTTACGGGAAGAAAACAGGGAGAACAGGAATCCTAATTATGGAACACAAACATACGGTCCTCCTTCGACCGTTGACACCGCCGGACCTGCGTTGCATCATTCACCCGGCGTTGAAACTGGAGGGCGAACTCACTACGGACAACAGGGTTATATTCCCGGACCACCACCTAGACTGACATCCTTAAGTCGAGGGAATCATCAAGCTCAAGCAAACGTTGCCACGAGCGAAGGGTCGGGCGGGCACCCTGACTTCAAGCCCAATTCTGAAATAGGGGTGGACGCAGTACCGCCTTACACTGCAACCTCTGCAGATCAGGACAGCAATAACGTACGGTTTTACAACACACAGGTGAACAATGGTCAAGGCCAGTCGAACGCTTACGGGAACCCTGGGGCATTAAGCGTAAACCAGGTTCCCGGTGCACTTCACGTCCTCAGTCAGACTCAAAACGCCCCAAATGACGGATACTATACTGGGAATGCTCCGGCCCCTCTTGCACAACAGCAGCAGTCTCCAGTACCAGTAGCGATGACTCACGCTCTTAGATATCCCGGTCAAGTCACTTCGCGCCCTGACATTCCTTACGCCAACCCATACAACGTTGACGCTGGTGTTGTCATTCCAAGTCAAGATGCTGGAACAGTCCCCGCTGTTCATGTGTCCACGTACCCAGTCTACGTCGAAGGGACAGCTGTCCAGCCAGACACTTACAGATTGCCGATAGAAAAGCCTGGAGTTCAAGGCGGCTACTCGCCTCATGTGCTCACTGGGGTCAGTGGTTATCAAGGGGCGGATAACCCTACTGTGGGTCATTATGTTCAAGTCTACCCAGGGGTGCAAGAGGCTTCGCAGATAGTACCTGTAGGGCAAGAGAAAGATAGGAAATCGAAACTATTCTTTAAGACATTCGATGATAAAGATATAAATGGTTCACCTACGCTGCAGTCATCAGAAGATAATGAAAAAGACAATAACAGGCAAACTGACGATGATGGCACGAAAAACGCAAATGAATCATACGACGACGGTAGGCTATCGACCTGTCAAGAAGAAAATTGCACACTACCCATAGAAAAATCACGTTTGAACCAGTTAGCCCTCTCAAAGGCGACGGCAGTCTTTAGAGACTTCGACAAAATAAAGAAGCCGTTCAGAGACTGCCAAACCGGAGCTTGTGGTCAGGGTCGAAAGTGCAGCCGCAAGGAGCTAGCAAGTGGTATGTGTTCGTTGAAAAAAGATAACTCCGTGACATCGCCTGTGAATGGGTTCAGAAAAATCCAGAAGGAGAGTATGGATTTCGGACGTTCGAAGGGACGTTCAGACGAGGAGTTGAGTTCTGAGGCAACAGAGAAAAGTGGCGAACGCACGGAAGGTCAAAATGATGACCAGTTGAAGCCAAGTACCATGGAAGAGCAAGCAATTATGACCGCCGATGCTCAACTAAAGGCGGCTCGGCCGACGCTCGAAGGCATGGGGTACATATTGAATTTAGGCAAACCAGCCAGGAAACCTCTGCGTCCTGACAAGATTATCAAGATCGTCAAGAAAGATTACTTTAGCCAACCACTGCGTCTGAGTTCCGGGGGAAATGTTAAACACGACGGCCTGTGGCACGCCAAGACTTCGGCGAGTTGACGACGAGAAGTTTGGAGTAGGTTTTTACAGCGCCTGGCCCGACCATAGCTGGTATTCACAGTGTCAAACAGTATGGTGTAAATATCTCATGTCCGACGCCAGTTAAATTTTTAAGAAATACAAAACTGACTTCGATGTCATAAACTGTTGAATAATGCAACAGAAGAAAGAGCAAATAAAGGGGAACGTAATAGACGCACTTTCTGTCCATTAAATCATCTTTCGCAGTACACAGTTCGCGCGACTCTTGTTTGGACACTGCATCTTGGAATCGGTGTATCGGCTTTCCGATGAATAGTGATAGTGGAGATTTCAGAATAGACTTCCCTCATTTTGACGACTACAAAAGTACGTACGTTTTCTTGAATACTTGTACATGCTGATACTTACGGCTGTCCCGCTCAATATTCTGGTCCTCGTCAGACCAAGAAATGCTCAGCAGCGGTATGTGTAAAAGAGACTGTGGGAGCGGTGAGAATAGTGATAGCGTTACTTGTGGCGTCCACCTGGGGCGAGAGACGAACTGTATCAACTCCAAGTGTGTTTCTCGGGCCTTAGTAACCGTGCTTCACAAAAAAGCTGCTTTGGCACCACTACAAAGTTTCGAGTAAATACTGAAATTGAGTATGCCATTAGAAGGAAATATACTTTCTCGGTGACGTTGCCAAGCGAAGGTTGTTGAAACTCAGCCGGTATTCTGAAATATACTTTTTTTTTTGTAAATGAGGTCCTTCGTGTGCAGTTGGTCTGTAGCGCTGAAGTTCAACAGTTTGTGAAGGACGCAGTGCCAAAAATTTCCTGGGAGTGCAATTTCCAGGCCAAGCCACTTTCGTATTGAGCGACGTATCATGTATTTCGAAATTTTATTAACATAACGCCAGCTATTGATACTATCGCTGCAAACGTGGGCCTATCTTCACAAAAAATGTAAGTGCATTCGAAATTACCGTATAAGGAGTCGGTCGCTTCGTTATCACAATGGTCGTTATACTGATCTTGGTATAACAACCCAAACGCTTTCCAATCAACAAATGCTCTTATCTAAGACAAGTTTTGTGAATATTGAAGGAGGAAGACTTTTTGAAATCACGTTAAGCCATGTTCTACAAAAAAATAAAGAACGTTATTAATCCCTAAACGCTCCCTTAATCTCCTTACGCTTTCTCGGCGACGTTGCCGAAGTTTCCTTCTCGACTTAAAGCCTGGCACGTCTGGCCACTAAGTTTCTCCTTTTTTTTTGTCTTTTTAATTAAACTTTATCTGCGCCTTAGTTCAGTCAAAATAAAGAGAAGTCTGTAGATACGCTTTTCCGAGTGAACGGGATCATTACACAACCCTCGTCTGCGCACTAGAGCTTTACGTTATATAGCTGCGCGACTTCGCTTAACAGCGAGGTGGCTGACCTTGCGACACGTAATTGCTGTTAGAGTAAGCCGTAACCGCCTTGCATTCAATGCCGCCATGCGAGACCAGCTTGTGTGAGAAGAATGCGCGACAGTATAAAGCGACGCTTGCAGAACCTCAAGCCGCCATATATCTCCCACAGAGGGTAATCCTTCCGAACAACATTTTCTCCCGCTGACAGCAGCGCGTGACGTAGTCATAGTGTGCACCAAGGCGTCGCTCTGAATCCACGGCTTTAAAAGACGTCCAGCCCTTGCAGTGCTGCGAGAGATAAATTGCGTCCCAAGCCCCGGTTCCCGTTCGACTCCAGGAAACGCATACAAAGAGCGAGATAATCCCGCCTGGTCTTGTTCTCGGCGGTGAGGCGCCGCCGTCTCGTAAGAATATGAAACTCGTGTGACGCAATATGTAATTTTGCATGGAAGCAACAGCCGCTTTGGCCAAGCGAGAGCTGTGCCTTAGCAGGAGTCGGTGGTCTGGTTGGTTGAACTGCGCAGATATGAAGATTATTTGTGTCCCAATTTAAAAAACACTAGGACGCTACAACACAAAACACAAGTTATGCTCACAACGTTATGGGCTGGCCTGGTGGCGTGTATTTAAGCACGGGCACTGCGTTAGAATCAGTGTGACAGCGTGAGGCACTGAAGCCGCTGGCTGCGTGCCCATTGTCGCAAAACTTACGGGACTGTATTATCTCTGTGTTGATGTGTGATCATGGTTTATCGTAATACGAGACAGGCTAAACTGAGACTGCTCTGCTAAATAGGGTAGTCATCAGGGAGCTCTCATCCCTTATATTCGAATTATCTAAGCGACACTGAACTATTATTTTTGTAGGAGGTTCCCGTATAGTGGAAGAGACGTACAGATCAAGCTATTGCTAGCCCAGATTGCCCCTCTTGTAGCTGCTTCTTGTAAATAAATAAAAAAAATAAAATAAATAAATAAATAAATAAATAAATACCAAGAAGAAGAAAAAATAAATAGAACGAAAGAAAAGGAAGCCTCAACGAACCAACCTATCAACCGAGAGGCAAAAATAAGGCTGCTTCTCGATTTTCGTCCGTATAAGCTTACAAGAAGTCACACATAAAAGCGGTTCGTAAACAAAAGTGTTCTCAAAACAATGCGAAAGCAGCGTGTGTGTGTGTGTGTATGCGTGTGTGCACCGCACTGTATTTACTACAGTCATCCGACACTGTGGTGAGCCAGGCTCAGAATGCACCAGGCTCAGAATCATCGGGATCATTAAAAATTTCTATCTGTCCACATCCTCGGATTGCGAGAGAGCGTCAGGCCACATCACTGACTGCGGCGACATTAAGATGAATTCGACAAGGAGAAAGCGCTACAAACGCGGCTTGATGAGGTGTGACAAAAATGGCTCTCGTGATCACGTACTGCAAAATGTTGCTGTAAAAAATAAAAGGAGAAAAAGAAGAGAAAAACAAAGACTGTGTCAAATTACAACTCCCCTACAACGCGTAGCGTCTCTTGATGAGTTTCCTTCGGTAGAATGCGAAATGCACGTTGAATCTCTCGAACCGACGACTGCTACTTTCAACTCACGTTTCCAAGATAACGGAAAGAGGAGAAAAAAAAGCAACGTAATTAGGCGCTGAGTAATTAGTCGGGCCGTTTGAGCAGATCCCATGTCGCGGCGTTGACATGGGACAAGCGCGCTTCGCGCGGACACTTTTCGCATTCGCAATGAAGCCGCGGACGAGTTTAGCGCTTGTTTCGAAACTGCGACGCTGTTCGAGCTAATTCGTTACAAACGAGCTTAATTGCAGCGGAATCAGAAACCATCAGCTGCTAGGACAAAAAAAAAAAAGAAAAAAGAAACGAGCGAGTCGCTGTTAACTGCGGCAAATCTTCTTTTTTTTTTTTTTTTGCGACATAGACTTGCCCTTAAGGCATAATATTTGTTTTGTATATTTGTGTTAAATGTGCGCCGTTAGGCCGGTGTTGTGTATGAAGTGAAGAAGTGTCTTGTGGAATGTGTTGTCATGTATCCATCGGTCATAACTGTTTGTGTCACTGTAGCGAAGACCAGCTTGCAGGAGATGACGGGAGCGTTCCGACTGTAATCCTTGGCATGTCCATATAAGGTGGTATGCATCTGCTTGTATCACCGGAACAGAACAGTACGGGCATGTAGAACCAACTGGTAAATGCGACCAGTTCCATGTTGAAATAACAGCCGGTGTAAGGGCCACCCCTGCCCGAAGCCTCCTAAGCACAACTTCCTCCGCCCTAGTAAGGTGAAGGGGGAGAGAGCAGACACACGGTGGGATAAGAGCGCGTGTATCCTGCCGGAGAACATTTTTACGGGCACGGAGTGTATTTAGGGGTTGTTAGGGGTTGAGGTGGAAGGGGAATAGATGGGAGGTCTGTATTAGGAGGGCAGTGTGCCTGTTGGTCAGCAGCAATATTGTGAGGGTTCGCAGCATGGCGGCAAATCTGTTGCTCGTTTTTCGTCAAGAAAAAGAAACCAGCAACAGACTGGTATACGTTGCCTTCGACATCTTTTTTCTTTTTTTGTTGCTTCCCTGCAATCACTCGCGTAGGTGTGATGGTTCCTATAATAAGGGAGTATCATTAGACATTAGCATACATTAGTGGGCAAAGCCTGAGGTTACGCGAATATATGATCGGGGTTTCTTTGTTCCGTGTGTTAGTACAGCAGCCATGCAAGCGTGTTTGGGTATGTGTGGAGTCGCGGCTATGGCCGATGCTTACGGCAGGGCGATTTCATATTATTGACAAACAAACAAACAAACAAACAAACAAACAAACAAACAAACAAACAAACAAACAAACAAACAAACAAACAAACAAACAAACAAACAAACAAACAAACAAACAAACAAACAAGCAAGCAAGCAAGCAAGCAAGCAAACAAACAAACAAACAAACAAACAAACAAACAAACAAACAAAATATAACTGATCGTAATTAACTTTCGGAGTGGGGACGCTGTTGTCATCAACAGACTCACCCGACACAGTTTACGATAGATACACATATCCGTTCGCGCTATTGTTTGCGGTGTGCTTGCCCGCCTAGGCGAATCTTGGTGGCTGAGGAACAGAAAAAAAAAAGAACTCATAGAGTCCCTTATGCATTCGCCTAAGAAGACTCGAATGCGAAAGCAATATATCGCGCAAGTTTTCGAGCATCTCCACGAGACGTCTTTTAATCAATTTCCAGTTTCTGCTTTCGCTCTCATGAATTCACTTTTAGTTCGCTTCCCCCCCCCCCCCCTCCCATATATGGCCTACCTAAAGAACGTCACTTAGAAAAGTCACTTTCAAAGGAAGTGGGCGGAAGACACGCAGCAACACACGCCACGTCGTGCGCACCTGAGCTTTGGGTGAAAGACGAAGCTGCAAAGATTTTAAGAGGCCGCGTTCGATCTGCTACAATTTTTTTTTCTTTTTTGCAATGACCACTAAGAAAGTTTACTTCATTATATTTCTTACCGTCCAGAAATGCTACAACTACCTCTATGAAAAAACACTTCGCTTTCGTGTTATGACCGATTCTCAAGAAAGAGGTATCGACCTTAATGAAGAAAGAGAGAGAGAGAAAGAGAAGAGGAAAGGCAGGGAGGTTAACCAGAAGAACGTCCGGTTTGCTACCCTGCACTGGGGATAAGGGAACGGGGAGTAGAAAGAGATAGAGAGAGGAGAGCACTGCACGTGCAAAGGGGTACAATCAGTCACTGAGGCTGAGGCTGACCTACATTACATCAGCGCTCTGATATTCCATTGGGGAATCGCGGCCTTTGAGAGGGCCGTGGGCGAGCCGTTGTGATTACTGCAGCGCTGAAAACACTGGATCGAGAACCTCCAGCATTTGCAGGGCAGCTCGGGCAGTCGGAGTGTTCAGCTTATTCAAAAGCATGAATATGGTGTTCAGAAGAGAGCGAAGCATCGCAGCAATGTCCTTGTCTTTCTCGGGCAAGTCGTGGGGAACCAGCGCTGTCGTTGACTCAGTCTGTGTCTGCTGCGACCATTGGAGTCGCTGTGTATGGTGCTGTGGCTTTGGCTGTGGCTGTGGTTCTGGCTGTGACTCTGGATGCAGCTTTGGCAATGGCGGCCATGCTTCAGTGTCCATGTGCTCTGGTGCGGTCTTGCCCTCAGAAGTCGACTCGGGCGTGTCTAGCCTAGGAAGCAGAGGATGAGGTGTCACCTGTGAACTGCGCTTCACAGAGTTCCTTGAACCTCTACGGCGTCGGGAGCGTCGCTTTGTGACGACAGCAACAGCTTCCTGACGAGACGAGCGGTCTCGCACCATCTGTTTAAGGATTTCGTTTTCCTTCTGTTTCTTGGGGCACTCATTTGACGAAGCGTCATGGGACCCGAGGCAATTGCGGCACTTGAGGACCGTGGCATCACAGGAGTCTGCAGCGTGTGGTTCGGCGCAGCGCGAGCAAATGATCGTGCTCTGACACACGGCGCTCACGTGTCCAAACCTCATACATTTGCGGCATTGGAGTGGCCTTGGGATGAACGGTCGTACAGGATGCCGAAAGTGGCCTACCTTGACATGCGAGGGCAGAGATTCACCCTTGAATGTTAGTTTTATACAGCGAGATGTGCCCATGCGCGACATGTGTATTATAGGGATGCCATCTACTGTCGGCTTCACCAGACTGGGCAAGTCTGTGCTGGAAACAGAGACGTCCACATCGTAAATGACACCAGTAGTGGTATCACTGGCCAATGGGATGTACGAGCGAACCTTTATGCCATCAAGTTCCGTAATTTTGCTCAATGTGCTCAGTGTAGTCTCATGTGCAACGTCGACAGCCAGGACATTTTTGCGTGTGTTGACTCTCACGTCCCTTACTTCATTTGGCACCGCCGCTTCGAGAAGCACCGAGACTGACTGTCTGTTGAGTTGTCTCAGGTGATCGGTAGCGAGTTCTGGTACGAAAATAATCGTACTGACTGCGGTCTCCCGAATAGATTTCAGAGTTGACTTGCCTGAAGACAGGGGAGGCCCGGTGATTCTTCGCTTCGCCTTACGGCGTCGTACAAGCTGAAAGTCGTCATCGGACCAGTCCTCACTGCTGAGCGAGTAGACACTGGTTTCGTCGCTGTCCGTAGCACTATGAAGCCCAGTGCGCTTCCTGGAGACCGCCGCCGCTGTCGCCGCCATTCCCGGCAGGGCCCGGGGACGTCTATACTTGCATTGGCGCTAGAAACGAGGCGGATATCCAGCGGTGAAGGCAGAAATATTAAGAAACTAGTGGATAAATGAACAAGAACACGTGAACTTCATTAACACATAAACTTTATGAACACACAACGTTTATCTGTTCACGAAGCGTAACATCTTTCTAAACAGATGCATAATTTTTGTTTCTGATCAAACGCAATCGGGGCAGATTTTACTGACTCTACTTTTGACTCGATCTTTGTGCGTCAAAGTGGAGCCTTTGGATCATGTTCACAAAATTCGCGACTTTTCCATCAATATGGGCAAACACACTACCACGCTGGTCGTCGTGGGAGGCGTGACTCTCCGAACAGGCACTGAGAAGCCAACTGGAAACCTTGGACCAGGCCCGGGGAGCCGCCGTAGCAAATTGAGCCTTGGACGAAGAGCTTCACCCACTTTAGATCTAAGGACCTTTCGATAAAATGAGCGTTCATTCCTTTTTCCATCATGCCATACTTGTACGTTGAGTTACAGTAAAACCTCGGTGATACGATCAAGGCTGGTACGAATTTCGGGGTGATACGAATTTTTCTGTGGTCCCGGCCAAGGCCCATTATCCTGCAGTGTACTGGAGTACAGTTGTTGCGAACCGATTTGCACCCTGCGACGTTTCATACGAACGTGCGCTAGCGCACAGGTACGAACAGGTGCTGCCCGCGAGATAGTGAGCGCGAATCTTGGAGGCCTTTAGGCACCTTCGCGTTTAGATTACAGATGACGTTTACGTCGCGCTTTTTTTTTTCCCCGACGCGTTGACTCGGGCTCCTGTGCTCGAGGCAGCAGCGTCTCTGTACTGTGTTAACACGTGCCTGCCACGTCGATGCAAGCCATATCCCCGCAATCAGACGTTCTATGAAACAAGACTGAAACCTGGGCTGCGGGTCCGTCATGAAGTCCCATTAAAGGTGGACGAAGACCCCGAGAGACGAAGCGGAGGGTCTTGGCGAAGGAGCTTGGCCTCTATCTTTCGTGTGCAAAGCGCTTCTTAAATCACTTTCGCCGCAGTTCTTTGGTGTCATGCGGAAAAGCGTAGTAAGATTAGGAAGCGGCTACTAGCGGTCACGGGGCACAACACATCTCATTCATTAATAACACACGCGCGCATGCACCGTATATTTACGAGTGCAAGTATGATCGTTGACGTCTAAAAACTTTACTGGCAATCATTCAGAGCTGTTCATGACGTCGCTGCGGCCCTGAAAAACACTACATCAAAGCGTATGCCAACTTCCTTTTGTCGCATACTGATTTTCCATGTTTTCTGGTGAGACGAATTTCGGATGATACGAATATTTTTGGTAACCCCGCGAGATTCATATCACCGAGGTTTTACTGTATAGGTAACTCACTGACTACACTGCTGAAATATGCTGCTAGCATCTTCAACTCGTTTTCTGACGTTCCTCGCTGAGCAATGACGAGTCCCCCTAATTAACACAATTAGTGAAAGTAACTCCATTGTGGCTTTACCTCCACGCTCGCAAAGCTTAAACAGCTCTGTTAAAAATGAAGCGGGAACAGACGTTCACACATAAACGCCTATCGGAGGCACATTGCTGCTTGACACACACACACATAACAATAATAATTAAAAAAAAGAATGAAGCCATAGGTGCGACAAAGCGAAACGCGAAGATGACCGTGAGGGAAGCGCTCGCGCAGAGGAGAAAAGGAGCGAGGGAACCGAATTTCGCGCAAATCGCCTCATTTTCGACTCAACGACATTACGCCGACGCCATTAAAGCGCCGAGAAAGGGAAATTTTCGCCAAAAAAGAAGCAAAAAATATAAGAAACCTGAGCCGACGCAAAACTTGAAAGATATGCACAGCGGTTAAGCAAAGCAGGGAGCGTCGCCTGCTCCGACCGTAATTGAAAGCGAATCATGACGAAAGACTGCTGCATCTTGGGCTGAACGCGAATGAAGGTCAAAAACAAGAAAAAACAAACAAAAAACAAGACAAAAAAAGAACACAAGGTGATTACTGTAAAGGACGGAAAGAAAATGCAAAAGAGGGAATCGAAACCATCAAGCTGGAGGCGACAGGCGCGAGAACATACGGGAGTGGGGGCCCAGTTATAATAAAGAATTCAGCCGCTCAGTTGCGGAGCGCACCGGACCACTCGACTGTAATAAGCCCAAGAACGAAGTGACCCCCGTGGTACCCGTTCTGTATTCATGAGGGTCTATAACTTGCTGGCAGCAGTGGGAGATAGGGGACTAGAGCCTGCAGTAACCATCCAGGGGGTGGTCACGTGACAGTCGACCCCACTGCAGCGTGTTAGATTTCCTCGACGAAAATTATGCTGTACTGAGGAGGAAGAGAACGGCCCCTCTCGCGTGTAAGGGTAAAGATTTTAATCCTCCGCGTCGATCCATTTGCATAACGTAGTGAAACCCCCCTCACATATGCGAGGCGCGCGCGGCACTCCCATTAGGAAGCACTTATCCACTCATAACCCAAGGCGGCGCGCCGGCCGGGACACCGTTATAAGTTGAGAGGCGAATAGGCAATGAGGTACCCCTTGCAAGTTGGATGGTGTATATAGCGCCCGTAGAGATTACCGTTATCGTCCAACGGGCAATCAAGAAGGTAAAGACCCAAAAGTAGATATGAAATTGTCACTTTGTGAGCGCTGTTACGGTGACACGCCTGAGTGTGAAAAGAAAGTCAGCCGGCAGTGCAGCCTTGAAATTATAGCCATAGAGAACGGAGACTTTAGTTGAAGGTTTTCTTCAACGCAATGACGTTACTTCGGCGAAGCGCACTGCCAGCTATAGGTGTGGTTCACCAGTCTGAGTGTGCGACTGGTAGAGTTACTCTGTGTTATTAAAATTGAAATGAAAAAGGGGAAAAAAATCCGGCATACTGAAACAGTGACTCCAGTTACTTTTTTTCAACGCTCGGCAACTATACAGAGAACACGTCAAGTTAAAAATAAAAACACTGATGTCAGTGCTGCAATGTTAAAGAACATTTAGTTTTGAGAAAGTAATTATTTGAAGACTAAAAACATGACACAAAGGTCTAACACATTCTACGTTGCATTTTAACCAATATTTAGCTTTTATTATGCCTTCATCATCCCAATTCGCACACTGTAAATTTTATTTTAAACATTGATTTCAATAAAATTGCAGCGGAACGTTAGCATTGTCCGTGATAATTTTTATTCTAGCTTTCTTGGCATACTCGGCTGTCACGCCTAGCTTATATATGCTTCATTCTCTTTGTCATCAGCCCAGAGACGTCCGTCCGCTGTTGGAAAGAGGTGTCGTGCCCTAAATAGCAGAACAGGTGTAACTTACTATGAATCAGTCAACGATCGTATTCGTCAATTGATTACAATAGATCAACTACAGGATTACAACGAGTCCCCGAAGCAGCTCGCGTTACGAAGTGCATAACACATGAGTTAGTTGATTGATCATAAAAAAAGCAAAAACAGGCTCACTGAGGCCCAAAAAGTCGCGAGCCTGACGGGAGCTGTGCCAGAACCCCAGGCTGGGTAACAGTGGTTACCCGCTCGATTTCGGCTTCCAATGTGTAACTATTAGACTTTGCTCCTTTATGTTATTTTCGATGCCTGCTATATAATTACCGAGCTGTCAGAACGACAAACTTGAGCTGTTAGTTCGGCGCCTGCGCCTCTTCTTTTTCTGTGTCCATGTGAAGTGCGCGCTGTTCTTGCTTTGTTAATAATAATAATAATAATAATAATAATAATAATAATAATAATAATAATAATAATAATAATAATAATAATAATAATAATAATAATAATAATAATAATAATAATAATAATAATAGTTCGGTGTTTACGTTCCAAAACCACGATTTCATTATGAGAGACGTCGTAGTGAAGGGCTCTGGAAATTTCGACCACCTAGAGTTCTTTACATCATCAGCCTGTCTACGCCCACTGCAGGGCGAAGGCCTCTCCCATGTTCCGCCAATCAACCCGGTCCTGTGCTTTCTGCTGCGACGTTATACCTACAAACTTCTTAATCTCTGTAGAAAACATTCTACGATAATCTCATCTACCCACCTAATTTTCTGTCTCCCCCTCACGCGTTTGCCATCTCTTGGAATCCGGTCAGTTACCCTTAATGACCACCGGTTATCCTGCCGACGTGCTACGTGCCCGGCCCATCTCCATTTCTTCTTCTTCAGTTCTTTAATGTGCACCTAAATCTAAGCACACGAACCTCTAGCATCTGGCGTGCACGGAAATGCGGCTGCCGCGGCCGGGATTCGATCCCACGACCTTCGGACCAGCCGTCAAGCACCACAACCGCTAGACCACCACGGCGGGTTTGTTTTCGCTTTGTTGTAAATCGCCTTAAAACCTCTGCGAAGACATATATCACGTATGATTTGGTACTCCTTTTCGACCATCTCACGGTGTCGATTACACTGCCTCTGACATAGACCGGCTTTTAATATATTGCGCCGACACCAACAAAGGAAGGCCAGTAAACGACCTGCGCAGTCTTATCACATTCTTAAGAAATGAAATTCCACGAACGACGAAGATTTTTCACCCTCGTGTTCTCAAGTGCTCCTACCGAAGTGGGGCAGCTCACTCCCAACCGGGCGCACAATCACTGCCGCGTCCCGTGTCGAGGCCTCGTCTCTCGTAGCTGCTGTCGAGGGAGATGCGAAAGGCCATCAGGCTAAGATCGAGTTGCCTCGAACGAGCGACCAAGCGTTGCAGCGCGGACCCCGGAACGCGCGCATCACCGTGCAAGACGGTGCGAGCCGAGCCAGGCCGTGTGAGAAGCCGTTAAAGGAACGAGGCAGCGCCGTCACATAGATGACGAAATACGAAGCGACACGACTCCACTCCTTCGATCGTCGAGCAGATGCTCAATAAGAGACATATCGTATAGCTGCTAGGGGATGGTGCGTCGACGGCAGATAGATAGATAGATAGATAGATAGATAGATAGATAGATAGATAGATAGATAGATAGATAGATAGATAGATAGATAGATAGATAGATAGATAGATAGATAGATAGATAGATAGATAGATAGATAGATAGATAGATAGATAGATAGATAGATAGATAGATAGATAGATAGATAGATAGAAGCGATCATTGATGAGAAATTGTTTTCGGCTGATTAATTGCCATGATGTTGAGAAAGTTCAGGAAGAAGTATGCGTTTCGATGCCTTATATTAATGTAATGTGAGTCCGGTGGGCACTTATCGCATCCTTACATTGTTCAGTTCTGAGTGTCACTGCAATCTGAAAGCTTAATTCTTAATTTGAAAGCTTGCCCAGGTCTTTCTTCTTATCTTTCCGTTAATTGTCACAAGTGATTGGCACGCCAACACACACACACACACACACACACACACACACACACACACACACACACACACACACACACACACACACACACACACACACACACACACACACACACACACACACACACACACGCGTGTGTGTGTATATTATATATATATATATATATATATATATATATATATATATATATATATATATATATATATATATATATATATATATATATATATATAACCTGATTAGCTGTGGCATCATAACATGACCACTCTCCCTCTCCCTCCCCTCCGCTTGTATTTTTTCCCAGTCTCACTAAAACCTAAAGTTATGAGGTTTCTGTTCTTCGCAAAAGCGCCAAACGAACTCGGTAAAGAAAGCATACACTTTGTCTATTTATTTCATTAAAGCCCCCCGCGGTCCAGAGTCTTTGCCACCACACACTCGCGAGCGCAAAAGCTGTGCGAGGAAGCCCGCCTCTCCTTTCGCTAAAACACAACCCTACGAGGCTGGCTCGATCCCCTCGTCTTCCGGAGAAGAAGCTCTCCGGCGATATTATGCAGCTTTCAAAACGACGAGAAAGGCGCGGATATCGGGCACACGCTTTCCAAGGGCCTTCCTCTGCCCCTACTCCTCACTACAGCTCTTTCGCTCTAAGAAAAGGCCTCGATGATTTCCTTCCCCCTCTCTCTCTCTCACGCACAGCGCTAGAGCCGGGAGTCAAGCGGCATCTTTGTCCGGGTCGCAAGAAGACCTCAATCCCATGATTCTCGCGCACCATTCTCTCCTCTCCTTTTGTCCACGCCGAGGCGAGAAGAATGTCCTCGACGACCACCGCAAGCTGGCTGCCATAGATTCGAATTATGGCCGCCGCTCACTACATCTAGATTTATATGGTCACTCCCCATCCCACCACGTCTCCTTACTCTCATCCCTCCTGTATCTCTTACAATGCACGCTGCTGCTCCCTTTTTTTTTCTGCTTACGCCCACAACTTCACTTTCACACTTTCTTTCCCGCTTTTTTCCGGTGCCTTTCCCCAACACATTTTCGTCGCATACTCTTCTCTCAGCATATGGATGCCCGTCGTACCGCCACCACCCCACACGTCGTTGCGTTTCCCTCGCCCCTCAATCCCTTTCTGACCACACCTCTCACCTTTTCTTTTTTCATTTTATTTCCCCCAAAATGACGCCCGTATTGCAGGTCCTTCCAAGCCACGAAAAGAAGCGGCTTCGTGTTTCTGATGATCGTGATAGCGCGTCATCTCCCTACTTTTCTCATTCTGTCCCTCACCCCCCCTCCCCTTTGGTCATCTTGGTCGTTAAGAAGTATACATATCTCATAGAAAACCATATTTTACCCCGAGCTTGTGCCGTAAGCTGTGTTGGGATCCTGGTTGCTTTCTCATTCTTTCTTTTCTTTTCCCCTCTAAAATTTCTAAGTTTTCTCAACTTCTCTATCTTCGTTTTTATTTCGTGGTCCTGAGAAGTGTAACTACGTACGGAGAGAGGCACCACTCCATTCTTTTGTCTAGAGTTTGTGTTAGTGCAGGGATCGTGATTGCACTTCTTTGAAACCCTCCTTCAACGACACTCTCTCGGTTGTTCTGGACAGTAGAGGCCGTCTTCTCACTGGTCGTTGCGCTATGGCACGTGTGTGCGTGCGTGCGTGCGTGTGCGCAAGTCTGGCCCTCGGTGCCTTCTTCTTCTTCGTCCGTGCAGACTTGCCGCGACGGGCGCCGCAGCATAATCTGAGCGACCCACACTACAGCACCCGATCGCCATAGCCAAGAGCTACGGCTGCCAGCACTGCAGCGGCCGCGGAGTCTCTACTTCCATAAAAAAGCAAGAACATCTTGACAACGGGCATTACGGGATGAAAAATGACGGCGGCTTGGGTCACGTCGAACACGGTGGGCTCGCCTACGTGACAGCGCATTGCCAACGGACATGCTTGGATGAAAAAAAAGAAAAAAAGGAAAAAGGAAAAAAGCGAGACGTTTAGAAAAAAAGAAGCCGCAGTATGATCCTCACCTTACGATGGTGTGCATAGTGGTGGTAGTTTTATCACTTTCATAATCCCCACCTACGCTTTCTTTATGTTGTCGAATGTTGATGCATATCACAGCTGTCACAGACTTTCGCTGGTGGCCATATACAGCTGTACATACGGTGGTACGGATGCAAGTTGGAAAAAGAAAAGGAAGTGAGAATTTCTGGACGCTTGAAAGCGAGATATGTGAGCATGGCGATTTCAGGGGCATCGAGGACATAAAAAGGTTAAAAAAAACAGCAAATGTTTATCGTTCTTTTTTTTATTCTCTTTGCAAGACAAACTCCTAATAAATCCTGCTCTAGAATACGCTGCATCACAGATCGGGAAGTCTGCAATCGCTGCACGAAGCGGAGAGAGAGAGAGAGAGAGAGAGAGAGAGAGAGAGAGAGAGAGAGAGAGAGGGGGGGGGGGGGGAATGAGGAAAAAGGTGGCGCTGTGACATTCATGAAATTCGAGTGAAAGTAGCAAATTGAAGAAAATTTCTTGCAGTCGTTATCGAAGACTCTCCTTTGAACTCGCTTTTCAGGTTTGATAGCTAACGATAAGTTTGAACATAATTCATCAAAGCATCGTACACTGGCAGTGCGTGTGTACTTCACAGGTTAGCGCCTGTACATCGAAACCAGGTCCCATCAATCTGTTCTTCAGGAGATATCCCTAGCGCTTTGTGGCAATCGTTGTTCAAAGCAGTGCCCATTAGGAACGCTGTCAAATTGGGAATACAGCGACACTTAGAACGCAGACCGAAAGCGGAGTGCGCCTTCAGTGTTAATGAAACAATTTCAGCCAATGATCTTGCCAGAGTGATGCGATCACGCGAATGCAAAAGTTTTATTATGTCATTTAATAACTGCGAGAGTTAACGAGGTGGAAGCATCTTTCTTAAGAAATGCAATCACAGTCGTCTGGTGAGCGTATTCTAAACCCAGTGACGTCTTCGATGGATGTAGCATCACACAATTTGAGAACTGCGTTGGAAATGTAACAAATGATCTAAGCGGGTTCCGAACGAAATACCACGAACGCTGTAAACATTTGGCGTAACACAGTGGTGTTTTGGCGTGGCCGCTATTGGTGGGACAGAGTCGTCGATTTTGTTAACTTGGTCTAGTAATAAAAATTTGTCAAACGCATTTCTGTTGCGCTTTTCCATTACACGAATACTGAGATGTGCGATGTTTCCTGTAAAATTATTCCGAGAAACTAGCGAAACGCAACACAAAGAGGAACAGTCATTCGACGTGTTCTAAACCACCTAATAAGAAGCTTTCCATTCGTTCTCGCGGAATGGGCACACATTTACAAAGCATATAACGTGTGATGTGTTGAGGACAGCGTTTTCAACCTAGTTATATCGGCCTTATAGGGCAGCTGCATCGTTAAGTCAAACAGTCTTCCAGTGTACGGCGGCAACATTCGGTTCTAAAATACAGGTATAGAATCATCATCAGGTCCAAATAGGTTTAAATAAAGCAAGATGTTGCTCCGTGTTCACATAAACTACCAAGCCGATTCTGGCGACAAAAACAATTAAGAGGATGTTATTGATCCAAATATCGTGCGAGGAAGATACGACCTTATTCTGGAACTTTCAAAGTTTCCTGATGAGAAAAAAAATAAAGAAGGGAGGGGGGGGGGGGGTGGGATCACGGGCGCATTTCGAGATACAAGTGTGCGGAGCGCTTTACACACAACTTCTGGCTACACCATTCCATGTGCTAACACCCTTAAATCAAACGCACTGAATCAGAGCAGAGGCGCTTATAAGTTGCTTTGACCTTTCGTGATGCGCTTCTCCAGACACCAGGCCGTTCTTGCTTACACAGTATGCACATGCTTGATTATGTCGCGAATTAGAAGCTGAACTTCACCAGGATTCGCTTCAACTGAACGGTTTTCTGGCAAAGTGCAGAACCGTATAGGCACTGTGAGCGACGCCTCAGTTTACGAACTGCGCACTGTAGCGCATATAGGAATTACGGCTTCGCAATTGTTTTGCATCTAGAAAGTGTTTAGATCACAACCAGAATACATAGGCATTAACCGATGCCACGGTGCTAATAACCAGAACTTTCACGAAAATAACGAAACTTATGAGGTTTCTTGCTACGCGTCCAAGGTTTCGACATACTCACAATCAGGTTGGAATCAATGAGCTGGAACTCTCGTAACACACAGCCGGCAGCAAAAACGAAACCGATATCCGGAACGCGATACCCCCCACACGCAATGCGCGTATACACAAAAGCCGAACCCAAGGGCTCTGATTTCCTCCTTTCATTTGTCAGCTAGACACAGGGAGGTAGACCATCGTTGCCGATGCCTTCGTCTCAGACGATCCAGAACGCCTAGGACAGATTAGCTAGCGCTTTCACGCACAAACATACGTACTCCGAGCTCACACGCATGAAGTGGACCATGGCGCTGTGATGCATGGACCGTCACCGGCATAGCACAGAGGCAGGAAATGCGCACGAAGTCTGCGTACCGATGATGTATCAACGTGTGCAACTCTACTGTCGGTGATGACTAACGGAAGCTTGTGGCACGCACGTCAGATCGCGGGTTCCATCGAGTTGTCCAAGCGATGCGAATGATGACGCCGCCTTACCTCATTGGGCAGGCCAGCAGTCTCCGCTCTGTATGAGTTAATAAACCGAAGAAGGCTGCTGCTAACGTCACTTTATCTTCATGAAATGGCTCCAGAGGCTGTCCTCCGAAGAGCAGGGGTTCCATCCATTAGCGAGGTTATGTAGCGAGTTCGGATGGTGAAAACAACTCTTCATGTAACAACAGGGTTGATACAATCGGCGCCTTTATCATGTATTATCCTTGGGTGCAAGGACAATACTAGAACCTACGCTTTGATTGGCTAATATTTGGGGTAGTCAAAACTATAGAATACGCAAGAATGCCAAGGGTAATAGGAAACGGCATGTCATCAGTTTCCGGCGCTGTTCTAACGTGGAGCTTGCATGGTTGTTCACGCTATATATAGATAACTCGCAAATGTTGAGAAACGTCCAAACTTCTCCAGCACATGCTCAGGGTATGTTTAAGTTTAATTCGTCGGGTCATGGGCCATGGCAGCTATGGCGGCCGAAGGTGGTTGCTTAGAATGACCTCATCATTTCTTGTGACTTGCATTTTTACTGCGTTTGACATTTATCCTACAGTTGACCTTGAACATAAAATGAGAGAAAGAGAGAGAGAGAGAGAGAGAGAGAGAGAGAGAGCACTTTCATCAAACACATTCATTTCTACACTCATGCAGATAGAGTATTTCACGGATGCGTTCAAGTGCCGCGATCTTTGGCTAGTAGCGTCGCCATTTTTTGTCGGTAACAGCTAAACTAACGACAGTGCATAACATACTCATACGCATGAAAACGACTGTATCCGGATGCATTGGGTGTTTGGTGACCTTGCTAACTTGACGTTACGACTTATAAGGCAGGGACCAATCGCGTAAAAGACCAAGAAGGCGGAGTCCGTGAATCGAAAATGAAACCGCTACAGCCGCCTGCATGCTACCTCTGCACAGGGGAGGGTATTGAGAACGAGGGCATGGCGAGGAAATAAAAGAAAACACAAAAGTAGATTACCATTGAACGTAAACGTGAAACAAATGTGATGGTGTCCACTGCAGCATATGCTATAGCTTGCCAAGTCAATGTATTGAAGGAATGAGAACAGAAAGCTTGTGCACAAGATGTGTAGATGCGCATGTTTAGCGTACTAGCTTGATCTAGTTGTTCGTGGGAATGGAGCGCCCCGATTCTGCTGAAAATAACTAGTCCACTAATCTCTGTGAGGTGGTCATTTCAACGTGATGTGTTCCAAGGTCTTTAACTAATGCATCAGACTAATAACGATAAAGTGATGGTCAGTCCAAGACGGCACCCGCGTTTGAAAGAACAATGCGGCAGTTGTCTCAGCGCACAACGGAGAATAGTCAACAAGCACAGTATTTTCTTAATGTTTCTTATCATTTTTGCAAGCGGACGATTGAGACAATGAGCAAGAAAGAAAAGAAGAATAAAAATAAAGTCCAAGGAACGGTATTTTACGAGTATAGGAGGCGTCGGCGCAACACAAAGCGCTCCGAGGACAAACACTTGCGAGAGCCAATGGTGAATGGAAGAAAAGGATCCGCGTCGTGTTGGGGCTTGGTGCTGGCGCCGCGCAGAAATCGATGTCGCCGGCGCCGAGGTGACTGGTTCACGGAGCCTCTCCGAGCTGCTCCAGAAAAGGCGTCGTTCGTTCCGCGCTTGTTTGTCGCTGGGGCAGTTAAGCGTCGAGCGCTCCGTGGTTGTCGCAGCGGGTACGGCGCGAAGAAACGCTCTCGAAGCACGTTTTGCGACACCGCGATTGTGTGTGAGGGTGTGTTTGTGGGGAGGAGGCGGGGAGGGGGCTCTTTATTACGGCAGGACGCACCCCGTCAGCGGTGGTCAAGAAAGAAGTGCACGGTGTGCAGTCGCTTCGTTGACGGACGTTGACGACTGTTAACACGATGGCAGTCGCGTTGAACGGGTCGTCCGGCGTCGTCGTTAAGGGGCGACCTTCAAAGATAGAGGCGCTTTAGCGACCTCCTGTTTGTTTTTTGTTTGTTTGTTTGTTTTAAGACAGAAGACGCTGCCTGTCCAAGTTTCCTTTGCTTTCCGTCTTGTTTAAATTCTTTAGGCACGTATATACGCTTTGTTCGACGGCAATTGTCAGAGGAGGTCATTAAGGACTAATCTCGCTCTAAATCGCGCTCTTCCGAAGACAGGTTCATCACGTTCCGTCTAACTGACACGTGTCAGTGCTGCCGTTATCGACAAAAAGAAAAAAAAGAAAAGAAAGAAACGTAATGTCCTTAATGACCGTTAATGAGAAATTGAGAACAATGATTGAGTACAGACAGAGAGGAGCAAAACTGCTCAACGCGAAGGCAACGGTTCGCGTCATTGCACGTTATTCATTATATTCCTAACTAAACTTTCTTTTTCTCATTATTAATAGTTTTACCAGAGCCATCTTCTAAAATCAAGGATACACAGTACTGGCGACGAGGACATACCGTGCCGCCGTCTGCCGGAATCTCTCTGTGACATGTAAAACGACATCACGTGGTACCGACTGCGCGAAGTGTTCGACGTCTCTTCAGCGATTCAGGCTATTCAGTCGCGGCTTTTTTCGATTTGCAAGCGTTAAATGTGTTTGTGTTAGCTTCGAAATAACCTAGACTGTTTGCCAACAAAGTTTTCTGGCGAGCCAACGTGCGGTCATCGTCGCGTCGTACACTTTCGACGGAGCGCGTGCGCGGCGCCATGGACGCCAACAGGCGCTCTGGTAAAAGGTGGGTTGTTATGAAATTCACCTAGTAATCTGTAACTGGAAGCATTCTCGCATCTCGTGTACATTTATGTTTACTTGAGGCAAGCGCGACTGCGCGCACCTGCGCGCACCTGTCTCTTACTTTTGCGCAGAAGGTGCGCGGCCCAGAGGTAACGTTTCTATCTGCGTGTGACTGCCGCGCCCGATTTACGGCAACACCTCGCCCTTATTTTCAGCGCGTAATCAAATGGCCGAGTGCAGACGATGCTTTGACATTGGTTATTAAGCTCGCGTGACCTTTCATTAAGGTAGCCATGAGCTCTTTTGCCGCAATAACAGTACTGTTGACAACAACCGTGGTTTGTGCGGCTTGCGACATTCACCAGAATTATTGCCGGACGATGATTTACAAGAGATATATTTTAATAAGTGGAACTTCAACCGCGTATATTTTTGTCTTCTTTATCCACGCTTCACTTCCGCTACATATGCATCTCTGCGCGGGGTGTATTGACTGATGTGATATCATGCGAGCACGTTGCAATCCGTGTGCATTCATCGCTTGCTCGACTATTAATTACAATTACCGTATCTCGTTTTCAGTGACTCTGCTGGTCTCTGGCAGCAACCAATTTGTGGACCAGCAGCTCAGCACATCACGGCTGCTAACAGAAGGAGAGGCAGTGTATGAGGCCGACCACATTCGAATATGTAACGAAAAAGAACAGCATCCGGACAAGATCACTCTAACCACCCTTGTGCTGCAAACAGCTCGAATAAGTCTTCCAGCATGGCGTGAATAGACTTAAATTTCTACGTGTACAGTCCCGGAAAGTCCAGCGTCGTACTCACCGAACATTTTAGCTCCAACGCAGTACACAAAATCTTCGCGAAAGTGCTTGCTACACACGCGATAATGAATGGTGGGTTGCTTCCCCATTCTCAGCTTTATCAACCATGCATCTCGCTGCTTCTTGGTTTCGGGATATGAATAAAAACTCACGCCGGCCTCGTTCGAATACATTCGGCACTGCGGCACTGAGCTATAAACCACACTGAAGCAAAAAACAGAACTTCAACCTCGGGGATGAGATGCAGCGAGCAGCGTTGGCGTGGCTTTCGGCGGCAAAGGCGGGTCACGTGATGTCGTTTAACACGCCATAGCGACAGCAGCGCCGGTCTCTCCTGTGGTGGCCCTCGAGGCCAATATATGCAGCCACTTGGAAGGCTTACTCAGAGTCATGCGTACCAAACAGAACACTTAAATTCATACTTGGGGTCACACGTTTGTGGAGTTGAATTTAACTATAAGCCTTATGATAACTAGTAGAAGGAATTTATGTAGTTTGTGCAGTCTTGCGCGCAATCACTTAGCGTTGTTCTTAAGTGTTCGCAACCCGTGAAACCAGGGGCGTAGCCAGAAATTTTTTTCGGGGGGGGGTTCAACCATACTTTATGTATGTTCGTGCGTGCGTTTGTATGTGTGCGTGCCTATATACGCAAGCAAAACTGAAAAATTTCGGGGGGGGTTTGAACCCCCCCAACCCCCCCCCCCCCCCTTGGCTACGCCCCTGCGTGAAACAGAAGGAGAAAAGACGTAGTGGTGGTGGTAGTATTCCTCTATTTTGGGAACATCTCGGGGCACGGTCACATGGTAATTTATCATCCTTGGTCTCATGACTCGCGTGTTCACATAGGAACGCAAGTTCGAGCGAATGACGATATACGAAAACAATCTGAACGTACTGAACGTATTCTGTCTTTGCGGAATGCACATATATATATATATATATATATATATATATATATATATATATATATATATATATATATATATATATATATATATATATATATATATATATATATATATATATATATATATATATATATATGTAGGTGCTCAAGTGAACCGGACGAACAAACGAAAAACGATGCTTTATTGACATGACAACGTTGCGGCGGCCGG
This sequence comes from Rhipicephalus sanguineus, assembly GCF_013339695.2. Lineage (NCBI taxonomy): Eukaryota > Metazoa > Arthropoda > Arachnida > Ixodida > Ixodidae > Rhipicephalus > Rhipicephalus sanguineus. Next base: position 152,386,943 of record NC_051181.1, on the reverse strand, counting down.
AGACCGGCCTTCGTCAGGGCATACATGAACATGTCATACATACAGGGTGTTTCAAGAAATGTGTCCAACCTTCTAAAAAAATCAGGAAAATGCGATATTTGCTCGGGGCTTTCAGAATTGCTTTTTCTGTAGCGACAGGAATCTTAAGGTAGTTAAGGACATCATTTAGGACAGTAATTAAGAAAGTTACATTAATTAACTTTTTAATTAGTGGAGTTAGGTGATTGTGTCAAATGGGAGAATTGAAGTTCTTCATGCGGGGAACCCATCCGAGCTTTGAGATTTCGAAAAAGCGTCCTCTAGTAATTGTTGTGGCGTAATGAAATTCAACGAAATGCAACGGCTTTCAACAGCGAAAGCCATCGAATTCGATTGAATTTCATTACTTCGTAATTATTACTAGAGGCCGCTTTTTCGAAATCTCAATGTTGGGATGGGTTTCTCGCACGAAGAACTTCAATTCCCCAATTTGACACAGTCACCTAACTCCATTAATTAAAAAGTTAATTAACTTAACTTTCTTAATTACTGTCTCAAGTCATGTCTCTAACCATCTTAAGATGCCTAGCGCTACAGAAAAAGTCATTCACTCATTTTGGACGTCTCAGAAGAATATGGCAGTTGCGTTCTTCCATGTTTGTGTGTAGGTTTCGCCATTGAATTTGGTTGAATTTCATTACTTCGTAATTGTTACGAGATGCCACTTTTTCGAAATCTCAAAGTTGGGTTGGGCTTCTGGCATGAAGACCTTCAACTCGCCCATTTGACACAACCACCTAACTCCACTAATTAAAAAGTTAATTAATTTAACTTTTTTAATTACAGTCCCAAATAATTCCTTTAACCATCTTAAAATCCCTGCCACTACAGAAAAACAAATTCTGAAGGCAGCAATCAAATATCACATTTTCCTGATTTTTTGAGGTTGGACACATTTCTTGAAACCCCCTGTATATCAACATGTACACATCAACAGGGCATATATCAAGATCATGTATGCCCTGACGAAGGCCAGTCCCCGGCCGCAATGTTGGCAATAAAGCATCGTTTTTCGTTTGTTCGTCCGGTTCACTTGAGCACCTATAACACGCCGAATCGAGGAAGAGCTTCAAAATATATATATATATAAACAGTTTGGACGGCGGAGGGAGGAGGCGGTTGGATTAGGAAGAACATCAGATGTAAGGCAACATGACTGACATCACAGATAAAGAAAAGGAAACATACATCACGAAAGTGTTAAGCGTGTACTCTAGTCGCACAAACATATCAGATCAACCAAAGATATAGGGAAGATATTTGCACAAAACAAAGCTACCACAAGCAATGACTACTTAATGCAACGGTGGCGCCATAGCTGGTGCATTGAGAACTCGCTCGGAGAATGCATTGACCCGTAGAATGGCTTCGAGCACAATGCAGCCGCGGAGTTAGGCTGTAGCTCACCAAACGGCGAACGCAGAACTTGTCGGGATGTCAGCGTTAACAGAGAGGCCGTATCACGGTATTCAGTGTTCGTGTACTGGCACTAAATATACGTGACAAAAGAGAATTTTACGCGTTACCGGAGCTCCTGACGGCGGTGGCAGAGCTGGTAGTGAAATATTGTTTCGTTTTATCCAACTAGAATGCGTTTTTAAAAAATTTAAATCGCGTCAATGTCCTCGTCAAAACAAAATAATGAAAGTAATGCGAGTTGATGACTATTTAACTGACAATGCTCTACACCTAATGTAGACAGCTAGAACAACAGCTACAGAAGACGAGGTTAACCTCATGTCGTCTTCGCAGGGTTCCCCTGAACGGGAGCCCTGCGCACGTCTACGGTTAGACCTGTGTGTATTCGTTTCAGCTCATTTTCGCTCAGATGAAACTATGGAGCGGATTCAATACTATTCCATATATGACAGCGCAGAAACGCCCGAACTAAAGGCAACGTGTTGTGGACACACTGCCATTCCATTCGGAGGTCCCAGTGTCTGCTTGTCGAGTTGTGCCGATAGCGATTCTCTCTCTCACGAGAGAGAGAGAGAGAGAGAGGCGAGCGGCCGGGGATAGGCGACAACAGAAGAGCGCACTCCTTTCGAATCAAAGATAAGCTTCCAGCTTCCCGTGACAGCGCTTGTATGGCCGAGCTAGGCCTAAGGACCGAGGCAAAACAGGGCCGGCACGGTGTCAAGCTGATCCCGTGAAGTGACAGGCGGCTCTTTTGTTCGCCGCAGTGAGATTGTTCGTGCTGGCACGATTGAAAGTTGGCAGCAACGGGCCCGGCTTAATCGGGCCGCGGGACTCGGATAGTTCTGCTTAGCGTTTCGTGGATGCGGTGCCGCGGTGGTGTCTCGAATCGAAAGGCGAGACATCGTGTTTCATCCACGTTGCCTTGTACCATGCAGAGGCATCTGCATCTAGATGCGATGCTGAAGCATGGCGAAAATGGCTTCAGTATTCTGACACGTCGATGCGGCTTCCCTTTTGTGTTGTGTGCGTTTTGTAGCAGACCCGGCCGTACTGTGCAGTGATCTCACATAACGTACGCATGAGTAGGCAGGCATCAGATCTCTTCGGCTACCGTGGTAGGACGGTACAGTCTAGACAGAATGTCTAGGTCAAAGTTGTTTAGTTGTGCGCCAGACTACCGCGCATGAAGCGAATAGTGTGTTGATGAATGTCGTTGCGCTTTGTACTGTGCCGCTTTTATACTGTTCTCTTTGTTCCGTTCTGTCTCGCTGTTTCTATTGGATATCAGGTGCTTAACTTTACCAGTTCCGATTATTATGACATTTCTGATCATGATGATAGAGCTTCGGTTTCAGTTTACACAAAGCTGTTGCGGCATGTAGCGCGGTAGGCTGCTCAAATCGTAATGTGGTGCAAGTTATGCTGTGTTTCAGCGGCGCTTATGAAGTAATATTGGCTTTCTTTGTTTTTTTACTTGATGATGATCCATGATAGCATTATTCGACTAACATTAGTGAACATCACGGGTTTGAATATCTTGCACAACTAGAGTGCCGAGGCCAACTTTTTGTGACCACGAGAAACCGCAGCCCGACATGTTTCAGCCGCACGTTCATCTAGTTTGAACTGACCGGTAGACGCGTCTAGGCGTAGACGGGCAGTCGAACAGGGAATAATGACGACAGGGATTGCCCCTGGAGGAACCCTCTTATAAGCCGTCACCATGCGCCTCGACGCAGCCCCACAGGCTCTGGCTATGGGCTCCTCTACGTCCCGGGCTCGTGGCACGCGCGGAGCCCGCTCCCGGGGATTCAACGCGCCTGACAGCTCCTGGGTTAGATGGTCGCTCGCGCGGCTCCCCTGAAGGCTTAAGCCCGCGGCGGCGTCGAGGTTGGGAGGACAGTGCTGGAGAGGACCCGGCTGGTGAATGGGCCATCTATATATTGGATACGCGGATTGATGTGGTGGGTCCGAACTGGTTGACCGTGTCATCCCCTTTCCCTCCACCCCTTCCCTAGGTTCCCGAATAGTGATTGCGCATTCCGGATTGAGCGCTAGATTTGTTCCTTTTGTTCCCGCCGTGGAGAGACGTATGTCAATCGCCGACGCAGCAGCGCAACTCGCCCGCCCGCCTGATGAGAAGCTAGGCAGCTTAATTCAGTGGCCATCTACGGGAGAGCCTCGCGCTGGCCGGCGCTTTGTTCCCTTCTGCCGCTTTCATCGTTTATACTTCACTTGCGTGCGTATCATGAAATGTCTCACTGAGACATTGCGTGTCCGTTCGTTCGGCATTGCAAGTGGTTAGATGCGTGGGCAGGTTTGAATGACCGTATGAATGTCTGTGGCGGCTGTATTTGCCATGATATAGTGCTGACGTAAAACACTCAGCCAGGCTTAGTTCGGTAGCATTAAATTAGGAATCGGAGAGGTTTAACTACACAAAGCAACTCGTGAGTTATGAAAGAAGCCGCACTGTAAGGGCTGCCCGACTTATTTCCGTATAAGCCAGTTCTTTCTAAATTGGGTTTGTATTACGACGTCATACAGGCACAGGTCGGCAAAAAATGTGGAGCTCACTCAGACTCACTCACGAAATATATTTTGCCTTTAGGGCTCACTCGGACTCTGACTCACCAAAATTTTCCTCATCCGGACTCACCCAGACTCACGAAAATATTACGCAGCAAGACTAACTCAGACTCAGACTCACGGCTCAATCTGAGTCTGAGCGAGTCTGAGTGAGTCGACTCATGAGTGAGTCTGCCGACCTATGCATATAGGCCCCACGACCTACACATCTTGCTTCGAGAGTAAGTTCAAAAAACGGGCACTTCGAAAAAAGCTTGACATTTCCTGTTATACTAAACCATACGTGTGTGCACACGTCTCTCAATGTAACGTTATGCCTCAATTGTTTCTAGAAAAACGCGACCTTCGGTATCTGGAAACGCAGCGGATCCCACAAACGAAATACAAAATTTTGATGTGCTACGCGTATTCTCCGCCTGCGAGACACCGCGACAGTCTCGTCGCATACGGCTACACACTATCGTTACTATTCATACACCTTGGCGTCCCTCTTTTATTGTTTGCTATAATGGCTTTAAGTCATGGCCCTTACGGCAACTAGCAGAGTCGCGCGACTCAGATGCACAGAAAAAAAAAGAACATTAAAAAATCCTAGATTGTCGCACCACTTCTGAATGCAGCGGGGCAAGAAGAACGAACAGAACCATAGCAACACAAAGAAAATCCTTTCGTGCATTTTCTCAAAGACTTAACGGCCTCAAGCCAGCGTCACGCTTTGGTCGTTTGCTTTCAGCGAAGCTGTAAATTGAGCTCGTTAGAAAGACGCGCCGTCCCCAGAGGACCAATGACGCCGTTTCTAAAAGGTCACGCAAGGGGGTTCACCGACTGATAGTGGCGACGCCAAGCGACAGAAGAAGAAGCTTTGGCGTGACCGTGGTACACACAGCCAGCCCTACTCACTCACTCCGAGGACGTGATTGGAGCTGACGACACCGATTTCCTCTCCAGGCTTTCGTGACTTTACGGTAAAAGGAGACGCGGGTGTCCAATTAACGACTGTGTGCCTGTTAGATTGCAAGGTGATCGTGTTTGCTTTTATTTTCTTTTTCTTTAACGCCTCCCGCTCCTTTCACGGAGCTACTAAGTGTGGTCCTCCGGTGATGAAATTAGAAACTCGTTATCTGTGGAAGGGACGGCGATCCATCCGGCTAACCAGCTGACCACTCGAGATACCACGACCTAAACACATACATGTCTAGATAAATACGAAGTTTGAATGACCAATCCAACAACCGAGTGGTCCCTCTCACTCACTCACTCACTCACTCACTCACTCACTCACTCACTCACTCACTCACTCACTCACTCACTCACTCACTCACTCACTCACTCACTCACTCACTCACTCACTCACTCACTCACTCACTCACTCACTCACTCACTCACTCACTCACTCACTCACTCACTCACTCACTCACTCACTCGCTCGCTCGCTCGCTCGCTCGCTCAACCTGCTCCAGGGAGGAACCGAAGAAATTCTATAGTTTGGCCATGCATCCTCTTGCGAATGCGTAGAGGTCCTTCCCTCTTTCTAACCTCAACTCTCTTACCTCGGATAGGGTAGCAAACTGAGTGCTTTTATTTATTAAGATGTGAGAACATTAGGGGAGAGAGAGACAGACTGCGTTAGAGCCGCTATCTTAATACCATGAGATTCATATCGAACCGAGTGCTGTTCCGGTTGATTATCAACAAATTCTATTTTAAACAGTCTATTATAAACAAATCAAGAAACCCATGGCACGATGCTCCCATCCCGCTGATGCCCCCCGAAGATATTGGCGGGGCTAGGCTTGCTCTACGCAAGCGATGTCGACCCACTTCAATCAAAATGAAAAAAAAAAATCTAGTTCCTAAATGGTAATTATTATTACGTTACAAATTAAGGTCGCTCATGAAAGAGTTTTCATCGGGGCCATCAATAATTATCAAGTATCCATTGTAGTGTCAACGCGTCTTGAGGGTAAGTAGTCAAACGGCGGAGAAAGGAGCGCCTCATCGCGCGGCAGCGCACGCAGGAGGGAGGGAGGCGGAGCGAGAAGGAAGAGGAGGAAGACAAGGGGCGACGCTTCGCCCCCTGGCGAGAAGGTTAACGGGACTTGCAGAGAGAGGAAGGCCGAGAAGAAGACGAAGAAGAAGGGGGAAATGGGGGAGGGAGGGGGGCGCCCAACACCACCAAGTCCCGCTGTCGAGCATCCCGGATGCAGATGATCCTCGGGAGCAGACGGAGCAGCCCGAGCGGCGCGCGCACTCTCTCCGGCGCTTCTCTCTGGGAGGCTGTTCTTCCTACGGCGTGGGTTCGAGCGGAACGTTCTTTTTTTCTCGCTCTAGAGAAGACCGGCCTGATTCGTCGGCCGTGATTTTCGCGCCTCTGCCGCGGTCGGGAGGTTGCGGCGTGGTGCCTCGGTACGCGTTCGTCCCGACTGGGGAAATCCGGGAGCGACTGGCTTCACCGAGCGTCGACGAAGGGAGCTCGGGAGTAGTGACTCAACAAGGCGGAGTGACATCGACGTGGACGACGAGTGAACATTAGTTTGGTAAGATTGCATTTGTTTTTTTAGTTCTATCGGCGTTCACTGGCCCTATCGTGGTCTCGGTGACCTGGCTATAACTATCTGTGCATGAGCTTATTGGTTTAGATACATAACTCTTTGATTCTTTGGTTTTCTTGATGTGCTCAGAGAAGTTGCTGTCACAGATATGCAGAAAGAAGAAATAACTAAGAATGATAAGAAATGAGAAGTCTTGTTCAGGTTTTTACATAAGCTTTTTTGAATCAATCTAGATGTCCTCGTATGTTTTCTTCTTCTTTTTTTTGGCGATGAAGTATCGGCCACGGATCCATGCACAAGTGAAATAACAAGCATGCTAATTGCTCTGCAGATGAAATTTTAATAAACATAGTAGAAATATCGGTGCTTGTGCGCAAGTGTAGATGATAAGCAAAGTGTGACTTACGTTGGGCGGAATTTAGTGGCCATTAATACGGATCAAGTTTTAGTAGTACGCGCAGAAATAGGCTTGAAACTATCAGTGCAGGCTGTGGTTAGAATTAAACTATGCCGCCCTGTGTTTGTGAACACGCTTCGTACCAACGTACGGGATTGATTTTGTTCAACCACTCGAGAAGATGAGCGAACATCAGTAGGGAAAAACTTTACACGTTGACTTCTCTTGTATTGTTATTCAATACTGCAACGGAGCCAATCAAATCATAACTTGCTCCGTTTACATTTTTTTTCAATCGGTTAGCACTCCGTGTTACCGTTTATTCTTGTTTTGTTTTTTATTTGTAAACATCATGACGTATTCGTGACACTCCAGAATATCATTCCTGATCAAGTACCTGCCTGCTACGAAATTTTTAGTCGTAATATTGTTTCTCAAGAGCTCAAACCTTGCAGAAAAACTGGGCGAATAGAAGCTGGCCCGCTTCAAAACACAGTTATGTCAACATTGCCCCGTTCCACCAACGACAGTAAGCAGTAACAAAGCCAAAAACTCAAAGACGTCTTTCTTTCGTTATCAAAACAAGATCTACGCTCACGTTGCAAACGTCCAGTTCTCCGAATTGTTTGGTATGCCTTTCTTCCGCGCCACGGCCATATGAGCCAGACGTCGCAAACAACAACACTCACACTGTCGGCCAATATGCGGCACATCGGTGACTACAACAGCTATAAATTACGCCACGAGAAGAAACATAAGCTTCTATCTATAAAGGCGCGTATCTTAATATACATTTGGAGAGCCATCGCACGGGCGTCAAGTTTTTGAAGCATGGAAAAGCACTTAAAGGTAAAACGGGTCGAAATTTCGAAACAAAGAAGCGAAGGAGAGAAGGAAGCGAAGCGACCAATCACATAGCAGAAATGCAAAGACAAATGGTCGAAAACGCAAACGTTGGTTCCCCCTCAAGTGTGCCGTACCCTGAGCCATATAGTGGGGTTCTCATATAAGGCGGGCCGCACCACTTTGAGCGAACCGCCAATACGAAAACGGCTTCAGATAAAAGCCTCCGCCACAGAGACTGTATAAACACCGAGTGTAGAGCCAAAAAAGAAAAAAAAAGAAAGCCGAGAAACAGTACAAACAAGAGATAAAAATACGCACGAAGATGGCAATAAGCGTTGGCGCGGCATCGTCCGCGAGAAGTGGTCGCTCCCCAAGCACCACAGAGAAAGCTTTTCATTCTTTCGAAACGCGTCCTTCAAGATGCGTAGCGATGACGTATATAGATAAGATGAAGAGAGAGAGGCCAAAGCCCGTAGATAGATCTGGGGGATAAGGGAAGGAAGGATGGATGTAGTGTTAGATTCTTTTCGATGGCGAGTGGGCCCAGAAAAAGCCGCAAGCCCATAAGTTTCGTAGAACGGTTTAGAGAGTACTATGCCGTATATCCCCCAGGCGAGCGCGGATTATAGAGCCCTCAAAGTCGAAAAGAGCCGGCGAAATGTTGAAACTCCGTGCTTGGGTTTGAAAGCGCCCTCCCTTAGTATTATTATTATTTTTTTTTTTTTGCAGTCTAACCTTAGTTTCATTTTCTTTTCTCGGCTTTCTATTCGGGGCCTGTTGCGTACACCGCAAAGGGCGGACACGTGGAGTTCAATGCGTTCTTCATTGCAATGCGCGACAGTTACTATTAGTAACTGACAGCAACGCATTAGTGAGCAAATATGCTGAAGTATCGCTTTACGGCGATTCCACATTTCTAAAGACCATTTCTGAAGTGCTAGGTGCTTAAATGATGAGCACGAAAAATTTTAAAAAATTAGGTACATTGAAAGAAGTAGGTTGAAGCATAGGCATCCGCATGCCGGATCAAATATCGCAATTATTTATAATTTCTTTTCCTCTCTTTGTCGGTCGAACATCCGCTCATAATGGGGCATGCAATAAACGCCAGCTACAGCAGAAATCCAAAAGTCAAACGTGCATCGCATGCACAGCGATAACGGGAAGTGGACACTCAGCGAAGAACTTCCGTTGCCAGATGTTGCGCCCTTTCAGGTGGGACCCACATGTCAGGGGCACCGCACTCGCTTACACTCTAATAGTTCTACGGCCTCTAGCACAGCGTAATAAAGAGCAGCCCTCTCTCCCCCATGCCCTGCTCCTCCTCCCCCATTCTCTTGCGCTTGCTTACTCCATGAAAGCTCGACTCACCCTTGTCTGCGCATGAAGGCGTCATTTCCGAGCTCGTTACGGAGACACGAATCTCTAGATTGCCCATATAACGCCTCACGAGCACACAGGACTCGCGCGTGAGTTGCGGAAGCTTAAGGCTTAGCTTACGCACTTTGAATGGTAGCAGGAAAGTACTTGTTCTGTGAGAAGCAGTAGCGGTGGGCTCGTGCTCTGCTACAATATCTCTTTCCGTCTTATCTTTCTGGTATGTTCACTGCGTAGGGTAGCAAACTGATATTTGTTCTTATTTACTTTCCTACCTTTCCTTTCATCTATCTATCTATCTATCTATCTATCTATCTATCTATCTATCTATCTATCTATCTATCTATCTATCTATCTATCTATCTATCTATCCATCTATCCATCTATCCATCTATCCATCTATCTATCTATCTATCTATCTATCCATCTATCTATCTATCCATCTATCTATCTATCTATCTATCTATCTATCTATCTATCTATCTATCTATCTATCTATCTATCTATCTATCTATCTATCTATCTATCTATCTATCTATCTATCTATCTATCTATCTATCTATCTATCTATCTATCTATCTATCTATCTATCTATCTATCTATCTATCTATCTATCTATCTATCTATCTATCTAATCTGCCCCAGACTGTTCAGCCTAGATAATCGCGGTTCTTGCCTAGCAGAGAAGTACTCTTGAGGCCCGTGTACTTAGATTTCGGTGCACGTTAAAGAACCCCAAGTGGTCGAAATTTGCGGAGGCCTCCTCTACGGCGTCTCTCATAATCATATAGTGGTTTTGATACGTTAAACCCCACTTATTATTATTATTATTATTATTATTATTATTATTATTATTATTATTATTATTATTATTATTATTATTATTATTATTATTATTATTATTATTATTATTAGCAGAGAAGTACTCACACAGGGGCATCTGTGTTAACGCTTGCTTCTTACATCTGTCATCTGTCTCTTTGAACATCCGTTAAGATCTTCTATGTAAGAGTTCTTCGCTTGTTTCTGTATGCTTGTCCGTGAGAACGCGGGTGTTGCACGCACGCACGAATCAAGAGGGGGAGAGAGAGAGAGAGTCGTCAGTGCGTGCTGTTTAGCTGCACTCTTTATAAACACCGAGGATCGACGCCGTCGGTTACATGGTGTATACTGCCACGGCACTCGTGTTTAAAACTGAAAGCCGTGGCATATGCGTTCATTGCTCCCGCCACCCATCGTTTTTGGGTTCAAGAGGAGAGCGTGCTAAGTACCGCAACCGAGGCGCTTCCACCCATCGTCTCCAGCATGTGGCAACAAACTTGTCGGCGGCATCGACATTCGCTTCTAGGAAGCGTCAGTCTTGTCGCCACGGAGGTTTACGACAAATGGGGCTTGGACAAACAAACTCGAGCGATCGGCTTGTTTCCGAAAAGCCAACACATGAGCGATTTACAACCTACAGCTGCCCTATAGTGTGGCCTCCACGAAATAGCTCCATCTTTACGGCTGATTTCCTTCGACGCGTATTTCGTCGTACTACGGATCTAATGAAGGTTCATCCTTCAAAACAACACCTTTAGTAAAACTTACGTGTAACTAATGAACACTGGTGATTGTTGCAACTTGGACGATCTGTGTTACCATCCGAGCGTTACCGTGTTTACACGGCAACGTACATGCAAGGAAAAATAAGCAATTCTTTTTTTGCGAAAAGTGCGATATGACGCGTTTCATAAGCGTATCCATAGGTCGCATTTTCGATATAGTGCTGGTGGTGTGAGACATCCAACAGCCTAATTTTTCTGATATTGCGCGTTCGTCGTCTTTTTTTGTTCTCAATAGACAAATAGAAGAAAATGAGAAGAAAAGAAAACGTGAGATGAGCTTCGGGATGAGTGAAACATCCGGTGACAATAGAAACATCGGATGGAGGCAGCAGGTTTTCATATGACTGCCTAGGATGGCGTCGTACACACAAGCATGAGCGTAAGAGTCACGACCTCACGATTAAGACAGATACATATCTTCGACTCTGTGAGATAACGTGGTTGCGTGTCTGCCTCAATATCTTCGTTTGTTGTCCTGCAGCACATAAAGCACAGATGAAAATTCGGCAGGCACGAAACGTCGATTGGATGTGACACATTACCTAGTTAGTGAAAATGTATAGGATGCATGAGAAATGACAATTTTTGTTTCCACTGATAGCAGCCATATGGTATAGGTGAATAAAATAGCGTAAAGCAATCGATGGCTACCTGAAAGCTCTGCCTCAATTTCACACAGGGCTTTCTGCTAACACTGATGATCATTGTTGCTTACTATAGGCTGTCATCACATAAAATATAGATTAAATAACTGTCGCAATACAAGATGGACTGCGCGTCAGTTGGGAAGCACGTTTCTTGCGTAAAGGTTTCTCGCGTACACAGAACTTTGCAAGGCGGCACAACAACGTCGTCGCTCAGAGCTAGAATAACGTCGAATTCGTTTCGAAACATTGTCCGGCAGCACAGATGTAGAAAAACTTTGGCTCGCATTTCGAAGACGTGCATAAAAAACACGAACAAATTTAAAAGTACCATGAAGATCATGTTAAAAATTGCGAGTCAAACTCCTCATTCAGAATTACGAGCTATCCGGCATTCGAGTTCAAGCACACACTATAGACAATCTTCAGACGTCCTCAGCGCAGCGTGATCGCAAAATATTTACAGCATGTTCGGTAGCTGCGCAACATCTTTCACGCACACTGGATAGTGGCTGCCACCCATTTCTGCGCAATATCTCCGCGAGAGTTTAAAGGCAACCGACAATGCCCTCTATACGAGTTCACAACGGGGGCGGATCGTTAGCGTCTGGCGTCAACGTGAACGTGGCTTATATCACCATTGTGACCGCTTGACAGGGTTCATTGTGCTTTCGGTTCACCGTACTAGCGAACGCGAGGGAGGTATTTTCTTCCACGAAGCCATCCAACAACGTTTCATTCCCCAACGAGGTGTATAGTATTATAGGTCGAAATGCAGATAATCGCCCGTTACGGCCGCATCGGGCGTTAAAGGCATTGCGTTCAGTGCCATGACCCGCAGGCGCCCTGGACAAAGCACGGGACAATCTTTCCCTACAGGGAATAGATTACGGTTTAAACGCCTTGAGAAGTCACAAATGAGATTTCGCTAGGAGTTCACGGTTCGAGGCCGCAGTTCAAGCCTTGTTCATGGCGTTATGAGATGCTGGAAAGGGGCGGCAGGCAGGAAAGGTTTTTCTTTAATAGAACAATGCCTCGTATATCTGGAACCGCCATAAGCTACGCGATATTCATTGGTGAAATAGCCTAACGAGCGATTGACTGTTTGGTTGGCTTCTCTACATTATAGGAGACGTGGAGAGGTTTATAATCGATCAAGAATGAAAAGAAGAAGTGAAATAAAAATTATTCGGACGACTGTGCGGAAAATGTTACTGTGTCTATATCACTGTACTCTGCCACAATAGACAGATTTAGTTGGGCATCCACAGCAGCTCGGAGGATGCAGGCTGCCATTGGAAGTGGTTGGCAGCCTACGAACGCCCAACTAAAGCTGTCTAACAGAGATTACCCGTCTACGTCAACTCGCGAAGAGCACATCACATTTATGACGGTCGTCCTCTGCAGTACCACTCAACCCGTATCCGCTTAAAGATACTGAAAAATCACTGTGTTCGAAAAAAATCCAAGCATCTCCACGAAGTGAATCATGACGAGTGGGCGAAGCTCTGGTGTATCGTATGGGTGAGTAACCGTACGTTACCCGAGCGTTGCCCCATATAATGTAAATTAGTGACATAAAGTGACCTAAAAAGCCGACGACAAAGCTTGGTCCTAAGATCCATAACGTCTACGTTGAAGTCGCCGAGTGGTATAAAGGGTTTGTGCTTGTAGGTGCTTTATATTGTTTCGTCAAAATTATGATTGATATTAGTCTATTGTTAAACCTATTGTTAAAACCAGGCATCTCCAAGAAGTGAATCATGACGAGTGGGTGAGTAGGTGTGTAAGCGCGGACACGGTCGTCACACGGACGGACATGCCTCAGCGTTAAGGTGCTTCGCCCCTAAAACATAAAACAGATTCAAAGGGTGCTGTTTACTCAGGATAGCTGTATAGAGGTATCCATTAAAAGAAAATGTCCATTAAGCAATTATATTATCCAATTCTGTTCAAACGCTGCGGTGCAGGATTGTGTATATATAACCCGGCCTTACTAGTTACTTGCAAAATGATCAGAGAAGTGGCACAGGATTAACTCTTGCGCCCGGCATTCTTTTCAAAGCAGCTTCGCACAACTTCGTCAATAAATAAACTAATGACCTCGATTTCTTTTGGTTACAGGCTGCCTTTATTCTTCTTCAGTGCTGAGATTGCGGCTTAGAAGCCCGAGGAATGAAACCAAAAGCAAAAATGAAACTGGTAAGGCGTCGTCGTTTGCTTTCTTTGTTTTCTCTTCACTTCTGTACGTGTGTTCACACCTGAATTTTTCTACGATGGTGGGCAATTACTCTTATGTTTCTTTACCATCCTTTACAGCACTGCAAGTGCATGCCTTGTTGTCTCCTACGCATATACGGCAGAAACCATAGGCATCTCCATTCTGTTGTTACCGATTTCTCCGCTGATTTATAGTGTGCCTCCTCGGTGGCACAGCGGTTACGGTGCTCCGCTACTGACCCGAAAGACGCGGTTTGGATCCCTGCCGCGGCAGTCGCATTTCGATGGAGGCGAAATGCCAGAGGCCCGCGTACTTATATTTAGGTGCACGTTAAAGAACCCCGGATGGTCGAAGTTTGCGGAGCCCTGCCCTACGGCGTGCCTCATAATCATATCGTGGTTTCGGCACGTGAACTTCCAGAACCTATTATTATTAGTATTGGCTTCCAGTGACAAGTTTTGGGGCTAATTGCAGTCAAACGCTTACAGTGTTTCTGGCTCGTGTCTTATCAGCCCCGTATTACCGCTGCAGCATTTTTTAGCAATAATGTACCGCATAAGTTATTGCAACATTATTGGTTGTCACTGTAGTTTACGATAGCATAATGTGTTTCACGCTTGCTCTTAGGCATTTGCGCCATATCTTGTACCGCCGTCAACTGCGACGAAGTTCTATGAGGAGAAATGTCACAGCGTGCGAAGGAGGGAGGCAGGGTATATTATTACACATGTATGTAGTAGTTTATTACACTTTCATAGGAGCTGAGGGCCAACATTAGCCAACATGTAGCAAGTAATTAGTCAATATAAGCCAATAGCTAGCCAACATCGGGCAATGGGGTTCAACAATAGCCAGCACTGGTATCATGCGAGTAAGCACGGTGCATTATTCTGGACACTGTCGAATTGGACACTGGCAATAAAGTTCTGCAACCAACCAACCAACTAACTGTCTCGAATTCCGCGTTATTGTGAAATAGTGTGATGACGGCATTTAATCCAATCAGGAAGGCCGTGGAAGCCCTTTGGGCTAATCAGAGTTGACAAGACGGCGAATTTGACAACACGGCGGAGTTCGACAGCGTCTTTAATAGCACACCAGGTAGGCTTTATACAAACCATGCATTTTGTTTCGAAATTAGCATATATGCACTAGTGTACACGTATTTCGTCTTGGTTGTATCTTCTATGTCCAAGCTTACATTGCTAGTGATTTCCCCCCCCATTTTAGGCCTGATAACGGTGTTTTTAGGTGAGCCCGTTAAGTGCTGCTGAAACCACAGTTCCATTCTTCCCATTGATGGCTTTGGATTAAACGTGCAGATGCGCAATTTTTGGCACGCAATACTGCCAACGTGCCCTTTTCTGCGTTACTTCCAGATGCTCGGAAGAGGCGTGGCGTGCGTACCACGACTACGGTCGGTGCAGGAACTGACGCTGCTTCTCTCTCTCTGCGTCCTGGGATCAGTCTTCCTAAGCTACCAGCTCGGGTCCATCCTTAGCGGCGGCGTCAGCAAAGAGAGGCGCTCTACAGGAGGGGCCACCAACGGTATGTACGTAGAGTAGTACTGCTTAATTAAGGTACCGCGTGGGCTCTTCAACTTTACATTTACACAGGAAGAGAGTGACATGGCAGGTTAAGAAGTCACATAGTCCCTTATGCTTTCGCCTGAAAACTCGAAGGCGAAGACCATCTCCTTTTTCTTCTCCGTCGATTGTATTGAACCCCCCCCCCCCGCCCTCCGAAAGCTTTCTGTACCCAATGTGGTTTCGAACTGCCTTCGGGATCAGAGGCATTAGAAGGTTTTTGCATCTCCCGTAGTTTTGCAGTGTCTCCGGGATCGGCCCACCTTTGACCAAGCGACGATTTCATGTGATGGCGTCATAGCGACGTCACATGGTGACCTCATGACGTCGTAACAAATTTTGGTGACATGTGACGCAGTGATGACGTCACAGAGTGATGTAACCACGTAATGACTTCTTTGCATCACCCGTGTTGACGCCGACGGTCACTTTTCGCGTTTCTAAGGCTTTCGCCTTAGTAAGCACAGACAGTTTTTTTTTTTCGTATTACGTATAATCTTTGAGCTAGAACCGGTGTTGGGACGCTGATTAAGCGTGTCCTTTGAGGATGGGAAGACTTCCTCGCGCAGGCGGTAACCTGATGAGCCCAGAACTACAGATTTAGCCTACATGCCATATGTGTCCCAGTTGTGTAAGCCGTAGAAACGATGCTTGCTAGACAACCTGGAACACGTATGTAGTCTCTGAAATCTTAATCTGACATTCGAAACAGATGCCAGGAATCCCTGTGGCTTCGACCGGTTGTCCAGCGTCACTCCCAGCGAAGCCTCATCGGAGCAGGACTTCCTGAAGACGAGCGACGTCCTTCTGCAAGCGCTAAGAAGCGTAAGCGTTGCGTGATGTGTGTGTGTGTGTGTGTGTGTGTGTGTGTGTGTGTGTGTGTGTGTGTGTGTGTGTGTGTGTGTGTGTGTATGTGTGTGTGTGTGTGTGTGTGTGTGTGCGCGCGCGCGTGTGCGCGTGTGTGCGTGTGTGTGTGCGTGTGTGTGTGTGTGTGTGTGTGTGTGTGTGTGTGTGTGTGTGTGTGTGTGTGTGTGTGTGTGTGTGTGTGTGTGTGTGTGTGTGTGTGTGTGTGTGTGTGTGTGTGTGTGTGTGTGTGTGTGTGTGTGTGTGTGTGCGCGCGCGTGCGTGTGTGTTTTGCAATTTGTACACGTTAAATGAAATTCAAAAGGGAGAAGTGAACTTGAAACAGATGCAACATAATTTATGACGAATGCACCATAATCGTCTGTTCAATGCCTAAAAAAATGTAATAATAACAATAACGGACATACTTCTATATCTGAGAAGTTTTGTGTTCATAGTGAATATTTGAACTGTACTATCCAGCATGACACCACGAAGGACCTCTAAAACATCATAGCCACTGACGCACTATGACGGATTTGCGTCTAGAAGGAAGTGATTTATGTCATTGCAGCTGTGTCGTTCTAGAAAAGCTTTGTAATGCATCTTCACACCATGGCATGGTGCAGTGCAGTGAAGTAATGTAACAAATAGACGAGTTGAAAATAAATGAAGATTGTTTTTATAAGTATTTGCCCAATAAATGACAGCCTTCAAACAAAGCTTTTCAAAACCCTATCAATCCTAAAATTCAAATATCTTTAGACGCCTGTCGACCACTTACAATTGCAAGGGCAGCGTAGAAAGAGAGCCTGCATTTAATTCAAATATCCTGAAATACGCATTACAGACAATATTTTGTTCGCGTGGTAATAGACGACTAATATCACCTTCTGTCTTCCTTACAAGTGAGACTGGACAGATAATTTGCAAAGTGGTTACATTATCAACAGATGGGCGTACATAAAATTACACGACTACCTCGTGAGTCATTTTAAATCGCGTGACCCTTTCGTCGTACACGAAGCCCCAGTACACGGCTTCGTAAGAATGACGTTTCAGCTTTCACACTTTAGACGACAAACATTACGAACTGCTGACAGCTATTTTTAACGTACTTGATGCAAATAACGATATATTTTGTGCTGCAGTAAGAGGAAATGAAAAACACAATATTTTATCCCGATGCGAAACATCTGCTGGGTTCGTTATCAGAATCAGTCAAATAAGCATTTATCTTCCAGGTCATAAGACATTCCACACGTCTTCACGTGTTACGCGTTCTCATAGCCGCGTTTCGCAGCTCTTACGCTACGACGCATGGTATACATGTGGTGCGAAACCTGAAGAAGCTGTGCTGAAGACGGTTTGCTCTTGCACAGGTTGAAGCGGAAGATCTGCTGGGCTCCCAGCTCACGAAAGTTGTCCTGGTGGGCGACACATCGGACCAGGCGCGACGCTACCTGAAGGCGTTTGAGGCGCACAGAGTTCAGACCGAGATCTATGCGCCGCTCGGCAGAGCGGAGCAACGTAAGAGCGTTTGTGAGTTCGAAGAGGCCGTGCATGACCGGCGCACTAACGCACAGAGCATTGGCGTAGCCATGGGGGGACGAAGGGTTGGGCGTTTTCGCTGTAGGGGTCACGCAACGACACACTTGAAGCTTTCGCCTTAAAAAAAAAACAAAAAAAAACAGAAGTTTGGGAGGACGTTGAAGTGACCTACATTGTGCAGATTCATTTCCCTAGCACAAAACGCTAGCGAATAACGACACACTGCTAGTACTGCATGGTTTTCCGTGCCTCTTGTATTGCATCGTATGGTTTCTCGTGCGCACAATAATCAGTAGCTCAACGCCGCGGTCCACACGGCACCGCTCCTAGTTTTGACCTAATAATCACGTCAGTATTGATCCTTTACAAGAAGAGGGCCTGTATTCACAACGATCTTTTTACGCAATACTTTGAGTAACAGCAAAGTGCCACCATACTTGTGATTTAGGGCCTGTTCTTAGTAAAAGCTACTGACCAACCGAAACAACGTGTCTAAGCTTTGTGAATGTGGCGCCAGATGTTTACCCTAGATATCGCTCCTAAAATGATCAGGCCAAACAGTATATTACTTGATTTTACAAAAAAAAAAGAAAGAAGAAAGGAACACGACAGGTATTCATTAACATTTGTCTTTGTGTATATGCTCAGCTTGGTGTGCGGTCTCACCCTATAAACATATTATCGCAGTAACCGAATATACATAACAACTAACCGACTGCACTAACGAGATATTCTGAGGATCGATTTCAACCCAATATGTTAGAAACGTAATTGTTTTGTACGCTTCACGGGAGAGCGGTAGGAAGTTGGTCAAGCTGCATCTCAGCTTTTTCTCCCAGCCTCCCTCATATTCTCGATAAAAAATAAAATACCTAATATTATTATTATTAAATGGCTGATTTAGCATCTACGTCATTCAATATGCAAACAGTCTAAAAGCGAAAAAAAAAAGCTTCCTTAAGGCAAATGTCAGCAAGAAAATTGTAGACAGCATCCATTGCTTCAGAAGCAAGCAAGCGACTACGCAATGAACGGATTTAGTGCTGAGAGACGTTGTCATGACTATACTATTGTCATAACGTTAGTACGCTATACTGAATACCGCTCTCTATTGTATACTCTATATTTCGTACTTCATGCTCCTATGTGCTCTCGCTTTCAGCCAAATGTGACAGTTCGACGCTCTGGATCTGCCTCGGTCCGTGCGGACAGCTGGGGAGAAAGTGTCCTCCAGAGAAGCGAAGAAAGGTATGCGACGTCGGTTTGCTTTTCGTACTTACATACCAGCACTAACTCGTAAGCTTTTTTAACCAGGTCACATGCAATCAGCCGTGCTGGAAAATTGGGTATAGGAATCGAAAGAAAGCTTGTGCCTTGCTATGAAACTCACAGAGGGACTCATTTCTCTTGTTTTCGTGACACCTATAAACGTTTTGCGCACTCAGGTGTCTGGTGGTCGCACTCGCACATCGGCGCTCACTGTTCCCTGGTGTATTCCTTGGGTTAATCTTGTGCTTCATGCGCTGCCGCAGCGGGTCTCAGAGGCCACGTAGAAAGAAGCGCGTGGTTGGGATCTGCTCCGACAGGTGCCGCAACGACCGCAGCTGCTCACAATATTTCAGTGAACTCGATTAACTTTCATTAATTATCCTGGCAGTTAATGGGCCCTCATTTTAAGTGAAGTTATGCTCCGATATCACCTGTTTCCAATCCAACTATTATGTTGAACCAGAACTATGGATTTATATTTTTTCGAATATTCTTATCAATATTTTTAAAACCGGAAGTGCTCGACCGGATATGCTTGGAAGAGAAAGGAGAGTCACTCGATCGGTGTTCGTGCCCCTGATAAACTTATTTTACAGCTTCTTTCATTATGTCATGTAAAAATGCACAGCGGCAGATAAGTTACAGTTACGTATGAGATATTAGTGGATGAACGAGGCGTACTATTCCATCTCTGCAACTTTATACGCTGTGAAGAAAACTATAGGGTGATTCCACGTAAGACCGAACAAACGATGGCTGGTCGACCTCTCAAATTTATTTCAAAATTTTATATATTATTGCCTGATGAGTGGAAAGAAGAAATCCGCAATTTGTTTTGCCGACAAAAATTTTTTCGAACCACAGGAAATCGATAATGACGAAGAGGTGGAGTGGAGCGCTCATCTGCTCTGCTGTTTTGGCCAAATTTCGTTATGAATTGCACAAAATATATTAAAGTTAGGTAGCTGAAATTTATTTACCTAAATATATGCATGTTTTTGCTCCTGCTCAAGTATTTTTAGTTTTTATGTGTAGTGTAGATGTTTTTATAAAAAACCTCAAAAATGGCCCAATCGGCAAAATTTTCTTTACTTTGAAGGTCTTTGAAGGTCTCAAAAAAGCCTTGTAGCAGAGCGACAAAAATTCTGCATTACGTTCGTCGTATGCGTATCTACCAAACTACCAAATCTTGTATTTATATATCTTTTCAGTAAAGAGATATGATCGGGCTAAGTTCAAGAAAACACCGAACAATGAAAACTTATGACGACAATTAAAAAAAAAACCCATTTTTTAAATTTCTTAAACTTTGTCCACTTATTCTCCTCCACATCAGCTTTCACAATCATTAAAAACATGTTGCATAATGTCGTTGCACTAATAGTTACGGACCCTCCAATGAGACCCTTAGGCAAGGATGGGAAATTCCGACTTCTTGCCCAGCAAGTGTATAAAATGCAGGCAGGATTGAATTTCTTTTTATTAAAAGGTCAGCAGGTACCTAAAAAGGTGTCGCCGGCACTGAAGACGTTAATTCTGAAATTATTTCGTCACTGCAGCGGCCACGAGCGCGGAGCTACCGAGTAGGCGCGCGCGCACCCGAGATGCTCGTTGTAAGAGACGGCGCAGTGAGAGCTCGTTTTCGCGTCCTCAGACCGATTGAGTTCGAAACAGCAACACCTCTCGGGTGACTTGAACGCACGTGCACCGGTAGTCGCTGTGATCTGGTTAATTGCGTCGATTTCTTTTTCAGGGGGCATAAGAATGTCATCGTTAAACTGTGCGTTCCGTGAAGATCTTCCGTGAAGTGGTAGCAAAAGCACGCGTAGCACAAGTAGTCCGTCTCACTGACAGTCACTGATCTTTCGGGCGTTAAACGTTCCTTCAAAGCATTTATGTCTAGATCGGTAACTCTGCGAACTTTCGGCTTCATTGCAATAATTAAAGGAGTACTGACATGATTTTGAGACATCGCAAAAGGGACATTTTTTGCTTCGTTGGTATGCAGTGTCCACGCACTGGAATAGGAGAACACGTATAAAATATTTTAATTTGACTTTGAAGTATTCGTCGCTGAGCATTTGCAAGCCAGCCACACTGCAAGGACATTATCCCGACTAGTCAAGACAGTTCCTCCGGGTTCGCGAGTTCTGCGTCCTGCATGCAGCCTAAATCGTAGAAATCACTGTCAGGGTCACTGGACGACAAGTCACTCATCGTTGTCTATTGCACCACGAGCAGATGACGGATTTCCCGCTAGTACGTCGCGAATTTCTGTATCTCCGTGACGTCACACTGCTATGAAACGATACTGAGAAGCCACCCCCTCGATATCGAAACCGAAAGTGTCGTTTTAAGGTGGCGCTAATTAAAATATATAGGATGCATTCCCAGGCACCACAATAGTCGTTTTACGTTTCTCGACACCAGTATTTTTATTTAGAGCAACAATCCGAAATTTTTTTTAAATTCGTGTCAGTACTCCTTTAAGCTTCTTGTGCTTCGAAAGGTAGTCTCCACAATAGACTCATTCAGAGCTATACTTTCTCGTCATGAGACGCACAGGAGGAGTAGAGTAAGAGCAAAGCACAAGAACTATCCGCGCCGAATGAAGTGTGAACAGCGCACCGAACGCGCGGCCAGTTCACGCCGTCTGCTGCCGACATCTAATATAGACAAGCGCATCCGGTCACCGATAGTTTTGGTTTTGTTTCCTTTGACAATCCATATTGTGCTTTGCCACTGGAGCACCACGTTCATGCCTTCCACTGATCGCAACTGGAGCAGCGCAGTTTCTGTGGCAGCAGCGTGCGTGAAGCGAGCGCTCATAGCTCCCTTATAGAGTTTTCATCTTGCTTCCATCTCCGCCGTGTTATCAGCGCCTAGCTGAGATGCGAACAGAGGGCGGATAGAATAGCGAAGCTCCAGTGCACGTGCGTTCAAGTCACCCGAGAGGTGTTGCTGTTGTGATGAGGTTTATTGGTGTAATGAAGTCGCGACGAAAAGGGACCGTACGCTGACACAGTGCAAGGCTGGCAAAAGGCGGCACAGGCTCTCGCGCAATCAGAACGCGGGTCGTTTCTCGTCCTCCTTCACAGGCGCATACTCGGTCGTGCATCTGCTCCACTACAATACCCCCGGGGTGAAGCGTAGCCATCCTGGCGACTCAGGGAGCACGTAGAATGAGGGGGTCGTAGTAGGGCTTGAGACGGTCAACGTGTACGGTCTCGCGTCCTCGACAGCGCAAATCTGGCGATTGTGTGAGGGGCTCGACGAGGTAGTTCACCGGCGAGGTGGCACGAATGATACGGTAGGGACCATGGTACCGCGCCAGAAGTTTAGAGGAAAGGCCAGGGACGTGGGGGGGTACCCAAAGCCAAACAAGGGAGCCAGGAGAAAACGTAGGCGCTGGGTGATGAACGTCGTCATGTCGCGTCTTTTGTCGACCTTGTGCTTCACCTGTCAGGGAACGAGCCAACTGACGGCAGTCTTCGGCGTATCTGGCGACTTCAGAAACTGGAGTGCACTCAGAGGCATCAGGTCGGTACGGGAGTATGGTGTCCAGTGGGTGGGAAGGTTCGCGGCCGTACAACAGAAAGAACGGGGAAAAGCCGGTAGTCGCTTGCGTCGCGGTGTTGTAAACGAACGTAACAAAAGGTAGTACAGTGTCCCAGTTGGTGTGGTCTGAGGATGTATACATCCTCAACATGTCGCCGAGTGTGCGGTTGAACCGTTCGGTGAGACCATTTGTCTGTGGATGGTAGGCGGTGGATTTCCGGTGAACGATGTTGCATTCAGCGAGGAGGGCTTGGATGACCTCCGACAGGAACACGCGACCCCTATCACTGAGTAGTTCCCGCGGAGCACCGTGGCGTAGAATGAAGCTGCGAAGAATGAAGAGTGCAACTTCGCGGGCGGTCGCTGCCGGGAGAGCTGCAGTCTCAGCGTAGCGCGTCAGATGATCGACGCCGACAATAATCCACCGGTTTCCAGAGCCACTATACGGGAGGGGGCCGTAGAGGTCGATACCCACGCGGTCAAATGGGCGAGCCGGGCACGGGAGCGGCTGCAACGTGCCAGTAAGGTGTCGCGGAGGTGTCTTGCTTTGTTGGCATGTAGGGCAAGACTGAACGTATTTCTGCACAAAGCGATACATTCCTCGCCAGTAATATCGCTGACGCAGCCTTTCGTAGGTTTTCAGGGCGCCGTTGTGAGCACTTTGGGGATCCGCGTGGAAATTCAAGCAGATGTCAGAGCGCATATGGCTAGGGACAGCAAGGAGCCACTTCCGACCATCTGGCATGTAGTTGCGGCGGTACAGAATGTTGTCTCGCACGGAAAAGTGGACTGCTTGACGGCGTAGCGCTCTCGTCGAAGGGACAGCAGACGGATCGGTAAGGTAGTCGAGCAACAAGGCAAGGTGTGGGTCTTTACGCTGCTCCGAAAGCATGTCATTGGTGCTGAGTGGTGACAAGGTGGTAACGTGGGGCGACAGAGAAGCCACATCTGGGGTTATTGGCGAGCGGGAGAGTGCATCAGCATCCGCATGCTTGCGGCCGGAACGATAGACGACACGAATATCGTATTCCTGCAACCGAAGTGCCCAACGGCCCAGGCGTCCCGACGGGTCTTTCAAGGTGGAAAGCCAACATAGGGCGTGGTGGTCTGTAACCACGTCGAAAGGACGGCCGTAAAGATACGGGCGAAACTTCGTCAATGCCCAGATGATCGCCAAGCACTCCTTCTCTGTCACGGAATAGTTTAATTCAGCCTTCTTTAGAGCGCGACTTGCATAAGCGACAACGTATTCACCTTGGGTGCCTTTGCGTTGTGCCAAAACAGCGCCAAGACCGACGCCACTTGCATCGGTGTGAATTTCTGTGGGAGCGGTGGGGTCGTAGTGACGAAGGATAGGTGGTGAGGTCAACAGGCGGCGCAACTGGCGAAATGCGTCATCACATGCAGGTGACCATGCAGATATACCTTTGGTGGTATCGATCATGCGCTCAAATGTTGCAGGCGCGTTGCAGAGCCCAAATGGCATGACGTTGAACTCATATAGGCCATCGGGCGTTACAAAGGCTGTTTTAGGGCGATCACACTCAGCCATTGGCACCTGCCAATACCCAGAACGCAGATCCAAGGATGTAAAGTACTCGGCGCCTTGCAAGCAGTCAAGAGCATCGTCTATTCGCGGTAGCGGGTAGACGTCCTTTTTTGTAATCTTGTTTAAGCGGCGATAGTCGACGCAAAATCGAATGGTGCCATCTTTTTTCTTCACCAATACCACAGGTGATGACCAAGGACTTTGAGAAGGCTGTATGACTCCACGTTGAAGCATGTCATCCACTTGCTCCGTAATGACGCGGCGCTCTTCGGCGGAAACGCGGTAAGGCCGCTGTCGCAGGGGCGAGTGGGAGCCGGTGTCGATAGTATGACTGATAGTCGTGGTGCGGCCTAACAAAGGTTGTTGAAAGTCGAAAGTAGAGATAACTTGTCAAGGAGAGCAACAAGTTGGCGGCGATGAGAGGGGGAGAGGTTTTCGTCAATGGCGTTGTCGAACGCTGACGAACTTGATGGCTGAGATACAGGAGTGATTGAGGCAGTGTGACATGTGGTGTCATCGGGAAAATCAAGATCATCGATGTGGTCGACAGGTTGTACAGATCCTAAAGTTTCACCACGGAGTAAGGCAATGGGGTAGGTGCAGGGGTTTGTAACCAGCATTATGGTTGACCCAGAGGCAATTGTGAGTACGGCAAATGGGAGAACGATGCTCTTGCGTTCAGTAAACACTGGAGATGGCGTAAACACTACCGTGGCGTCAGGTTCAGAAGTACACGAAAGGGTAATAGGGACTGAAGCTTCCGGAGGCAAGGTCGTGTCGGTATCAACGATGAGTTTGCAGGGAAGAGGACGGTCGGGCGATGACAAATCACATGTTGGCACAAGGGACACTTCCGCACGGGAACAATCGATGATAGCTTCATGACGTGAAAGGAAATCCCAACCCAGGATGAGGTCATGAGAGCAAGATGGCAGAACAAAAAATTCAACGATGTACATAATGTCTCGGATGACGACGCGCGCCGTACACACAGCTGAGGGATGAATGCGTTGCGCGCTAGCTGTGGACAGCACCATGCCAGAGAGAGACGTTGTCACTTTCTTGAGTCTCCTACAAAAGTTCGCGTTCATCACAGAAACGGCGGCCCCGGTATCTACAAGCGCTAGTGCGGCGACTCCCTCAACAACGACATCAATAACGTTGTGCGGCGAAAATGGAGGACTTGAGAATTGCGCACAAGTTGCAGTTCTTGCCTCCGGAACTGCACTGATTAGTTTCCCTCACCAGAAGGTGGTCGACGACGCATAGGCGATGGCGACCGGCGACGAGGAGAAGGGAAACGAGCACTTTCTGAGCGGCGATCCGAGTTGGAGTGCCTCTGTTCAGACGCTGATGTGGTGGCATGTGGCGGCGCGTAGGTAGGATTTCCGAAGGATGCGTACGCAGGTGTGGGACGGCGGCGGCAGACGCGCGCAATATGGCCAGCGACGCCACACGCGAAGCAGATGGGGCGGTTGTCATGAGTGCGCCACGCGTCTGATTGACGGAAGAAGTGTGGTGGGGGCCTGTAAACTGGAGGCGAGGCGCGATGGGGTGGTGCCGATAAGGAGCTTGGATGCGGTGGGGGCCGCGCAACCACAGCTGCGTAGCTGAGAGGTGGAGATGGAGCAGGCGGTGCGTAGCCGGCACTCGAGAGGGGGGACGGCATGGAAGTGCACGGGTAAGACCCCGGAACTGCAGGGAGGGCCCCACAAATTTCGGTGCGTATGGCCTGCTGCAGTGTCGGGGGCAGGCTTGCGGTGGGCGCGTCGCTATGAGGCAGCAGGGAGAGCTGTCGGGCCACTTCCTCTCTGATAAAGTCCTTGATCTGGTCTGTAAGGGTGCCCTGGCAAACGTTGCCGTTTGCTACTGCGAAGGCCGAGATCGAATCTGGTGGTGGGAGACTTTGCCGGGCGATGGACCGCTGACGGCGCAATTCGTCAAAGCTCTGGCACAGGCTTACGAGCACTGCCACAGTGGTCGGGCTTTTCGCCAGCAACATCTGGAATGCGCCATCTTCGATACCCTTGAGGATGTGTCTGATCTTCTCGTCTTCCGGCATAGATGGGTTAACCCGCCTGCAGAGGTCCAGCACATCCTCAATGTAACTGGGAAATGTCTCGCCAGGCTGCTGTGCTCGGTGGCGGAGACGCTGGTCAGCGCGGAGCTTGCGCACCTCTGGTCGGCCGAATGCTTCGGTGATGAGAGTCTTGAAGGCTGACCAGTCGGCGATGGCGGATTCGCGGTTGGTGAACCAAAGTTTAGCGACGGCAGCCAAGTAAAAGATAAGGTAGCCGAGCTTAGAGTCGTCATCCCACTTGTTGCTAGCGCTCACGCGTTCGTACAAGGAGAGCCAGTCTTCGACGTCGTGCTCACCACTTCCGCTGAAGATGGGCGGGTCTCGTTGACGGGTAGAGCCGGGGCAGGGGGTCGGGACAGCCGGTGGTGCTGGCTGGGCAGTGACTGCGTCAGTCATGTTGTCCGGTGGTCGCTCGGCCAACTTGCGAGAGCGGAGCTCCAGGTCTGGTTGGGAATCTCAGCAACCTCCACCAAATGTGATGAGGTTTATTGGTGTAATGAAGTCGCGACGAAAAGGGACCGTACGCTGACACAGTGCAAGGCTGGCAAAAGGCGGCACAGGCTCTCGCGCAATCAGAACGCGGGTCGTTTCTCGTCCTCCTTCACAGGCGCATACTCGGTCGTGCATCTGCTCCACTACACTGTTTCGAACTCAATCGGTCTGAGGACGCGAGAACGACCCCTCACTGCGCCGTCTCTTACAACGAGCATCTCGGGTGCGCGCGCGCCTACTCGGTAGCTCCGCGCTCGTGGCCGCTGCAGTGACGAAATAATTTCAAAATTAACGTCTTCAGTGCCGGCGACACCTTTTTAGGTACCTGCTGACCTTTTAATAAAAAGAAATTCAATCCTGCCTGCATTTTATACACTTGCTGGGCAAGAAGTCGGAATTGCCCATCCTTGCCTAAGGGTCTCATTGGAGGGTCCGTAACTATTAGTGCAACGACATTATGCAACATGTTTTAATGATTGTGAAAGCTGATGTGGAGGAGAATAAGTGGACAAAGTTTAAGAAATTTAAAAAATGGGGTTTTTTTTTAATTGTCGTCAGAAATTTTCATTGTTCGGTGTTTTCTTGAACTTAGCCCGATCATATCTCTTTACTGAAAAGATATATAAATACAAGATTTGGTAGTTTGGTAGATACGCATACGACGAACGTAATGCGCAATTTTTGTACCTCTGCTACAAGTGGTTTTTGAGATAAAGACCTTCAAAGTAAAGAAAATTTTGCCGATTGGGCCATTTTTGAGGTTTTTTATAAAAACATCTACACTACACATAAAAACTAAAAATACCTCAGCAGAAGCAAAAACATGCATATATTTAGGCTAATAAATTTCAGCTACCTAACTTTAATATATTTTGTGCAATTCATAACGAAAGTTGGCCAAAACAGCAGAGCGGACGAGCGCTCCACTCCACCTCTTCGTCATTCTTGATTTCCTGTGGTTCGAAAAAATTTTTGGCGGCAAAACAAATTGCGGATCTCTTCTTTCCACTCATCAGGCAATAATGCATAAAATTTTGAAATAAATTTGAGAGGTCGACCAGCCATCGTTTGTTCGATCTTACGTGGAATCACCCTATATCAGTTTTACGACCAAAGATTACATATGCCTAACTCTCAGTTTACACTTTGGTAACCCATATAGGCTTGCAGCAGGCTCTGCATGAGGTATTATCAACGAAGTGAGGCTTCCTTGAAAATAGAAATCTAAAACGAATGTCACCTGCAAAAGTTATCCCGTGAAATTCTTATCCGCAGGTGAACCACATCGAATTGCTCAGCGAACAGCTGGGGGAGAGAGACGCACTCTGCAACACGCTCAGCACCCTCAGAAGACATAGCGGTGAGCTGATTTTTCATGACTACCACTCACGCTAGACGCAGTGGACTTACGCTACATTCAGACTTATCCCAGGGAAATCAACTATGGTGATGCAATGTACTTGCTTCGCTGCACATGCGACCCAAAACTAAGCTGGATTGAAACAACAGTATACGTAAGTCGACGTTCTAAGCCGACATTACACTATAGCGTTGCCGGAAATTAAATATAGTGTTCTAATGATGTAATTCGCAGCGTTGTTTGTTGTTACGGCACTCTGGCAAGGCGGAACAGGAAGATTAATACCGGTGTCACACGACGCACTGGTGATCGCGATTAAAACACATCGGGATCAGATCTCTGAACAATGATTGGCTCCCTTCCGCATCTTGCCCAAAGGAGCCAATCACGATCAATCCAATTCTATCCGGATCAGGCCCGATCGCGATCAAAGGTAACCTAGTGACACCGGTATAAGAGTAGCTCTTTTCTGGAGAGAGAGAGAAAGAGAAGTAGATATACAGAGATAGATAAACTTTAGTTTACAAGCAACCTTTATTCTAGCTGAATTCCCACCACATTCCTTCCAGTTCTGCATTTTGACTTCATTTCGATCAAGCACTGAGCACTTGACGTGCATATAGGAAGCAAATAGGAGAGAGTGTGCAGTTAAAGAAAGCAAGGGACACTGACAAACATACATATCATATTCATTCCAATATGGCTTCACAGCAGGACAGTCCTGTAGTGCGAGAAAGCGTACACAATGCAATGCCGTGAAGGAAAGTAGAGTTTCCACGTAAACAACGTTTAATTATTGAATTAACTTCGACGGAACGCATGGGACACTGCAGTAGGTGTATAAGGTCGGTCTATAAGATCGGTGTATAAGGTGTGTAAGGCCGGGGTTGTATAAGGTACATTCGATACACTTCGTCTCTCGGCAGCCTTATCCCAGGAATAGCACTAGCCAGCTCCTATTCGCCCTATTCGACACCCATTGCATTCTGGGATCCGGAGACGCTCGTTATATATTAAAATTTCAGGCTCCTGCCTATGCTTACGTTTTCGGGTATTTTATCATCGCATGAGGAGGATGTGTCCTGTGCATCTTCATCTACATCTTTTTTCGTATCTTCCACACTTAGGCTAATGAGCCGTTTTGTAGACATTAATTTATTCATTTTCTCGTGCTAAATCATCTTTATATAATTGTGTGCGCACTTCATCGCACAACATAGCTGTGTTTTTTTATAAACCAGGAACAATAACTATGAGTTGAATATAAGACCCATGCTAGGGAGTTACACCAGTGATGAGCCGCGATTTGACAGAGCTCGGTTTTGAGGAGCTAGTCAACAGCTTATATAACTATGTCGTCTATATACTTCAGTAACTATACATTTCAGACAAACATCCGGTCCCCGAGAGAAAGAAAATATAGAGAGTCGTATATTATTCACAAGTTTAATACACTCCAGCCACTGGGTATAAACGTTTCTAAGGCTGCTCTTGAATCTATACACTATAGTAGGTACACAGATACAACCAGCCATACTTAAGCCTTTCATAAGAATTTCTAACCGTTCTGACAGAGTAATTGTCATGTTCAGTTGCTGCTCACATGTGATCTGGTGAAATACAACGACGCGATTTTCTTGACACCTAGCTGATAGATGACTCAGCGCAAACGAAAGAAGTGTCACATTCGCAAAAACTGAGCTAGATATTCCACTCTCAAATCTAAAGAACTGTTCCTCAGCGGGTTGACACTGAGGCGAACCACGTATTAACCGGTTCTCAATATACATTAACAACCTCCCTGATGCTCTTCATAGCTCTAAAGCTCTAATGTACGCAGATGACACATCTTTATTATTTACAGGTGACACACTCTCTGCACTGCAAATAGATGTAATGAATGATTTAGCAAGCATTTCCTCATGGTTTGCTCAAAACAAACTAACTTTAAATAGCAAAAAACTAAATATGTAGTTTTTCGGTCGAGGAGAAATAATGTTGACACCAGCAGCATAAGTATTAGCTTAAACAATAGCCCTATACAAGAAGTTGACACATTTAAATATCTGGGCGTCATTTTTGACCAACATATACATTGGGAAGCGCATATTCAGAATGTGTGCAGGAGAGTCGCGTGCGGATGTTACCACCTCATTAAAGCAAGACAATATTTCCCCCGTGAAATACTCAAATCCCTATACTATGCGTTTTGTCATAGCCATATCAGTTATTGTATAGAATCATGGGGCGTAACTTACAAAACATACCTACAATCTTTACAAAAATTACAGAAAAGGGCATTGAAAATAATTAATCCTAACAGTAACAATGATATAATTCACGACATTTTCCAGACACAGCAAGTGTTATCGCTTAAGGCTCTGTGTAATTATAAGATTTCAATTTCAGTTAATAGCATTATGAGCACTAACTTTCCTATTCCTCGTAATGTGTTCTGTTTTCCGACGCGCAGTACGAGACATGCTCTAAAAGGCAATCTGAATTTACCAAAATGTTATAATGTATACGGTGAAAGAGTGATCGAATTTAGTGGAACAAAAATCTGGAATGTCCTACCTTTGGAGGTTAAAACCGCACGTAATTTTAAGCAGTGTAGTAAATTCTTTTTTCTTGCGAACCAGGACCTTTAACATATCTGCAATAACTATTCGGGTGCACTTGTGAAAACCATTGTTCGTTTGTTTGTCTGTTAAGATATGTAATTGTATACCTAACTGTAAATACTGCACTGACCTGAATGTTTTATTATTAACACTGGACCGGATACTAGCCTTTCCTGGCTATCGGTCCAGATATCTGTATAAGCATGAATGTAAGAAAAAATGAAAATAAAAGCACTTGACTTGACTGACTGACTTAACCTACCCCATAAAAGACAGGGGCGTAGCCAGAAATTTTTTTCGGGGGGGGGGGGGGGGGGGTTCAACCATACTTTATGTTCGTGCGTGTGTTTGTATGTGTGCGCCTATATATACGCAATCAAAATTGAAAAATTTCGGGGGGGTTTGAACCCCCCCAAACCCCCCTCTTGGCTACGCCCCTGATAAAAGAGGCACGCTGTCACGCTTCTAAGCGAATCTGGCCAGGTTAACGTACTTCCCGAACCTACATACCACAACCTATCATACGATATAATGAAGGGTCGTTCAGCTGTCTATTAACCTGGGCGTCTTTGCTCAAGGAGAGCCATATTCGGCAAGAAAAACGAGTCACAAATGGCTTCTGCTGCGGGCTGCTACAAAGTGTGTTTTCCGGTTCTCAATGACGCCTATAATGGCACGGTCATTACTAGGTCGCTGTGAAGTTCTCGGAGAGATACATAGACACAGTGAATACCAGCGCTAAGAACCGCGGTACTGATATATGCAAATTGAGGCTATAAATCCAGGTACAAGGACTGGCTTTCTTAGTGTATTGGAGTTATTTTGACGTTGAATAAAAACGCTACAGCCAGCCAGTTGCGCCTGCTGCACGTATGTTTATCGAATTACAATATGTCCTCTCAAGAATTTTCTTTTTTTTTTCCGTCTTTCGCCTTCAATCAGCGTATGCTCTGTGCTCTGCTTAGGAGAGCTTATTACCGTATTTAAATTATTTTGTAAATATATATATGAATATAGAAAGTTTGGTGACACCTTGTTTCCAAAGCCTACGGCTAAAATGAAACCACGTTATCTCGAATGCACTGAAAGAGAAAACAATGATAGAAAGAGTTAGAAAGATAGTGATCTGAGTAACTCATCGCGCACTGATAGTTTTGACAATGACTACAATTTGTGCTGCGCTAGATCGATTGCAAACGTGCACTTTTCAATGGATGGAGGGTTTACTTGTCACGTTAATTCGCTCCACTCACTCACTCACTCACTCACTCACTCACTCACTCACTCACTCACTCACTCACTCACTCACTCACTCACTCACTCACTCACTCACTCACTCACTCACTCACTCACTCACTCACTCACTCACTCACTCACTCACTCACTCACTCACTCACTCACTCACTCACTCACTCACTCACTCACTCACTTCACTCACTCACTCACTCACTCACTCACTCACTCACTCACTCACTCACTCACTCACTCACTCACTCACTCACTCACTCACTCACTCACTCACTCACTCACTCACTCACTC
The DNA here is from genome assembly GCF_013339695.2 of Rhipicephalus sanguineus. Classification (NCBI taxonomy): domain Eukaryota; kingdom Metazoa; phylum Arthropoda; class Arachnida; order Ixodida; family Ixodidae; genus Rhipicephalus; species Rhipicephalus sanguineus. The sequence goes on along the minus strand of NC_051181.1, from coordinate 152,354,800 downwards.
ACTCACATACGTTCTCCACTTTGTTATCCGAATTCTGTTCGGTCGCAAGCCCACGTTCCTCAGATCTCATAGCAACCCTGCACGCACAAAAACATAAGAAGAAAAAGGGCTCATTTAACCACGTAATCACGTCAAGAGTAATATCATACATCAAGCGAAGAAACGCACTGTATGGAGCCCTGAAAGTCAAGTATATGTAATCAAACATCAAGATTGCCGCGTGGTTTTCGTACTCGCAGCGAAGCGCGTGCCAAGAAAGGGGGCCAGAAACCGTCTCGTTAGATTAGGTGTGCCGGGCACCAACGTGCCGATTAATGGCAATTTGCGCCCGATGTCCGCAAGTGAACGCGATGGTTTATCCTCCCTCGTTGGGCATCGATTGCTTCTTGTTTACGTGCTTGACGATCCTCGGGGGGAATTGGCCAGAAGCTCATTGCGCTGTCATTGACACCGAATGCTCCTAGTATTCTGTATATTTTTTTGTTTAGTTACTCTGAAATACGACGCACCTCGACATCAACTCATTTGCAAGACGTATAATTCTCTTTTAATGTCCGCAGACATTAATCACTCGCGGTAGGAGTACAATGACCCAAGGAGGACGACGCTGCGCCTTCGTGCTAAACAAGGCACTCCCGGAAAATTATGCAACGAGTGGATGTTAATAAAAAATAAACCAGTAATTGGCAGTTATAAAAAGAATACCTGCTCAAGAATGCAGAACACATTACATTAATCTAACCTTCAATCGACGTCACTTAGTGGCAGGCTGTCGCTACCTAAAAGCCTCTACACAAAGCTCCATGTCGTGGTAATTAGAGAGTTTCATAATAGAATTCGCAGGGTTTGCGTGGGTACGTAGGTTATTTCCGAAATATAACGTATCCAAGAGGACAGCGTATGACGCATGCGCGTTGGCGACAAACACTAACACAAGGCTTTGGTTACCCGATTCTAAAACTGCCTACCATTACATTATCAGTTGCCAATATCGCGTTTCAAGTCAAGGAAAAACGCAGAGATGGCAGAAATAAACCGTGGTTATATTGTCTGCCATGCGGTACCATGGAAAATAAGAAAGTAAACCAAACCCCCAGCATCACAAGAGATAGAAATAAAAGAAAGGACATGAGGTTAGAAGAGCTTGTGTTGGGGCATCATGGATGAAATAGGCAGCGCGTCTTTGCCCAGCCCTTTTTTTTGTTTTTGTTTCATTAAATCAGTTGTTAGATGCGCTTGGTCTGTGTCATTCTTGTCTGCCGTCGTTGTGAAGCAGCGCTGCCTATTCCGTCCGGGTAGGTTAAGCAGGCTGTCTCCGTGTGATAGACATAACAATGAAAGACTGTCCAACAAAACACTGTTACTCCCAGCATGTTGACACAGTGTGACGCACAGACGTGCGTACAGCTTCACAAAATGCAAGATGTGGCACAGTCACAGTTTATTACGCAATTCGGCCTGCTTTAAAGTGGGGCGGAAGAATCTTGATTGCGAAGTGTTTCTCAATATAACTAAACGTTTGTGGAAAGTCGCGTACGTTCCCGCATCATTTATTGTGGAACGTATGATCATCTTAGTGTCGAGTGGCCCTTTTCCGAAAAGAAAAAAACGAGAGGCGGAAGTCGTGTGTTTTGCCTGCAATACCGTAAACTCAATGTTGCTGCTTGGTCCACCTCCGTAGTAGACTTCTATCTCAGTCAACACCGGAACTACGCAGCCCTGACTACATTCAGCGATCAGCTGGCCATTCAACCATGTATGACCCATGCGCAGGCCAGTGTTCTATACGCAGTGTAATAAGGTAGACAATGATGATTTCCTGGAAGCGAACATGCGACAGTTTATTGAAACAGCGTTAACCTATCATGACCGAAAATCAAGTGCACGAACACTTCATGCGACGAGTGCGCACAAAGCTGTGAAAGCGACGGTGACCCGGGCTTTTTCTTTCACCCGAATCTCCCAGTTATAGCATGGCGGTGAAACGTATACGGATCAAGTAAAGGCCACTACTCTAAAAGTGGACGAAAAATAACGTATACCCTGGCCTCAGCTCCCTTTTATTTTGGTCAACACCATGTTCCTTAAAATTGCGCAGTGAATAAGAGCTAAGGAGGGTGAGGAGGAGTAATATGAGGGTTAGGAAGAGGGAAGAAAGAAGGGGAACGCCACCAGCTACGCTGTGTCCTCGCTCTTCGCACCTCTAGTGCGTAGCTTTTTCCTGAATGACCCGCGGCAATGAGGACGAGCGTGCAACGAATTTTGGTGGCCTTCTTGCGAGACACTGGGCTGCTCAACACGTGGTGACAGACCCCGACAACTCAGGAGATGCTCAGGAGGAACAGTTGCCAGCTATGCATAAGCTAGGCGAACCCCGCCTGCTGCAACATCACAACCACCAGTGGTGTTTTATCCGCAATACAAAATTAAGAAAAAATTGATTGCGGGCTTTTACACTGGCTTTCTGCGTGTAACCGCTGTGCGGTTTCTGTTTAACCAGGACCTCTCAATTATAGTTTGGTGCTGAAATGAGGGAGAGCTAGAACGGGGCATTGTTGCAAAAGATGATGAAGACCATCACAGTCTGTCTTGAGTTTTCTGCTATCTTGGTCAGCAGCCTGTTCCTTGTAAGCTGCGTCGTGCAACCATTTTCCGTGTAAACAGTGTTTCAACCTCCTACAATATATTTTTTTTACGAACGCGCGCTCTATGTGCTCCCCAGTGCGCGCCGTGTCACCTGATCATTCATTTTTTTTTTCAGTTTTATTGTGCGTGAGGCCTGTGGTAAGAATGAAATTAAGCATCAATGCATCGTGCGATTGCAGTGAACCACCTACGGCACTGGTCAACGCTGCCCCTATGCTTCGTGCTGCCGGAGCAGACGCAGCAGCTCGCCGACGTGGCGGGCGCCCTGAGGCTTACGCACACCGATCCTTCGTCGTCCAACTGGCTTATCAAGCCTGTCGGTCTGCAGGACAGGCGCAGGCATCGAGCGAGGCAGGTCTCTACAGCGGCGCTCGCCGACTCGGACTTGCTCCACAAAACGTATGCAACAGTCCATCTGAGCTCTCGCGTATGAAGGCTTGTTCTGCTCAGGAGCCTGTACCTTTGCACGTACAGTACATTCAGGCTAACTTCGCGTAGGGCGCACAATCAATCAATCAATCAATCAATCAATCAATCAATCAATCAATCAATCAATCAATCAATCAATCAATCAATCAATCAATCAATCAATCAATCAATCAATCAATCAATCAATCAATCAATCAATCAATGCTGCAGGCAACCAAGCGAGAACTAGGCTGCACGTGGGGCAATACAATGTTCCCTTCCACTAGACCCATTCCGCACACAGCTTCAGGGAAACGTTGATGGAAGCAGAAAAAGAGGTTACGTATTCAAAGTGATTTGGTGACGCGATCGCCGGTGGGGCCCTGGACTGAGGGACCCACCCATTGTCCCTGCATGCCATCGTCAATAGATGTTTATATTGGTAAATGCGCCATAAATGGCGTTCAACTTATCTTTTAATGATTAGACGCACTCTCTACGCCTACTGCACCAGCATTACGTTGCCCTCTTCTACAGCCGCTTCAGGAGTGAAAAAAGCTAGCACTATTTCTATGCCACTGGTCACTATGATGTCTTACAAGTATGTGCATGATTGATGTGCATGATAAACATGGCTCTAGGTTTAACTAGCGCAGAAACTTTAAGCATAATTAAAGCATAATTATCGCTACCATGTGCCGCAATAATTATACCCGCACCCGGACAGATTTTCTCACACGATTTTCAACTGCCTTTGCCGTGCGTCGGACGTATAGGGTACATCCTATTCATACTCTGCGAATTCTCCGTTCTCATCACAGCAGCTAATAATTCGCCAATAGAAACTGCACATACATTCACCATGCCGTTTGTTGAATGCTGCAGGCTCTCGCCAATGCTCGAACAAGGCCGAGTAGTGGCGCAGGAAACTCTGGTACGGCCACTGCTGGCGTCAAACGGCCGGTCGATCCTGGTGAGAGTCTTCGCACTCGTCACATCGATGGTACCGCTACGGGCTTACGTTCACCACGCGGGAACTGCCTTCCAAGGAACTGCGCAGGGAACACGGACGAGTGACACCGCGGTGAGATTACAAATTTTGGCGCACGCCAGATGTCTCACGTGAATGACCATGTGCGAAGCCGACCTCGTGCATCAGGGTGCTGCTAACTGCTCAGCAGGAGGAAAGTTGGGCCGGAGACAAGATATAAAATTGCCATACTCGTGTCCACCAGCGGGCATTGTACGCATATAGAAAAGCAGATGTTTGAAGCGCTGCACTCGCGCATGACAGTAAATTCACATAAGATGAACTAAATCTCCATCGGCGTTACGAAAGTAGCAAGAACCTTTATGTCCATCGAAGTGCGACCGACATAAGTTTAAAACAGTCAGTTTGTCGGCTTCAGAATGGCACGCCGTGATCACTATCAACTATATACCATATGGGAATCTGGAAACACAAGCTATCTCAGCGTTTTTTCACATACTCTCCCAAGTCAGCATTGAATCACGGCCTGTTAGCTGGAAAAAAATTTTCCGCGATGGATAAAATCAAAGAGCGGTTTCCGGTTTCTGGCAACGACTTCACTCTTCTTTTTTTTTTTGCTCGCGGAAGCAATCGGTAGAAAAGAGCCCGAGTGAGACCATAAAATGCCACTCTCCCATCGCCTTCTCGTGACCGCTGCAGCAAAACTGGCGTCGCCCTAATTACAGGGATGGTTAGTTAGCCGTATCAACTTCCTTCATCTCCTCTTATAAATCAGGGCCTTAATGGTTCATTTCGCGGCCGCATTAGAAACGCGGAGATGCTGCGCGCCGTTCACGTTCTCCCTAGAGAGCCCCTCGTCGTTCTCCCAAACCCTTCTTATGTTTCCACTTTTATTTTTTTTTTCCTTCTCTCTTGACCGAAACTGCCCGGGCATCGCCTAACTACTATGCGTATAGTGTTCAGTACAAATACCCGCAAGCGCACCAGACTCTTAATAAGACTCGCGAGGTCTTTGCCACGGCTTGCGCAGTCCAGTCACGTTCGGCGCAAGAGCCGCCGTTTGGGCTGGCCCTCTTGCGATGAAAGTTGCAACGGCAGAAACGGGCATGTACTGGCGCAGCAATGTCCTTTTGCTGGTAAACCACTTCGTTGCGAACCCGTACGCGAACATACGTATACGCAAACATGCCGAAGGTCCTTGCGTTGGTGCGCCGTGCGTGCTTCCTATCAACGTCATCAGTAGCCGTGTATACAGTTTGCTATAGGTGTGGTTTACGTGCATAACTTCGTTAGGCGCGGTTAAGCGTGGCTTTGTTGTTTTCTCGATGTTTGATTCCCTCTCAAGGCTGATACGATAAGCACAGAAGCATGACCTCAGACTCTAACGCACGCTTGATCTTTTCTTCAGCCAGGTTGCCTTTTCGTAGTGCAATGTCCAGCACAGACGGATACAGGCCTCCTAAACTATCAGTGTGGAAGGTCTTCATTATTTGCAGCGCTTTCACAAAACGATCCACGCCGACGTTATCGTCGGCAAGCAGTCCAAGTATGCCACTGTAAGGTTCAGCCCTGATTAATTACCCTCCCGGACTATCATTCGATCACTTCTCCCATTTACTAAATGGTCCCATTTGTCCCCTGAATCTTCCTTATTCGCATTTTCCTCGATAGTACGCGTTAGACACAATCTTTCTTTTTCCTTCTTCTTCGAGGTTTCCTATACGCATAAGCAAGTAGAACTCCTGCTTATGCAGTTCTGGAACTCCCAAGCTGTAGCGGGTGACGACTATATAGCTCAGCTCGCTACCTATAACAGTTCGGGACACTCACGCTGATCATTGAGACGGGCCCCGTTGCACGTTTACTACATAGAGCCGTCATCATTGGCGCTGTGTTGGTCCGTAGACATGGAGAATTAAGTGCACACGCACTCTAAGTTTCGGTTGCGTTACTCCCAACATCAATTGAGAGGAAACGCGGCAATGTATTTCTTACAGCTGAGCTGTCAGGGCTACCCTGTGTTGTTGTTGTTGTTGTTGTTGTTGTTGTTGTTGTTGTTGTTGTTGCAGTAGTAGTAGTAGTAGTAGTAGTAGTAGTAGTAGTAGTAGTAGTAGTAGTAGTAGTAGTAGTAGTAGTAGTAGTAGTAGTAGAAGCAGCAGTAGCAGTAGTCGTCGTCGTCGTCGTCGTCGTCGTGCAGGTCACGTGACCAGAAGTGAATGAAGAAATAAATAAAACGAAATGATGACGTTGATGACGCTCGAAATTATTATGATAAATGATGATGATAATGCTCAAAATGTTGATGATGGTCGATCACATACAAATGTGCGCTTACAGCTTCGCTCTCCGACGCTTTTCACGGCGTGGAACTGGCTGCAATTCTTTTTTTCTGGTTGCCTCTTCCAGATTCGGATGAGCGGGAAATCTGTGCCCCTGAAGCAGCTGTGGCATCAACTGGACAAAATATACGGAAGTTCGAGCGTGGAGCAGCTATGGTCGCAGATAAAGAGCCAGGTCGCTGCACTGCTGGTAGCTGCCGAGTACGAAATCCTCTCGAGGAGTGTCGCGATGAACAGTAGTCGCAACTTTGGGGGCGCAATTGGGTGAGTGAGCGATACTCAGTACTTCCTACTTGTACTCACATGGCCGATAGACATTTTAGTGTTCACGTTAGGCTACTTACATTCGTGTTACTGGTAAACATGATCACTGAAAGTAATTAGTATATATACGGTAGCTTTTTGTGACGTACACCACTTGGAATACAACAGTGATCCCTGAAACCCTCACAGGAATTTAATTTACCCATACAACCAGCAATATTTACTACAAGAACGTTAGTTCCACACTTAAGAAAAAATCGAATATTTGGGCAGTCACGAAAAAATACTCGTGGCCTGGCTTGCTCGCGTTTCCTTTCTTGAAAACTCGGCTCTCGCCACTTTCAGTAATGCTATATCACGCTGTTAGCGCGCACCGTTCGGGACTGGGAAGTACCGGGACCACGGTGGTACGCAAGGAAAGCACGCGGAGTAGATAAAGATTATGGTTGCGTGGCATAAACACACCCCAAATAATCAATTTTCGCTTAGAGGGCAGGCTCATGCTTCTTGTCTGGCTACTGTTGATAAATGCCTTCGCCTTGCATCTCAACTCTCATGCGCTTACGAAGACGTGACGTCATTCCAAAAACACATATACCCTCAAGATTTGTCTTGTCTTAAGGGCGTCAATATTTCTAAATGCGCAACCCTTCTACGACGCAGGAGACCGATCGGCTTCCAGCTGCTCAGTTTCGAATTCGCCCTGAACGCTACTCTCCAGCCTTTCCTGTGGCACGTCAACGTCAAACCACACTTTCTGGCCTCGCGAAGCGTCGCCATGGACGCCGTCAAGTCTCAGGTGCTTGTCGACGTGGCCCTCATCCTGACGGCTGGCCGCCAAGTGGCGACGCAAGTGGCGCAGGCGTTGCGGGCTTCTGACGCCAGCATTGGCCTCATGGTATTGTTTTTGAGGAAACATCCGATCAGCGGTATACCAGCATGAACATAGGATGAAACCAAGAATACACAGGACAGAGTGCTTTTTGCTTTCTTGTTACGCTTGTGCTCGTATACCTATAACTATGCGCCACAAACTAGCTTGCCAGCAAATTTTGATGAAGCATACGAACTATACATGTTCTTCATCTACCCACAACAATTAACCAATTTTCAACAAACGACTTCGGGTGTTGTCTGCGTTATCTGAACGTGCTTGTTTTAAGATAGGTGCGTTGAAATAATACGCTTGTTTCAAAAGGGGGATGGAGATCTTTAAGGAAAGCAGGAAAGAAGGTATTACGCAGTGCAGTAACTGTCTCTCGGGTGATGACGCCACAGCCATACAGCGCTGGGAAATGGGGGCGGAATAAAGGAAGAGAGGAGACGGAGCAGCGAGAAAGAGAGAGAAACAGAGAGAGAGAGAGAGAGAGAGAGAGAGAGAGAGAGATAGAAAAGCTAGAGTGCTTAGCCAGATTCCAGCTTCCCCACAATGCTTATATTGCACATGAGAGCAAGAAAAAGAATTATCTCGTAGTAGTGAGCTTGCGTTCAGCTGAAGGAAACATATCGAAAGATGTGGGAGAGATCTTACACCAAGGGAAATGTAAAATGGCTTCAACTTTCCATCGTGTTGGACGCCTTATAAGTTAAATGACAAACAATAAATACTGATATCATTATTGGAACAAATACCTCAAGCAAGCTCAAGAGCTACATCTAGCCAACCTTTTCCGTGCAGGTCTACTCTTAATGACTGTGTAGTAACCCGATTACCTGACAACTCCTTCACAATTGCTTTCCAGTGTCACTTCTGCCGCCTTTCGCATGACATCTGCCTCACGGAAAACGACTTGAGCTACCTGCTCCAGTCGCGAAGAGAACAGCTGTCCAGGGGAATGTTCGAACAGGTAATGCGAGAATTAAGAATAGTCTGGTCTGAGCACTGTTTCAGCATATTCGTAAATAACTGTTTAGTTTTTGAAACTAAACAGTTATTAGGGTATTCAATATTAAATATTAAAAAGACAGTATTAAACACCTTAATACTTTTAGCAACACGATTTCATAGGATGTATTGATTGTGGGCTAAGAATATTTGAGCCTGATTATAACAAATAAGCAACGAATTCTAAAACTTCCATGGTCTGAATGCCTGACAAGCGGTTACGTACAACCATAATGAAGTCATCGCTGGAAATGCGATGCCGTCACTTAGGAGACCATCAATGAGGTGGAGTTATCGAGGGTAGTAGCCCCGCTGAGTACTAATTCCTTGACGTTGAAGTTGTTAAGGTTATTATAGTGTTAGCCTACCCTCACTCATTGCGAACATACGCGATGGCTCAGTTACTTCTTTTCTCCCACCGTTTCTTCATAGTTACATCTGGCGTTATATAGAGAACTGGCTAGGTAACGCTGCCTGATCAAACTCTTTCTTTCCCCTTTATTGGCCATCGCTGCACGACCGACCAGATCTATCCATCAAAAACGGTCACGGAATTGAATGATCTCCTGTCTTCCCTTGACCAGAAGATTCAGAAGGAAGTTCTGTCGTCAGCGTCAGCACAACACTCCACCGTGTAAGTGCCAAACTCGTAATTAAATTCTAGTGAGACGTGTTTCAAGTTTCCATACGATGTTTACAAACGTATAGTGACTGGCAACGCAACATTAGTCATACTGCAGATGGAAATACGGCCACAATATTGCATAACCTTCGTGAGTACTAAATAAAAATGTGTTGCCGACTTTATAGTTGTGAATTGCTTAAATAAGAAGCTAAAATAGTTTCAGACGTCCTTGAGCGACCGTATTTTCATTTGAGGGAATTTTCTTGTGTGTTCCCTTCTAACGTCATACTGCTGCCTGGCCAAGAGCGATATTTTGTACAAGATAACACATTCGCCATGTAATTTTGCTCAAAACTCATTTGCATAATCACCACGTGTCGTTGAAGAACTTTCACTTGTGTGAATGGTCCAGAAGAAATTGAGACGCTGCCAATGAGTGCTGGGAGAGGTCCCGAGAATACTTAAGAGGGCCTGCCAAGAGGCTATTTACTCATAAAAAGGAAAGGAAGGAATCACGATTACGGAGCTTTCAATTAGGCGTAAGAAGTTTCAGGATTAATAATAATTATTGTCTCTCGGTGAAATTCTCGTACATCGGCAGATTTGATGTCAGCAAACAGCACCAGACGGCACAAATGCACAGGCTGCTTATCGATATGGAAGAATTCTACTCCAGAATGGACAACGAAGAGAGCAAAAGCAGGTACGGATAAAGATATTAGCACCTCTAGTAATGCCATTCAGGCTTAAAACATTACGAACTCTAAGTTGCCTCTTATGGCCTTGTCACACGTATACCTTAAATAATCGCTCAATATAACCGCTGTTAGACTTGACATATTTCTTGGTGGAACATGCGGAGATGGAATAATTTGATCAACCTAGCAGCTAATGGAACGTTTTATTTCTGTTTTTGTTTTTAAATTCTGGATTCAGTTGCCGCTATGACACTACACGAACTTGCTTGGACATGTTTGCTGGCCGTATTACTCTACATTCACTAGGACTTCACGTATGGCATGTGCATTGAAATGTGAGGACCATAACTTATTCTTGAAGGAAAAGTTCACTGAAGATGTTACAGCGCGCAAGATTACGTATCCCTTCAAGGTTTATAGCATTCAATTCCTCAAAATGCAACGTTATCGTTCGAAGTACTTATACATTGCCATTAGCAATACCACACTCGTGAAGAAGTGTTTCTTTCAGCGTTGTTTAAGCCCATGTGACAAAATCTCAACCAATTTAACTTTTGTTTTGCAGGAACGACCCGACCAACAGTGAGAGGCAAAGAAAGGGTACGCAGCGACTTTTCTTTCGAAAAGCTTGATGCGTGAACCCGCTGTGACTGACGCGCTTCTTTCAGAACAGGAACTACGTGAGATGCTGAATCGTAACATTGTGTACGAAGAAGAAGAAATAGATTGTTTGCAGGGTAAGTATTGTTATTTTCTTCTTTGCTTTTTCTTTGCCCCGTAAGATTGACTTAAATATGTGGTAACAGCCGTTTATATGCTACCTGGTATTCATTCGGCCATTTAAAGAGTTATTGCAGATTAATAGTGATCATAATGTTTCAGCAATGTGGTAGTTTGAGCGAGTCGTTACTCGCAGTTCTGAATGCACGTCAGTGCATTTGAAATTAACAGTAATGTTCAGAGCTTCAAGCTTAGTCATCTGTTAAATGAAGCAAGTCTGAAGCTTCAACACCCGCTATGCTCAAGTTCACTCCACGTTAACTGAAGGAAGCTTAACAACACGTTCCAGCTCACTACGGATTATAGACCTGTGTGAATGGTGAATACGGAATGATATACAACAATACAACATAATACAATACAATACAATACAATACAACACAAAACAATACAGCTTTATTTCCAGAAATACAAATATTCTGGGGGATACCATTGGCTAAAAGCAGTTTAAAAACAGCTTGACTGGGCCGATGGTCCGTTACAAGGCATACGTGGCGGTTGCATGAGAAAATGGTAACATTGTTAGAAGCTCAAAGTAAATAAATATTTACACAAATGCACAAAACAAGAGATAAATAATATAAAGAAATAATGAAAACGTATTCGATGCATAAGAAGGAAGAGATATATGCAAGGGTTACAAAAAATCATACGTAAGTGGCAGGTAACTTGAAATTTGTAACAGACAGGTAACTTGAAATATGTAAATAGGCAAATGAACTGGGGTAAATAAAGGAACTCGTACAATACACTGTGCGAAATAACAGTACACTTCATTGCACAAAGCATTCAGCGGTTCTCTTTGGATTGTAGTGCAGACGCCTGTACGAAATATTACGGAGATATAACGAGTTTTTGACGGCCATATGCCACTCTCAGAGCCCCCGCACATAGAGGCGCATATTACGAGTCTAAAAAATAAGTATGAAGCGAAGTATAGTAAATAAGTAGATGGGTGATGCAATATTCCTTTAAGCGGAGACAGCCGGCAAAAACAAAAATTCTGGCGAACTTCGCCAGCTCTGCACTAACAACGTACATGAATCTCTCGTCTATCCACAGACCCGACGTCACTGCCTTACTTACGCCTGCTTCGCGTGATTCCGGAGCAGAGCTTGTCGCCGACCTTCCACCCAAACAAGACGGAATACCACATAGACGTGCCTTACGAGCAGATGACCGTGGAAGTCCGAGCCAGAGCTCTCTACTGTCACGCAGAAGCTCGCCTCGACGACAAACTCGGACCAGCAAGGTATATATTTAAACCGAACAAATTTGCATAAGTATAGGGCAAATTATGTTTTGTTAAAGATAAATGCAGTAAGGAGATGCAGGCACCTCTTAGAAGCGCCGCCTAGCTGCCCCATTGCTCATATATATACGTGTATTGTAAAGAAAAACACTCCAGTAAGACCAAAGCGTTAAAGCACCCAAGAGTTCCCACGAGATCGCAGTTCAACACGCAAGCTACAAGTGCACACACTAAGGTCGCAAGCCGGAACGTCCAACTTCAATGTAACTGCAGACAAAAAACAAAACAAAACAAAACAAAGACACAGAACAATCATCATAATATAATATACACTGTAACAGAGTAACATGAGATCGTGTGTTTGTGTTACCTGCACCAAGCAGCTCACGTGACCTGCTCGGTGAGTTTAAAGCCATATATGCACCAGATTATCAGGCACGTTCTTTTGACTGCACGCTTTAGTCCCACTTTATCTCCTGAACCGTACATGTTCTAGTGTCCCCGACCTGATAACTAGCGACTGAGTTAGCAAACGGGATACTCTACACATTTGTTGTGGGACGAGATGCAAGAGGCCAACGCCCCCGCCTTGTAAAACATGTATAAGGATGCCGGAATTGTCGATGGCGTCAACAGCTGCAGAATGAATAAAAAAGTGTTGCTTGCCTGATGGGAAGTTAGTCAAGGCTTCGAAATCCGCACTTGGCTTTTTTTTATTTAGTAATAACTGCAACAAAGAAAGGTGGTTTATACCAAATCAGTTTTTGCCTACTAGATGGTGAGGTGCATTGGCAAGGAATTTGCTCTTGATACTGTTTCCCCGGTGTTCCTCAATGTGACTTGTCTAACCGCAATGCTCGCCCAACGCAGACCGGTCAATTACACCCTGGGCCTCGGCTACAACCGGATCAGCGTGGTGGTCGTGGACATCAGGCACGCCGAAGCCCGCGTCGCCAACGCGTACGTTCTCAGTGTGTTCAGGAACGAGCGCACCACGAGACACGAAGCGATTGAGCCGCACTTCGCCGGTCACTACGCCGTTTGCAGCCTCAAGCAGGTGAGGTACGAAGACGCACGTTTGAGTTTCCTATAGAAGTATAACAAGTTAACCTACAGTCGTAAATGACGCTTGGTATATATGGATATATTAATAAATTAGGCGTGCAGTGCGCGTTTGAAGATTACGACTAATAAGCGCTAAACATAAAGGAGTGAGAATAGACAGGGAAGGTGACAACACGAGCACTTCATGATAAGTCAAGTTTTCCTACAGCTTCCCATCTGTATTCAATTGCGATAGCGGTTAACTCATAACGTTATCCAGCATACATGTTCAGTTGTTAGCCTCTGATCACAGTTCTGGCATGGCATGTTGTCTCTGTGGTGTAGTGTCATTGAGATTAAGGATGGAGGTGGTTTCTACAGCGCACCACCGCTAGAAGGTATACCGCTAGACGTTTTTAAAGGATAGGTATTTTGCTATCAAGCTTACCTTAACTTGCTATTCTTCGTGGTGAAGAAAGGACGTAGCATAATCGCGAAAACGAACTCATGTCGCCTGCAATGACACCCGTTTCCCGTATAAACAATAATCGCCTGTTTCAGCTAATATCAACCACCAGCAGTGCGGTGTTGACACTAAAAGTCTACGATCACAGGTCACCGCTATCAAAACGAGAGTTAGGTTTTTGACAGGAGGGCAGGAAGGCGACGTTGCAGCCGGCTTCAGTAAGCAGTTAAAAAGGTTTAAATTTACTATTTCGTCATAAATACACGAGTATACATTGCACGAACAAACATATATAGCGCATAGTCAATAAAAGGTAATAGACAACTGAACGAAACCATAAGCAACTGACACGTACTCTCGTGAAATTTCGTGTACGTATACAAGTTCAATAATAAAGAAAGAGCACTACTATGCGAGTGAAGCACGAACGTCAATTCCCAAGATGTCCCGACATCAAACACACAATGCCTTTTACGAATGTTGCGTGCAATACGCCATTACTTATGAAAACCAGCACGCTTTCGCGAGCTCGATGCGGTGTGTTTAAACCTGAAATACTCGTGTTTTGGGTATGTTTGCAATGTGGCACTTACTTGTTAACCATTTTGATTGCTGCTTTCAGAGCTGCGAGCTTGTGATCTATCCGAAGGAACCGTGCGGGCTGCATCTGGAGGACGCAGAAGAATCGTGGACGTCCATGATTCCAAAACTGCAAGCACTCGATATTTGTAGTTCAGGACACGAAGACGGTGAGAGCACGTTTACAATAGCATTGATTTGAATCGAATACGCGTCCACGAGTTAAGCACCGCTTTACCTTTGCCGTTAAGCAACCACGGTTGATACATAGCGTGGCGTGTGCTGACAACGAGGCGATAGTGACACTGAGATGAGAAGTCGTGAAAAAAAAAAAGCAAACCTAGAGAATTCCTTAAGCCATGCGACAAACAAAGGTTTAAGTCATGCAAGCAACTAACCTTGTTTATTTAGATTATATACAATTGTAGAGGTGAAATAAACAATGTCAAGGATATTCATACTAGGTGGATAGAGTAGTTTCCAATCACCTCATGCTCCTAATGGTCCTAAGGCGGCTTAAGAAAGTGGCTAAACAATAAAAAAAATTACCTCTTAAGATTGACTATCGATATTGGCAATAACGCACTGTGCCTTCTATTTCTTATACGGCGACTACACGTCAGATACTGTAACAAGACGCTCGTTTCGTGCACAAAACATAAACCTTTATTGTGTGCAATACTCTTCCGCTCAGGTAAAAGCCTGTATTGCCCAGGTAAAGGCCCACAACGTAGGTGAAAATGTAGGTAAAAGCCCGAAATGTTGTGACCATTAAGAGGTAGCGCACCACAGAGGAGGTTACGTTGCGGAGGCTTCGTGTTGGGGTTACGCTTACCCTATCCCTGACCACCCTTTGGGAGCAAAAGTACCGCGGCCCGTATGGTACATCGTGCCCATTTTGCGACGCCCCAGTCCACGATGTAACTGTCACACACTTATTGTGGACTTGCACGGGTCTACAATTAAGCCGTCGTCGTCACCTACGTGCAACAGGCCCCGGGCCTGGCCGACCACCCGACCTTGACCGCTGGATTAATGGACCTCACCACCGCTCATTACTGGACTTCATTCACGAAGCAAATTTGTACGCGCATTTCCGAATAATTATTATGCCTAAGGGCAGACTTTCGAAAAAAAAATTGAGTTTCTAATATGTAATACATATTCCTCACTCTACAAAGCAGTTGTCACATGAGAAATATTCTTTCAGGGCGGTGGCTCTTGCCTTGTACCGACTGTGCAAGCTCGGAGTCGTGCGTTTGGAGTATGGCGCGATGGGCACCCTTCAAGTGTCGCTACCCGGAAGTGACCAACGCATCACTGCAGGCCTGTCTCGAAGGAAGGAAGGTGGGAGACACCACAGTTCGCATTTGATTGTCCTACGAATATAACGTGCAAATTTTGCTCGAGTGAAGCGCATAGCTGTACTGGCTGCCCAGGAGAAGGTAACGCGGCGGAAGACTGCAGAGACTGCGGTGTGAATAAATCACAAAATTGACAGGCATAGTTTGAGATAAGCTGGCGCAATACAGAGGTCATTGGAGGTTGCTGGTAGATTCCTTCGTCCTGAAGCGCACATGAAAATATTCTGTTGCTGCTATGCTCTTGCTGCTACTGTAGACGATAAGCTTATTACAGGGTTAGAATAGTGAAGTACTTAAAGCTAGGGGAACAGACACAAGAGACGAACAATGAATGACTCCACCTTCAACATTCTCATAAATGAGTAAATAATGTTACAAAAGATTTTTACAGAAAGAAAATGAATAAACATATTGAATTCAACGGCAGGCATCTTAGGATCGCGTCAGTCACTCATGGTGGCTTATTACCGCAAAACGTGAGATATTATTAAATGGACTAAAACGCAAGATGGCCCCACACTTAATTGCGACGGAAATTTCGTTCCCACGAGGGCATTAGTCCATTGTGAGAGACGTTGCCTTGGCTTCTCGTAAAGTTCAACCCTGATACCGAGTTGTAGTGTGAACGGTGAAATGCGTGGGTCGAAGCAATTCGGATGACACGCTACGTGCTTCTGCTGGACGCAATGAACTTAAGATTGTAACGCGTGTGATTAGTGGTGCTCGGGTGGTGATGGCCGATAATCTTTGTAACTATAGATCCGCCTGCGGCAAACAACACACATTTCCCTCTTTTTTCGAATGCAACATCGAATTTCACCTTCGCTTCGAAAATTTATAGTAAAACACAGGAACAATAAGAGCAGGAATGCGTTTTCACATACATGCTCGTACAAGAAGCAAGTTGTTGACTATAGAATAGTGCTTGCCTGAGCTAGTTGGTTGTAGACTTCCAGCCAAACGCACTGACAAGGACACAGAAAGAAAGTCGACACACCCAACGATGTGTCGTATTTTTCCCAGTGTCCTTGTCAGTGCGCTTGGCTGGAAGCCCTTCGCACGTAGTATTTGACGGTTTTAACCAAAGAGTTAAAGCGCTAATATACAGACTATAGCAGTTAAAATGTTCAACTAAAGTTATTTCAATCAATCAATCAATCAATCAATCAATCAATCAATCAATCAATCAATCAATCAATCAATCAATCAATCAATCAATCAATCGACGATCGTGGCGCGCGCTTGGCTCGTTGACGCAGCAGCTGTTATTCCTTGGAGACTCCACAAACCGCGGCATCATGTACTACGTGCTCATGCGACTCAACGGCACCCTGGGCGAGTGGCACAAGAGCCACGGCATCGCGCTGCACGCGCAGCGCCTGAACGGAGGCCGCACCGCGGCGGGCTTCGCCTACTACCCGCAGTTCTGGTTGCCACCAAATCGCCGACCCACGCTGGCCCGAACGCTGAATCAGTTGGTGGACAGGTGAGCGTTTGCGCATGTCAGGAAAAAAAAAAAGAAAGACTAGACTCTGGGGTTCTTATCGTGCTAAAAGGTAGGATATGACTGTGAGGGTGGACGTAGTGGAGGGCTCAGAAATGGCCACCTAACTAGGCTACCTGGGATTCTTTAATGAGCGCCCAAAAGTAAGTGCACGAGTGTATTTATTTTGCCCACCCCCTCCTGCAGCATAGAAATGTAACCGAAGTCGGCCTGTGATTCTGTGCATCCATCTCTTTTCTTCTGTCTCTCTCTCTCTCTCTCTCTCTCTAGGGCCGGGAATCAAACCCGCAATCTTGTACTTAGCAGCGAAACTTCACAGCCATTAGGTCACCACGGTGTGTTACACACGGCACAGAAGAATGCTAATGTTAGTGTGTGACCCAAATTAAAATTCTGTTCCGACAACTCACTGTCCTTGAACTTTCCGCATGTGATATTCAACAAATGAACTGCTCAGGTTGATTCTGTGATTGTCAAGTAACATTCCGACTTTAAGAATTTATGATTACCACTTATAATGTTAGCCTACTCGCTGTTTATTTAATGTTTCAATTATATTTTTTCCTAATTAGCCAGTTAAATGTTAACCTTATGTCGACCTGATTACAGTTCGTTTTGAACTTTGTTACCGTATTTGAACAAGTTTCCAGACAGAAAGCGAGAGAGGCGTGACTGGATGTGGTACCTTTAACTTCCAAACCGTGTAACGACGATGACACATCACTTTGTCCACCTCTGGAAATTTCGCAGCATGCCGTCGCTGGAGAACAGCGAGAGGACAGTTCTGGTCGTCGGTGGTGTGCAGTGGCTCAACGTCAAGCAGCTGTCATCGCTGACGACAACGCTGAAAGGGTAAGCGTCACAGAGTTGAAAAGTGTAGCCTCAAAAACGAACTCGCTGAAACCACAGACGACAAACTGAGCGAGCGACATCTCGATCTGGAGCTCGACGACGAGATTTGTCTGTGTTATACTCGGTTACAACCTTGGTTACAACCTAGGAAAAAAAAGCAAGCTCCGTCCACAGCCATCGCTGTCCCTCCCACAGATAATTTGCATAGATGCTCCATGCAATAGCTTTAGCTCATTTTCGTGACGTCAAGCACTTCTCGAGTGTTTCGGGTAGTCGACTTTCCCATACACACACGTTTGAGTCGCTGGTTTTAGGTCGGAAACTTTAACGTCCTGGTAAACTTCATCAGGAAGTCTGACATCACTGCTCAGCCAAACGTAATGTTTTAGGAATTAAACAGGAACCTTTAACTCTTTATATGCGTAGTATTTACATTAGCAGAGAAAAAGCGCTTACAGTTCGAGTGGAAACCAGCTAGCGCGACCGTCTACCATTTATATTTGTTTGCTTACTTTTTTTTCTATTGCGATGACTACTTGACCCAAGGCATAATGCGTTTCGTGGGTTATACCTCAGCGGCGAGGCCTGCGTTGGTGTATGAATTAACGCTGTGTTTAGTGGCACCTGTTGCCATGGCGTACAATGAGCATAGCTGGTCGTGACATAGCAGAGGAGGCCTGCTTATACAGCAGGATAGTGGAGCGTCCCGATTGTAAGCATTTGTATGTAATGGTCTGTATCTGCCTCTATCGTTTGAAGGGAGCAGTATGAATACTGTTGATCACAGCGCTTTTATGCGCCTGCAACTCGCTTGCGATGTTTGGATAAGAACCAGTTGCAAAGCCATTTGAGAAAGAAGATGGAGGTAATGTAGTAGCACGAGGCATTTTATTGATCCTTGGGAGAATAGGCAGAAACATACGAAAAGCTGGCAAAAAATGCCCGCCGGAATGGAGGTCTCGCTACACCTCACTGTTCCCGGTGAACCCTATAAAACTCAGAATAGGGCTTCCGGTTTGAGCACATGGCATTGCCGCTGTCGGCTCTTACGTTTGAAAATGCTCAAGCATTCTCTTCCAGTGATAGAGGCAGGTACATACCACTTACTATGGACATATACAAGCTTTCAGTCGGAAAGCTCGCGTACAGGGCCTCCGATACAGTGTCATGCCAAGCAATGATCATTGTATACACGACAGATACTACTGCGAGTCATCGCTTCACTTCACGCACGGACACATAATACACACATTCACACCTACATCTATGCCTTAAATGACAAGTCATCTTCGCAATAATAAAAAAAGCACACAAGTGCTGGTGTCGACAAACAAGCGATGAACTAAATGCAATGATCAACTATGTGTACACAAGAGTATGTGTTCGGTGGCACATGGTGTCATCTTTTCAGCAATCATAGACGGCAGTGTATAACAAGCGGATTAGGTAATCCAGCCGCCGGTACGCCAGAGAAAAGGGCGTACCGGCGATGAATAATGCATCGTGAGATCGTGAATTTTAGCAGCAAGAATTTGAAAATGCTGTAACTAAACTTCATTTACTGTAACGTAGCGTAATACTTTTCTTTATAACTTGTTGCTTGCTGCTTTGCGTATCTCTTTGAGAGTTTGTCACGTTTTCCTATGTAGTTCTCTAACTGCATATAAGTTCTCTTATGCACACATTCGTGCATGTCAGAACAAATGCTGCGTAAACTTTGACCGTCGCTATTGTTATTTGACTCGACTGTAATGTTGTAAAAACAAAACACAATGTGCGATGTACATTACAGACTTGGCCTGGATAAAACGAAGATTATAATAAAAACATTCGGATCTGGCTTCCACCAACGGACAGATGGTGTTCACCAGAGCAGCTTGGTAAGTCCGTCGTTGAAAAGCAGGCCGGTGTATGATTTCTTTCAAATTGTTTTTCTAGCGAGAAGTATGTCGATTAAAAAGTTGCACTTGAAAGCTATATGTTGAGTGCTACGATTGTGTACCGCGAACAAAAAAAAAAAAAAAAAACATTTGTAATGCTTTATCGCAGGTCACAGAAGGAAACACGGGAATGTAGGTGTGTCACATTTCCCTTTCTGTCTTCCTGTTTGTTCAGCAATTCGCTTTCGTGACCAAGAAAAGAGAAACCACGTGCGAAACATTGATCAGAGAGGAAACTTGAATGACCTCATTGACACCATCACAAAATCTAAAGCACATGCATATGAAAACAAGGTCTGTCTGAACAATATCTAACCATGACCCTGCAGAATAAAAAGGAAAACAAAGAAAGAAAAAGAAAAGGCCGTGGACCGCTCTTTGATAGGAATTTGTCTTAACAAGAAAGTGAAGGGTGTCTTCACAGAATTAGCTGCGCAGAAGAGCATAAATTCGTGCAGTGTGCAATGTGATTGAGTTGTCATTAATTTTAAAGACGATAGTCTTTCTTGGGGAACTTAAACGCAGAAATTTTGGTCTGTCTTTCTGTCTTTCTGTTTGTCGGCACGTCCCTCGATTCAGCCACTCGGCCAAAGTTGAACCACTTGCCCAAGGGCCAGCCGTCTTGAACTGGTACGGCTGTTCATACTTGTGAACGTTGTCGATCAAAAAGTAAATGTCATGCATATCTGAGGTGCAACATCACTAGGTAAGTATTAGGTGGCGTGTTCCTTTAATAGAAAATGCATATATACGTAATTTTAAGGACCCTAGTTTCTTAAGCTGCGCTGAAAATGCATAAGAATGGAAGCTTGAGCGAGTTGGTATGCGTTCATCTTTGTTGAAACAGCGCTCACTAGACGACGACGAAGTAAAAGAAGGCACAGGACAGGCGCTGCCTGTCCTGTGCCTTCTTTTACTTCGTCGTCGTCTAGTGAGCGCTGTTTCAACAAAGCTGAAAATGCGACTGCGCTGAAATTTGCCTTCCTCCGTGCCCTTCGCACGAGCTCATTGTTGTGTTTCGGTTTCGGTTCTGTATTGCACTGTACGAATGCCATGGGTTGGTGTTGAAAAACTTTAGTTTTGAGAAGGCCAAGAAGGTGATAAAAATATTTAAAAAACGAAAAAGCAGCGTTGTGGGCGGCCTTCAGGCTGCCGGTTGTGGGCGCCGCTCTGGCGTTCCTGTTTTACCCAGGCGACGTGTAAATAAAAGAGTGTGTGGAGAGTACTCGTGGAGTGCGGACGTTTCTCTGCTTCAGCGCTTCGCGCCAAACCACGTTTTCGGGCTGGCTGGCGTCCCCGCCGGTCGCGTTGGTCACCGCCGGTCTTCGCCTGCTGCTGCGCCGGGACTACCAGCACGCAACACAGCACTCATGTTTCCCGACGTATTGCCAGATGGCGTCCATATCTCACACAGCGCCTCTTCTATCGTCTTTACACGACATTTGCAGCGAAGCACGCAGATACGCGGCCAATTTTTAAAGACGATAGTCTTTCTTGGGGAACTTAAACGCAGAAATTTTGGTCTGTCTTTCTGTTTGTCGGCACGTCCCTCGATTCAGCCACTCGGCCAAAGTTGAACCACTTGCCCGAGGGCCAGCCGTCTTGAACTGGTACGGCTGTTCATACTTGTGAACGTTGTCGATCAAAAAGTAAATATCATGCATATCTGAGGTGCAACATCACTAGGTAAGTATTAGGTGGCGTGTTCCTTTAATAGAAAATGCATACATACGTAATTTTAAGGACCCTAGTTTCTTAAGCTGCGCTGAAAATGCATAAGAATGGAAGCTTGAGCGAGTTGGTATGCGTTCATCTTTGTTGAAACAGCGCTCACTAGACGACGACGAAGTAAAAGAAGGCACAGGACAGGCAGCGCCTGTCTTGTGCCTTCTTTTACTTCGTCGTCGTCTAGTGAGCGCTGTTTCAACAAAGCTGAAAATGCGACTGCGCTGAAATTTGCCTTCTTCCGTGCCCTTCGCACGAGCTCATTGTTGTGTTTCGGTTTCGGTTCTGTATTGCACTGTACGAATGCCATGGGTTGGTGTTGAAAAACTTTAGTTTTCAGAAGGCCAAGAAGGTGAAAAAAAATATTTAAAAAATGAAAAAGCAGCGTTGTGGGCGGCCTTCAGGCTGCCGGTTGTGGGCGCCGCTCTGGCGTTCCTGTTTTACCCAGGCGACGTGTAAATAAAGTAGTGTGTGGAGAGTACTCGTTGAGTGCGGACGTTTCTCTGCTTCAGCGCTTCGCGCCAAACCGCGTTTTCGGGCTGGCTGGCGTCCCCGCCGGTCGCGTTGGTCACCGCCGGTCTTCGCCTGCTGCTGCGCCGGGACTACCAGCACGCAACACAGCACTCATGTTTCCCGACGTATTGCCAGATGGCGTCCATATCTCACACAGCGCCTCTTCTATCGTCTTTACACGACATTTGCAGCGAAGCACGCAGATACGCGGCCAATTTTGTGCTTGTTTTGCTCTCATCGCAATGTTTGCGTTGAAGCCATATACAGCACGAAGGTCACTTCGCTTGCAGCAGCGTCGGCGTTTCCTAAAGGAGTGAGCGAGTGAGCTGCGAGCCTTACTTCGTATAACATTCCAATATGTTGCTATAACACTCGTTGCCTCACCATCGCGGCCAAACTGTGCTTTTTTTGCTTTGACAATCACATACACTGTTACTCACGGGCACACGCGTGCGGTGCCTCAAAAGTAAAACGGAGCACGCGTGCTGTGGCCAAACAGGGCAGAACTGAACTGCGTAAGCGCGCTCTATCAGCCGATGCGCTGTAGATAGCAAGAGTGCGTCCACACATTTGACTGACCCATCCCGATATTCTGATGCTCGCCTTATCGCCGTCTTGATCGAAGCCGCGCTGCTACCATCACTACTCGTCAGGGGCGAAAGTGGCGTTCTTGGCGATGCAGAAAGCGCATGCTTCCGAAAATTTCTTCACGACGCGGGCAAACAAATGCATAAAGCATTGAAAACGTCCCTGACAAGCAGTGATGGTAGCAGCGCGGCTTCGCTCGCGCCGGCGATAAGACGAGCATCAGAATATCGGGATGGGTCAGTGAAATGTGCGGACGCACTCTCGCTATCTGCTGCGCATCTGCTGATAGAGAGCGCTGGCACGCAGTTTTGCCTAGTTTGGCCACAGCTCGCGTGTTCCGTTTTACTCCTTGGGGAATTTTTTGGATACTCTGACACGCAGCTCTCAAACAAATACGTATGACAACATTCTTGAGTGAATGGGTTGAATTACCCGGTTAACGTTGTACTACGCCTGCTTCTCTCTTCCTTTCTGTGTCTTTTAGAGAAACCAGCAAAATCTAGGCAGGACAAACCTCGATATCATCCGTCGAGCACGAGAGCTTGGCATGGAAGTGGTCGACACGTTTAACATGACTACCGCCAGGTTCAAGGATTTCATGCAAGGAAACTGCGCCTGCCACTTCCACAAGGTGGGTTGGCCCTTTCTAGTGACCTTCAGTGGGGTCGCGTTTGCAACAAAGGCTAAAATTAGGTGAACATTTACCCCCTTGATGCTTTGTGACCGAGAGTAGCGTATAGAAAAAAAAAAAGAAATTAGAGGCGTCGCTAGTTCTTAGCTGTCTGGTGGTGGCCCTCGCACGTAGGCGTTCATGTGTCGTGGTGTATTCCTTGGGTTAGCTTTGTGTTTAGTCGCGCTGTAGAAGCGGATCTCGGAGGCCACGTAGAAAGAAGCGCGTGGTTGAGACCTGTACCGCCAGATGGCGCAACGATCCCAGCGGCTCACAAGAAAATCGTCTGCTCTTTCTATGAATTCATTCAATTAATTATCATTAATTATCCTGGCAGTTAAATGGTCCTTAAGTAAACTTGTGCTCTTCGTCGCATATATCCAATATAACTCTTAACTTGACCCAGAACCATCGATTTCATACGTTTTATTTTTTGCTAGATTTTTTTTCAGAATATTCCGAAAAACCGAAGTAAGTACTCGACCGTATATGCTCGGAAGAGAAACAAGAATGTCACTCGGTGATCGCGCCACTAAAAAACCAAGCACCTTATATCAAATAATCGCGTATGAACGAGCAGAGATCCTATTTATATGGCATCCTATTTTAATAATAATGTGAAAGAATATGGATATAGTAAGTACAGGGACATGTGGTGCTATTACTAGAACACCAGTTGATTTCATATATTTAACATTTGCTATGGCTGATATAGTGAACGTATGAGGTCATTTTGCGGCACTATTTCATAGTGAAAAAAAAGAAAAAAAGAGCGCAGAACATCAGCGGTGTCGTTAGAGTTGAGCTCCGTAACCTAACCTAATTTTCATTGTAAAAGTGCAAACCAAAGAGAGTTTGCGATTTAAAAATGCCAAGACTACCTGAAAGACGATCACACAAGATGTACTATGTAACTTCAGCAATTCGCTTAGCAGGAAGTGTTTGTTTGCATTTGCGTGTTATTATTGTCAAGATCTCAGGCCTCTGTATTTGTTTCCTGGGCCATCTTCACAAAAATAACCTCCTATTTAGATTCACTAAAAAGTTTCCCAAGAGGCCGAAATACTTCAAATGCCATCAGGTGAACGTCTTTCGTGGCCTGTACGCTGACTACTAAGGTGGGTTGCACCCAGGAAGGTTAGTATAAGCTACTTGGCTTCACTTCGGCTCAGTTTGTATATTTCATCGACTAGGCGATGCAGAGAGAGAGAGAGGGCAAAGCAAAAGCAAAGGCAGGGAGGTAAACCTAAGGCACCTTTGATAGGTTAACCAGGTTGCACCCGGTTTGTACTTTAGAGGGGACGAGGGAAAATGGGAGCAAAAGAATAGGCAAAGAAAGGAGTAGAGAGAGAACAAACGGGTCGCTGTGTTGAGGTCACTGATAAGCACGATACGCACACTCCTCAACGGAATGGCGACCCCATCAGCTCGAAACGCCCTGCGATCTGGATACCTTGAAGCCAGTCCTAACAGGCCTTCATTAACATCATGGATTGCAGTCTTCTTCACCTAAGACAATCGCAGACGAACCTGACTCTGCAACATTTTGCAGTTTGTTAGGTTCTGGGTGTGCGCGGTGAACGCTGCTACGTGTGCGCGCGTATCATCGACCAGGAGATTTGGCTCTAAAAAAGACAGCTCTGAGTTCAATGATAACGACAAAAAACGTCCCTTAGTAAACCATCTGTTGTGAAATCTTTGTTGAATATTCTCGCTCCTTTAAGGTATGACTGTTAATAACGCTACGGAAGCGACAAGAAGTGTGCGGACTCCCCCCCCCCTTATGCAGTTGTTTTAGAGACCCAAACATCACAAAACCGCCGTTTTTTTGAGTGCCCGAGTCTCCCTCTGAGGAAACGCTTGTTTTGCTGGAACACGGAGAGATGGCGTGCGCGTACTTTCGCAAAGAAGGAAACCGCCGCGGCCTCAGAAGCAGAGGGTGCTTTCTCAGCTGGCGCGGTAGAATAAACTGGCTGAGATTAATGAATAGTAAATAATAATAATAATCATTATTTGTTATTTTTTACGGGCCAAAGCCGCGAATTGATTGTAAGGCACACCGTAGAGGAGGGCTCGGCCGCTCGGCAGATGTAGACCATCTGGTGTTCTTTAACGTGCACTGACAGAGCCAACTACGCGGGCCTCTAGCATTTCGCCTCCATTGAAATTCGACCGCCACAGCCGGGATCGAACCCGCGGCTTTCGGGTCAGCAGCCGAGCACCATAACCGCTGTACCATTGCGGAGACTGATCGCATTGAACTCTGAAAAGAGCAGAAAAGAGCAGAGATTATAAGTTATTTCGTAATCTCGCGTTATCCGCGTAATCTCGCGGATAAGAACATTCCCAAAAGCTCTGTAATTGAAATTCGCTTCGCAAGATTACGATTCAAGCTTGAACCTAGATTTCCTGTGGAAGCTAAAGCCAACGTGTTCGCATCTGTACAAGCGTGCTCGCGTCGGCTTCAGAGCGTTTTATGTAAAAATGGGCATAACTATATCATGCCTTACTTTTTAACCAATTTCAATATGAACATGCTCACCAGTAGATAACTATGATATACAACTGCTTGTGGCGTTGTGAATAACTTCTCGTGTCTCTTTAATCGTTCTTCTAGGTTGTCAGCGATTCTCTGACGACGTATCGCGTCGAGGGTCCCGTGAACCAGGCTTACGGCGACATTCTGCTGAGTCGTCTATGCCAAGGACACAGGACAAAGCCAGCGTGAACGACGTTTTGGTCGCGTTGAAGCTACCAAGAAGATACCACGTCTTTCAAGAAAGAAGTAGCTCACATCATCTAGAGGCCATTCAGTGACGAGCGAAGTGTGCAGTGCTTCAAAGTGTAAGGTGTACAAAAAACACGCAGGAACTTCAACAACGAGAAGAGCGGGATAGTGAACAAAACTATGCATGAAATCATCTCGAAGATTACACAGTTCGCCGACTTGTGCAGCATACAGCAATAATGATCATACTCATGGCACAGTGTTCGACTGCAGTGACTGTGTCGTTCCTAAACGGCCGTTAAATTGCAGTTTTCGCATCGTCACGATCGTCATAAGCATGGCCAACATAACAGAAGTACACTGCACCGGCAGGCGGCTTGCAAAGGCCTCCAATGGGGCATTGTCAGCAAGAACCTAAACCTAACTACACCTGATTATCCTATCATTCCTTCTGGCTCCCGTTCGATGATAAGCTACTATCCTCACGATACCCACTGTCACACAGACCACGGGTCATTTGACTACACGCATCAGACGAACTGTGATTTACGCTTTTTCCTAACAACCAGCTGCGAGTTTGTGCATGTAGTGGCTGTTGCTTCCTTACATCCTTGTTCTTCGTAGCACATTTTCTTTATTTCAGGAATGAATTCATATTAGCAAGTCTATACCTCAATCCGGCGAGTTAAGGTCTGTTCTAAAACGATCTGTAAACGAGAAAAATACGTTGAAACCTGTGACGTCATGCTGACATTTCGGTCGAGTTCCATGGCGGAAACTCGGTCTCCATTTTCTTCAGTAACGAGCATCGATTTACGGCCGACACAATGCACGTAAGGTTTAAAAACAATAATTTACTGATATTAAGCGATTCGTTGTCGCATGCTAGAGTCCCTTTCACTGCCTACGACCAAAGGTACCAAAGACTCCGACAGCTAATGCTTCGTCGCGCACTCGCAGCATATTCGGATGAGTGAATATTGTGTCGCATTGCATTCTGCTTCTATGGAAGAGTTGCAGAAAGGTATCGTGTCTTCTGTCTTTGCGGATCAACTAAATTTTCACATTATGCTTACATTGCATAAGTGCTGCTGGATATCTTGTCTACTGGGTGAGTAAGCTCATCGCATTTCGCTCGGTACTGCAGTGTAGTCATCGAGCAACGCGAGTGCATTGACCCTAGGTGAGGTCAAGGCTCAAGTGTTTCTTATAGAGAGTCGCTGGATACGTTACTATCATTATGATAGTTAATTGCTAATTAATTATACGCAACGTAATTGATGCTCAGTGGAGACACTCAGACTCTCCGAGAGCTCTTGGCAATTTGTTCACGGTACCCTCGAGTCGCAGCAAATGCCCGTGTAACTTTGACTTGCCAGCTCGCCTGCTCTGTTGCTCCCTGTGTGTTCCGCTTCCCTTCTATACACTGAAGTTGATAAGAAGAAAAAAGAACAGGCGCTGTCACTTTGCATAGTAATGCAACACCTGAACATTCATGTATAAAGCGATGGCGAAGGAAGTATGTTCCTTTTTTTTTCTAATTTGTTACTATATGAGGCGTTCGCAGGTGCGTGCATGCTACACATACGAGTTATTGATTTTCTAAGTTTATCTAGAAAGTCCACGCTATCCGATTTCATGTTTCTTAACACTTTGATCGTTCAAACCAGAAAGGAGCGCCACTTCTTTAATCGATTTAAAAGGTGTTATTTAAGCTCATTAATCACCTTTAAACGGCGCCTTGTGGTCAGAATCACAGCTACTCCCCGACGCCGGCGGACGTGCCCATGCATATTAACGCGTGCGATGAGGCTATAAAGAAAAGTTAATGTGTTTCTTTTTCCATATTTGTTTCTTGCTGCGGAGGGGTTGCTCGCTGCGAAAACTTTGAAGCGGTAACGCGCTCATCAGAATGCGTAACACGCGTGCACAACTGCATACAAGGTTATAGATTGTATTGAAGTAGAGATCGCGGAGTCCCTCACTTCACTTGAAGGCGCACGCATCGCTTCGTGATGACTCGACAAAAATCGTAGACTTCGTAGACAGGGAGCGTACTGTGATACGCAGGCGACAGATAACGAAGAACTCAAATGAAATAAAGAGCCACAAAGCTTTTCTACCTATGTAAATGCTGATGAAATTCAGGAGCCAATTGCACAACATAACCGTGGCTGAATTGCGCTCGTAGTGCAAGACTGACAATGACATGAGCATCCGCGTAAAAGTCTGTGTGACGCATATATCGACAACTTACTCTACGAGAAAACGTCAGTCGAACCGCTTCGCGAGAAACACTAGGCAAGAAAATACAAACAAACAAACAAACAAACAAACAAACAAACAAACAAACAAACAAACAGACAGACAGACGGACGAACAAACAAACAGACAGACAGACAGACAGACAGACAGACAAACAAACAAACAAACAGACAGACAGACAGACAGAGAGACAGACAGACAGACGAACAAACAAACAAACAAACAGACAGACAACCAGACAAACAAACAAACAAACAAACAGACAGACAGACAGACAGACAGACAGACGAACAAACAAACAGACAGACAAACAAACAAACAAACAAACAAACAGACAGACAGACAGACAGACAGACAGACAGACAGAGAGACAGACAGACAGACGAACAAACAAACAGACAGACAAACAGACAGACAGACAGACAGACAGACAGACAGACGAACAAACAAACAGACAGACAGACAGACAGATAGATAGATAGATAGATAGATAGATAGATAGATAGATAGATAGATAGATAGATAGATAGATAGATAGATAGATAGATAGATAGATAGATAGATAGATAGATAGATAGATAGATAGATAGATAGATAGATAGATAGATAGATAGATAGTGATGGCTTCTTGGTTACGTAATTCACTCAGACGGACAAGCGACTGTGTGCTCAAGCTCCAACGGAAGCTCTACGCCCACCTCTTGCAACAGTCCGCCTATGAATTTCGAAATGCCTCTCATTCCAAAAGCACCCGGGGGCATCTAGAGGCGAGAGAGAGGGAGAGATAGAGACAGCGATGCGACGAGGCGTGTTGCTACATCCAGCACTTTTTTCTTTTTCTCCACTCAAAACTCTTTCACGCAGACGCCTCAAATTTCTCTCTTCAGAGTTCCGTGTCGAAACACAGGGTCGAGACAGGGCTAGATGAGGCAAGCGACGCCAGAACGCCGCGAGCTTTTGGAAACTATGTAGCGCCGTGCTCAGCGAGCGGGCCTACATCCGTGGCTCCACCTCAACAAATCCGTGCAGTGAAGTGGAAGCTACGGGTCACCTAACATCAAATGGAAGGAAGGTCATCTGAGGGACGGATTCTCGTACTGTCCGTCTCTGATCGCCTTCAGCGGGGCATGCCCACTGAATGGAAGCTCATCGGAAGGATCAATATCGCGCAAAACGGGCAAGCCCACTTTCAGGAAGCTGACTTTTGTTGCTGCAAAATGGATAACGGGGCTAACTGGTTATGCGCTCATCTTCGAAACTTGTTAAGCGCTGCAAAAGCAGCGGCACAGTATGCAACAGGACCCACTAGCAACTGAAAAGTTCATTGAACAAGCTTAAGATATAACAATGCTACCACGCATGCGGAAACAGAGAAGGTATTACCGATAGAAATCATCAGGGGCGTAGCCAGAAAGTTTTTTCGAGAGGGGGGAGGTGGTGGGGGGATTACTCTTTGTGTATGTTTGTGCATGCGTTCATATGTGCGCGTGCATATATAAACGCGCAAAATTGAAAGAAATTTGGAAGGGGGTTAGAACTCGCCACCCCCCTCGCTACGCCAGTGGAAATATTTGTTGATTAATCTTCAAAAAAAAAAAATGTCGAAACGTCACCGAGATATGCCGACAACGCCCAAGTGTTAAGAGCCAAGAAAGGCGAACTGCTTATCGTAAAGCTCATTATCGAAAGGAACTCTCGTTGCCGATTGAAGGTGAGCTCTACAGGCTTCACTGCACTGCAGGGAATTGATGAGGCGAAGTATAGTTGAGAACTGCAGCAGTACTGAAAAAAAGAAAAAAGGAAGAAAGAAGGAACAGAGAGGGAGAGAGAGAAGCCCTACCCGAAATTGGGAGCATTAGGCGCCTACGTGATCCCAGTGCATACTATGCTGGGGATCTCGCTCTCCCGCACCTCGCGCACCGTCGCTGATTTTGCAAGTGCTGCTAGCGGTGAAGATTAATGATGGAAATTGCACGTGATGGAAATTGCTTGCCTCCAAAAAACCTAGCCTCCTCTTACGAAAAAAAGAAGAAAAAGAAGGAAAAGAAAGAAAGACAGCGAGAAGGAAAAAAACAACAATTAAGGTACGTTGCATAGCGTGTTATCATGCTCCGCGCAGAACGGCGTCGCGTTTTAAGTGGTTCTAACGTGATGTCCTCAGCGTCATATTTTGGTCGTGCTCCGCTATTTTTTTTTTATTATTTGAGCCGAGAAGACCTCTCATACTCATTTTAATGCTTGCTAACTGAAACAATCCGAGGCTATTACAAAAACCTTAACTTCAGTACCTCGGAAACACAAATCTAGCCTCGTGACTATCGCTCTGAATAACACATACAAAAAGAACAAAAAATAAAGAACTTTTTATGAGTAAGTGTCCCCAACCCTGATTCGATTCCAGATACCAACTTGGTGCTTCCTCTGTTTACACTTGTGATGAATAATCGTCACCGAAGCAAAAACAGTCTCGACAGGCTGTTCAATCGATCGGCACGCTTTTGTCTCTTGGCTAATGAGCTTTGCAAGAAATTTGTTCGGCGGATAGTTGCAATGGTAAGCGCTCCGTACAAGGACCTATCCCTCTCTTCGTTTACATGTAACGCACATACGCTGATAATGGGACATAGTAATCATGCCTCGCTACTTCTCAGTTAATTAATGGCCGGTCTAGGTAAAGTATAATTTACGCACACTAAGAAACAAGAGCCTGTAAAAACAGAAGTACAAAAAAGAAGGCGTCTGGTTTCTAAAGCTGCTGAACTTTACTTTGTTGAGTTCAGTTGAGTTGAGTTTACTTACCACATACAGTTTTACAGTAAGTGGTCGGGACAGGGGAAAAAAAAGCTGCATGAAACAGATTGACAATGCCACACGTCCACAGGTTCACTCTGACAGCAAGACGGCAGTAGCAAAATAAATTTCAAGACAATTCAAACCAGCAGTGCAGACGCTTTAGAGTGAAAAAAAAAGAAAGTTATACAAAGGGAAATATCACTACGGACATATTTAACAAAGCATATTCAAAATGGAAGTATTAGAGAGAACACGTACATTTTCAGAAATAATTTTGAAATTATTTAGTATATTTCGCAAGCAATAACACAACGCCTCAAAACCATAGTTAGTGTGCAGCCTGGGAGCATACCAATGTTCACAGCGCCGGTTTAGGCGCGTAGAAGGATTTAGTCGTAGATTAGCTAGACAGCGTACATAACCGTGACTTTTTATGGTACCAGATCTAAAAGAGATTAATAAGGAGTATTCACAGAGTAGGGTTAATTTGATTATTTTATATTTAACGAATATTTGTTAAGTGTGGGCGTTAAAAGGAAGGTTTGCGAGAGAACCTAGTGCCTTTTTTTTGTAAGATAATAAGATTGCTTATGGATTATTTATGGATGTGCTGCCATCAGAATCTGCGAATGTATACACAGTCTTGACTTGTCGATGTATATGGGTGCAAGGACATGGTCAGAAGCAAGAGAACAATATAAATGACAGAAACATACGCCTCCGTTGTATCACATTAGCCCGAAAAATCTGTTTTTGCTTTCGCGCATCCTCCTTCCAATGTATCTGGTTAGTTTTCCGCTATATTTCGCCGGTGAAGGATCATTTCTTTGCAAACCGCGGTCTGGGGCCGCCCTTACATCTGGCGTCTCCTAGGGCGAAACGCATCAATGCTCCATACAATATCTTAGCTGTGCCGCTTCAGCATCTACGGCAGACCTAATCTAGGGACCATAGTAGACGTGCCCCACATCGTTGTTGCCAACCTCCCTCTCCTACTTTACATTCTCAGGTGGCAGGGCCTGTGCCTAGCCTAACCGCAGTGGTGGTAGCGTCCGCATTCGATGCGGGAGGTACTGGGTTCGATTACCAGTGCCTCCCCCATGCTAGGTTGATTACCAGGACAACCGCAATCGCTTTGATATTACAGAACAGATCATGAGCTAAGGCTCTAGTGAAAACCTTATTATAGATGGATGAAATCGTTCCCTGTCCCACTGAAAACTATCAGAGGCACGCACAGAAAGAAAAAAGTTTTTTTTTTCGCACATATATTCTCTTAGCGCCGGCAAAATGACTGGACATGACCCTACTGAAGCGTATAGAGGCTATACAAGACGTAACCATAATTATTTCGCACATTACACTAGCTTCTTTAACAACGACGGTATTAGTAATTCGGTACACAAAACAGAAAATGTGAGGACACAAATAAGAAAAGAAAAAGTGTTGATAGCACGTACATAACTTGGACACTCAGTTTACCTGACAGCCCAGCGGAATGTTGGCGTGATTGAATGCAACTTACTACGTGGATGTTTGCCTGTGCTGCGTAGTACCAATCTGTTTGTTTGCTTGTTTGTTTGTTTGTTTGTTTGTTTGTTTGTTTGTTTGTTTGTTTGTTTGTTTGTTTCGTATTGCTTTCTCGGACACCGGGGAGGAAGATAATCTGACGGAACGAAAGGGATTTTCCACATCCAAAGTCGATAATAGCTGCAGTCACTTAATTTCAAACCGGCACGTTGCAAGCGGTAGAGAGTACGCACTTCAATGCGGGCGTATCGAAGGGGTTACGCTACTAAACATTGTCTGCAGACAATGCAGACAATGTTCGCAGAGAGCTCCTAATATTGCATTTGCCTGACCGTAGTAATCCTCGATTACAAAAACAACAAACCCTAGAGGTTAATTCAGAGAAAAATGAATCAGACGCTTGATTAGCCTTAATCCACTCGAGAGACACCCCTTTAAAAGCTCAGAAAATAAATACAGCCCGCATTCTCCCGTGTCGGGCGATTGTAAGTAAAAGTGAATTACTTCAATGAGACAAATTTTAAGCCGTTGAGCCGTGCGGCCACGCCGAGTCTTCAACATTACATTCTTCTTTTCTTTCTTTCTTTTATTTTCTCTCTTTTTTTGTGTGAAGTGCCCGCTGTTTTAGCCTGTTTCACGGTGTCACAGTTCCGGAAAAGATTACTCTTACTCAATTTTTCATTCGCCCGTTCTTTTCTTTTTCTTTTCATATATTTCTGAGCAGCGTGTCAGGTCATTTCGCTTGCCTGAGCTTAAAAGAAGGAACACTGGAAGTTCGGGCAAACAAGAAGAAGCATAGAGGTACGGTTAGAAAACAACGGGACAACATAATATGAAGTATAAAAGGAAAAAAAAACTAGACTAACCTACTACTATGCCCTCGCCTCGCGATTTAAGCGCCTTTATTATTTTTTTTTTAAACACGAGTGCAGTGAGTTGACAGCGAAAAGAAGAAGAAAAAAAAAAGAACTCAGATACACAACAGCAAAAGTACCTTGTACAATTACAGATAAAGCAGCTAAACCGGAACGAACCTCTTTTCCCTACCATCATCCCTCTTCCCTTTCCAAACTCTCCGTTTAGGGAGGCTTTTTAGGGAAGCCAGTGGCCTGGAGATGGCGTTAGCCGGGTCGATACGCTCAGCGAAAGGGAGTGGAACAAATATCGGACGGAGAAAGACGAAACGAAGGAGTGAGTGGAGAAAGGGGGGGGGGCAGACACGACGAACAGCGGCCGCGTCCCTCTCCTCCTCCTTTTTCCTCCAGCAAACTTCCTTTCTCACGAGTCCCCCCCTACACTGACTGGCCTCGTCTATGCAGCACCGCCGCACAGCTCCGGCGCTGTGCAGCGAAGCCGACAACGCGGTAGCGGTGGCGCTCGCTCGCTGACGACGAGTCGTGCCGAGCTCGCGTTGCCAGCCGGCGGAACACCTTTCGGCTCGCCGCCACCTTGGCGTCGTGTTTCAGAGCCAATAAGTGGAGGGGGGCACGCACGAAACGGTGTTTACGTTGGCAGGCGCGCGGGGGAGGAGATAGATGGGAGCTGCGCTGGCGAACGACAGGACGTGCTTCTTCATCCTTCGTTTGTTCTCCTCAATCCTTTAACGTTATTTCTTTCGACTCGTTAGCGAAAGTGGTCGGAGGTCTGCTTCGCCCGCTTCGGCGTCACCGATCGCAGCTTTTTTTATTGGTAGCCCGAAATTCTAGCTCTTGAGCC